>NC_056446.1:18718788-19038788 GCF_018296145.1 Oncorhynchus tshawytscha | reverse complement strand
AGAGAGCTAAACAATGTCACAATGTGTTGAGGTGAGAGCCCAGTTCTTTGACAAATGAACCAAGATCATTAGGCAGATGATCCTCTTAATGATAATCATTAAACAAATTATAAGAACCAGGAAATGGTGCTGATTTGCTTCATATGTTCTTTATCCAACCAGATGGTCTCTTGAGAAAATATGCTGCGACAAAAACAATGGAGACCTCCAGCTTTACACTGTACAATGTACTTCCAGATCGGTTTCCTTAGCTGGAACCGTGGTGTAATAGCAGAGGTCCGTGGTGTAATGGCAGAGGGCCGTGGTGTAATGGCAGAGGGCCGTGGTGTAATGGCAGAGGGCCGTGGTGTAATGGCAGAGGGCCGTGGTGTAATGGCAGAGGGCCGTGGTGTAATGGCAGAGGGCCGTGGTGTAATGGCAGAGGGCCGTGGTGTAATGGCAGAGGGCCGTGGTGTAATGGCAGAGGGCCGTGGTGTAATGGCAGAGGGCCGTGGTGTAATGGCAGAGAGCCGTGGTGTAATGGCAGAGGGCCGTGGTGTAATGGCAGAGGGCCGTGGTGTAATGGCAGAGGGTCAGCTAGTTAATATAGGGCTAATATGAGCAGTGATATCCCCGTCTGTGTAATCCCTCTCAGTAATGAGATGAGCCAGGTCACATAAATATCTCTCACGACCACCGCACGCTAATGAATACAGAGCTGTGGCTTTCTGAATATCTTTCCTCCAATTTGTTTTTAAGAGACTTTTTAAAGACTTTGTAGAATACCATTAGCATTATCATAACATAATGAATCTTATTAATAACCCCCACCTGGTGGGTTTGAGGTTAATGAATGAATCTATAATTTGTTACATATAATCTTTTCATTTAATTAAAGTTGTGTGCCCAGGGCTAACATAATGAATCTTGATTACACTCAACTGTTTTCAAAGCGGGGGAGTCATCGTTAATGCATTGCCCTCCTACAGCACTTCCACCTCGGTTTCAGAGACATGGACTAGGGCAACCAGGCTCACAAAATTATCAATAGATACACCTTTTTTGCTTGGTGTTTGTATGAGAAGACACCGAAAGTCCCTTCTTCCAATCCAGTCAGACACAAAATGTAAAGAAACTGGTCCCAGTTGGGTTAGATTCTACATGGGACCATTCTGTCCGCAAATGTTTCCTGTAAGCTGGATCGTATTGTTTTGATTGATTGCGTTGTACTCTTCAAATGTTGTAATGTTGTATCGATTGCAGCTGCCTGCTTCGCCAGGTTTCCCTTGCCAAACAGGCCGTGTCTCAATATGCTTTTCATTGGATAAATAAAGGTTCAACTGAATGAAGCAATTCCTGGTTCATGAGCATCTAAACAACTGGATCTAGCCTGAAAGACAAGACAACCATGGCTAACAGACATCTTAAACTGAGTTTATACTCAGTAGATGGCCAACTGTGGTGGAGAGGGATGAACCTCAGGTGAATGACAGGTAATCTACATTCTCTGAGGCGTGAGCGGCAACTATTTTGTCTCCCAAGGTCATCTGTGTCAGTGTAAACAAGGGACATTTGTGGCAAAATCCCCTGCATGTCACCAGAGTCTACGCCAGCATTAGCCAGGATCATTACTCAGCCTGTGACAAATGAAGACAGCTCTCGGTACAACAGAGGCCGATAAGCCTTTAAATTCACTTAACATGCATGCTCAAACATGATAAACTCTGTAATATTGCTCACGGGCAACCCAAGTACTCCTTCTCTGTCACTGGAGGCCCTGGGTTGGAGATTTGCGCTGTGTTTGCCGGGAAAGTTAAAGTCAAAAGGCAGAGAGAGAGAGAGAGAGAGGCTCACAGAGACTGCTGGAGTACAGTGACGAGGTGGAGATGAGAGCTTTGTGAATAATTCATAGGCAGGCAGAGGTAGCCATGCATGCATGGGTGGACCTGGGTGAAGCCAACCTTGGAGAAAACTGAGTTTCCTCCTCCACTGCGTCATCTCCCTCCACATCAGTGAGCACTGGAGGCTAGAACAGAGCTAAAGTCCAACCATGACCATCAGACACAGTCACTCACAAACCCAGCAACCAGCCCTGCTATCTGGAGACTTCAGATTCTTTGAAAAAGTCAACCATTCTCAAGTTCACTGGACTTCTTAGGTTACTTGTGGCAACACTTTCATAGCAGTCAAGACTTTAGTCGAGAAGTAGTCATAAGTCTGCTAAGCAGGGGGAGTAGCAACTAGCTGGATAGCTAGCCAAGCTAAAAGACAAGGCCCAGTATGTGCTAGTAGTGCTCGTAGTCAAGGCCTAACTTCCTGCCCTGAACCTCCTTTAAAAGGCTGACCTCGTGCGTCAGGTTACTTGGGTCCATCAGAAAGCCCATCGGGAGCAGAGAGCTTGTGTGTTAATGCATCAGCACTAGGCCTGTGTCTCCCCTCATCTCCCTCCCCATCCTGTCAGAGCTGGAGACTGAGGCCCTCAGCCCTACATGAACCTGCACTTCTGATCAGGAGGACAGAACAGCAGCACTCCAACTCTAAACGGCATCTCCTCCAACCTTTATGTACATGTACGGAACCTAAATGTAAAGGACAATGAGGAACTTCTTAATCACCATTGTCTTGATTCTGTGATTCGAGAATTTGGAGAATTGTGATGTATTAATGCTTCATCAGTACAGGTTATAGCCTAACCACAGCCTAATCACAGTCTAACCACAGCCTAACCACAGCCTAATCACAGTCTAACCACAGCCTAACCACAGCCTAACCACAGCCTAACCACAGTCTAACCACAGCCTAACCACAGCCTAACCACAGTCTAACCACAGCCTAACCACAGTCTAACCACAGCCTAACCACAGCCTAATCACAGTCTAACCACAGCCTAATCACAGTCTAACCACAGCCTAACCACAGCCTAATCACAGTCTAACCACAGCCTAACCACAGCCTAACCACAGTCTAACCACAGCCTAACCACAGCCTAACCACAGTCTAACCACAGCGTAACCACAGCCTAACCACAGTCTAACCACAGCCTAACCACAGCCTAACCACAGCCTAACCACAGTCTAACCACAGCCTAACCACAGCCTAACCACAGCCTAACCACAGCCTAACCACAGCAGTGAGCTGGGCATTACTTTTCATATCACTGCTGCCTGCTTTCTATTGTCCATAATTTGAATATAAGCTAAATATAAGGACAAGTAATGATTAAATCACTGGAAATATTCCAACATGACAGAGACAAGCAAAATATGATGTTCCCACAACAAACTTTCATAATTATGAGAGCCAGCACAGTACACCTGCTAACTCCACCTGCTATCTGCCGAAAACACATCTGGCAGATTCTAATTTGCCTTGGCAGCGGTTCAATATAAACCTCGAGGCGAACATTTCTTACTTTTCTATTAGCGTTTCCCTACGGTTATTAATCAAGCGCCAGACACGAATCAGAAACCATCATGCACAGCGCTTACCAATGACGACAGGGGGGACAGGGCACTGCTGTGCCCATGACAGATAACAGGAAGGGAATATCAGCCACACGGTGGAGATGAGAAAAGCCGCAGGTCTGGGGGGATTCGGATACAGGGAGACCACTCTCTCTGAAGGGGCTGTAGTCAGTGTGAAATTCAGCGGCGAAGACGTTGATCGTGGGAAATCGGTAGAATGGTAGACACACCGGGTCCTCTGGGGAGAGATGGACGATCCTTAAGGAAACGTTTTAAATCGTCCCTGACAATCCCCAGCCTCTGTACGTTAAGTGCCTTCCTTTTTCATATAGCAGGGAAACACTGCTAGACTCACTTGTGAAGTGCCCTGGGGACAACAACACAGCTGGCAACGAATAACTTACCACGGTGGGAACACCTATGGTTTATTTCTGGTCTAATGGGAGTTTAAGTAGAAATTAATCTGTAGAAAACAGATATAACATATAACTTACCTTACACAGTACCACACTCCCAATGTGAAGCTGAGAATTCGTTATTTTGAAAGAAACATTATGTTGTAGAAAAACAACACTCAGGCCTGCATAACTCCAGCCATTTTCAACTGAGAGTAGGCAGCTTGAGGCAACTGCACTAGTTCAGTGCCACCCTCACATAAACTACTATAGATCCATTGGCCTCAGATCTCAAATCCAAACGCTGGAAAATCTCAGTCCTTTGAAGGCGAGATATCTTCACATTTTCTTCAGATAGTCCAACTGTGAGACACGATGGAAAACTAAAGCTTGGTCAACGAGCACTTGGCCTGAGTAACCAGTCGCTGTTGCGTTGCTGTAAAGCCCTCTCACAAAGAGGTCAACTTAGTGACAACAGAGTTAAGTTGATGTCATCAAACTTCGGACACTGGCGGCGTATTGCGAATCAGGACATTTTTACAATCACAAAACTTTTGAAGGCGAAATCTACTCCGGGTGATGTACCGATGGAGACTTCAAGTTCGATCAATGAAAAGGCAAAAAACTTGTTTGGCCACAACAGTTCTGGCAGTCCTTGATGGAGAAAATCCAGGTCCACTTTTGAGATTCCTTTTGTGTTCAAAAACATAGACCGAAAAGAAAAGCGGCAGCTTCGTTCAACTTGAAATTACAAAGAAAGATTGAGTTCAAATGATCATGGTCATCTCTTGGCTCAAGTAACTTGCTCCAGTCACGAAAATAAGCATTGTGAAGTGTTGCTGGATGTTGAAAATCGCTTTTTGGTGACTATGCTTGCGCCCCATTCGCCCTCGGCGTCCTCTAATTTTTCTAAGTAGTTTTCTCGCCTTGTTTTCTTGTTTGGTTTGGGGGGTTGCGTTGAAGCAGAGCTCCTACACCCTGGGTATTTTGGATTTCCTTAACGCAAAGCTGAGCAAACAGACAAAGGGAGCTGCGATAGAACCCTGCCAAGTCTCGTCTGGCTTTTTCTCTTCCTCTCTTCTCCCTCTCTGCTCTCTCTCTCTCTCTCTCTCTCTCTCTCTCTCTCTCGGCATGGCAACCTTCCCGAGAAGCCTTGGCAGAGCTCCAGCCTGTCTGCCTGTCTACCCCCCAAACACCCACACACCCCCTCCGAAATAAAACTGTCGATTTGGGCAAATATGATCAAAACGAATCTTAGATTAATTTTTCAGCCACGCCACTCCCTGGCACTAGACCATTTCCTGCACCCCCCCCCCTTCCAGATGCACACAATCATACAGTGTGGTACTTGGTATCCTTGCCAACCAATACTTCCCAATGCCTACCCACACACTCCCTTAACCTCCCCACACCCACACAACAGCCCATCCTCCTCTCCTCTCTCCATCCCACCCTCACCCAAGCAAGGCACCAAGGGAGTTCCTCCATGTCTCTCTCGAAGACACTTCCCGAAAAAGTCTCTGGGACGTCTTTACAAGTCCTGAAGCCGCTTCGCTTTTTCAATGCCGGGGTAGTCTATTCATTGTGTGCCAAGGCACAGCACCTCATGTCATTCTGAGGGAGGCACCTCGGTGCCCACATCGCTGGTGCCAACTCACCACTGTCTGTCTCCATGTTCCCACCATCCAGTACCACATACTCACACCCCCTCACCATCCCGCACCACAGCCTAGCCTGCTAGAAGTAGGGCTGGCAGATGCAGGAGCGGTCCTATAGGGAATACATAGGACAGAGCAGAACAGAGGCTGTTGATTGGCTGTCAATTTCTCTTAAAGGCATTTTGCTACTTTATTCATTCGTGGATTTCCCCGAATGTTTGGGACATTAGATTCAAATGGATTTTAAGCTGTGTAGCTACTAGACTACAAAACATGCAAATGTTTACAAAAGGTCAAATCCTTTGTAAGATCTCCTTATGTCCATTCAGTGACTAGAGGTGATGCAGCATGTTTTTTTGTGAGGTGGAAGGAAAATATGTATTGCCTTGCAATTTGCAACTATGCAGCTCATTATTCCTGATGATGAAAGAAAACTGACAACACACTATACAACAGGCAGACTCCATCAGTATCCCTGACTATTCCAGAAGAGGACTGTGGATGGTATGGTGCAGTATACACCTTACACAATCACACTATTTCAAATGACCACATACATCAGCATTTACCACTATTCTCGTTCAGTGGAAGCTGCACTACACAGAATTAGAGTCATCTGGGATCGGCACAATACCAAACAGCCAGTCACATGCCTCTCAGCAACCACTGGGATTTGGATGAATTTCACCATGTCCATAAAATGCCTAACAGATAACATGACTACTCTGTTATCCAGGACATCATAAGCCACTTAGTTCTGACCCTTCATTCCTCTTTCCTCACAGCTCCACCGCCCTGTCATGTGTGACCTTCAGCAGGCTAACAGCAACATCAGGATGTCTTGACAGAGAGAGCAGAGCCACGTGCGTTGGTGTGGTGCCTGTCTGTGTTGCAGTGCGTATGTCTCCTGGCAACCTGCCAGCTCTATAGTGCAGTGCTGTTGCCATAGGGAAAGCCTGGGACTGGGGAAGGAGACCAGAGCTGTATGGGGCTGGGGCTGGTAATCAGACCACTGCAGTCCTGCGGGGTGGATCCCTTCGTGCCATTGCACACAGTGCCCATGTGAGCCGCATCTCAAGCAGCCTGCAGCTGCTCCCGCCAGCCAGGCCTTTCACCCTCTCTCTCTTTCTCTCTGCACACACACACAGACACACAAACGTTTTACAAGGGCTCTCTGCTGGATAGCCCGGACAGCCATGTGACTGTGATATAAACGTCTAATTTGGGGCAATTCTGAAGAAAGGTGAAATGCCGTTTACAATATGACGGGTTAACTAGGTATTGTGTTAGACATCCACTCAGGTGGGGCCCGTTTCTAAGAAATCTGCAGGACTCGAGACAAATTACAGTTATCATTTTCCCTTCCTATGTTGACAGGAACCAAGCAACACAAGGTACTGCCATCTTTTTTCTCTCTCCTGCTTTTTTCTTGCGATCAATGTTTGATGTCGTCTGGCTGAAGCTCATGCGACGAGCTCCTAGTTCTCTCTCTCTCTCTCCTCTCTCTGCCTGCAGTGCATCAGCTACAGTGGCCTAGGCTATATGTTCTCATTCTCAACACTGCAGATAGCACCCCGCTACCATGCCTGGTACATTTCCATTTTTATGGAACTCAACTTGTGTCAGCCGTTAACCATCAAACTGGAAGTTTTTCCTTTTTTCCATCTTCTGAGAGTCAGACAGGAAACACAATTCATCAGAAATCCAAAAGGAGTGTTGGAGATAGCATTTTTCTTTATAAATAAATTAAACATTAAAATAAACAAAATAAACATTTCTTTATAAATGTTTATAAATATTCAGTCACTTTGAGGGCAGTGATATGCAATGAAAATCTCCTAGGTATAAGGCCTACATATTTGCAAGATTAATAGTGATATACTGGGGGGAAAGGGGGGTTGATTCAAGGTACAATTAAGGCAACCAGCTGTAATAGGATTGTGAGTTTGCTCAACAACATTTTCACACACAAGCTTTTTGTTGTGAGTTTGCTCAAGACATTTTTTGTCGTGCAAACTCACCAGCCTATTGCATCTGGCTGCCTTACAATTGCACGTTGAATCATCTTCTTCTTTTTTTGTTACAGTGTATGCATTATCATTTCCCACAATGGTTTCACCTCTTTTAACAAGCTTGTGAACAGGTTGCCTCAGTCAGGTGTGTGTGTGTGTGTGTGTGTGTGTGTGTGTGTGTGTGTGTGTGTGTGTGTGTGTGTGTGTGTGTGTGTGTGTGTGTGTGTGTGTGTGTGTGTGTGTGTGCGCGTGCGTGCGTGCGTACGTACGTGTGTGTGCAGGGAGGAAGAGACATCCACTCTACTATTTCACTTGTTTTCCATGCCAATAAAACTCTTAAATTGTATTGAGAGAGAGACATGACTACATAGTGATACAGTTGATGATAATTGCAGGAAATAGTCCAACTGGAAACTTTGTGATGGACAATGTCTGTGGTTAAATCACCTCTTCTTGCATCCCTTCGTTGTGGCAAAGAGTTATCAGACTATAGCAATATGTTGATTATCTACCCTGATTGTCTAGACTGTCTGATTGTCTAGACACAACATTTAAGACGTTTAACAGAAGCTCTTATCCAGAGCGACTCACAATAGTGGGTACAAACACTTCCATACTGGTCCCCCATGGGAATAGCACCCACAACCATACCGTTACAAGCGCCATGCATTACCATCGGAGCTACACGCATTTCAATGGAAAGTATACACCTGGCGCATGTGAAAATATTCAAGTCAAAGGAAATGAAATTGTATTTTTCACATGCGCCGAATACAACAGGTGTAGCTCCTGTTGCTCTTTACAGTCATAGCGCCGCATAAGTGTTGTCGAACTCGCGCAACACATAAGTGCATACAACAAAGGGAATAGGGCTTCTTTGTTGACAGAAATAGAAGCTATTCGCGCTTTGTGTTTTCGTCTTCTTTATGCATTATATAGGCCTACGTTTTGGGAAGCTACTCTGTAGCCTAGCTGCTAAAGGCTATGGTTATGTTATATAGCTACCGAGGAAACCATGCCGCACAGACGGGGGGGAAGTCGCCCTACCTGATACTTTTAAACTTTCACTTCTCCCGGGGAGAGCGGTCTCTGGAGTCGGCATCTGTGTTTTGGAAGACATATCTCTCGTTCTACTGTGGGTAAAATGACGCCAAATCAAACGGAGTCTAGTCGTTGCGACCATTGAGCTCAGGGTTAGCAGTCCAACACTTCCTGGTGCAGATTCAAAGTAGCCCATATAGCTACATAACAACTTGTGTAATGCGACAGTTTTATAAACGTGTTATACAACTGGCAGAGCGTTTCCGATTACCAAACCCGTACATCATTATTTATTTTATTTAGCTATAGGCCTATGTAGGCCTGTCTAACTCGTTTCAGCAAGTGTAATAATTGACAAGTTGAGTGTACACAAATACTTTATTTTATGAATAGGCTATTATTATAAGGCCTACAAATGGCCCACAAAAAATACCTAATGAAATGTAGACCTAAATTATGTCATTATCAGAATAGAACGTAACCACTTGGTCAAGAGCAGCCTTAAAATGTGTCTCTGCTCATCTGTGGCTCAGCATCTTGTGTAGCAATCATGTTTCAGTCTAGAGCCTACTGAGCCACTGAATTCTTCGTGATCATTAGGCTACATTGTAGCAATTACGATAGCCTACATGTTAACATTACAAAACACAACACATTGTAACCATCTGTTCAGACACAAATCAGGTTCTGGTCGTTTCAGTAAGCTACTTAAAATAGCGAAATCCATGACCTGACATTATTATGAAATAAGCATGTTGCCAGAGTTGAACCACTGTAGTCCACAATAGTGTGTTCTATCAGGCATTGGTGAAATTGCCATGCGGGATGCCGGGGACATGTCCCCCCAAATATTCAGAACAGGTCGATTCTTCCCCCACAATCATTTCATTCAAATAACATTAAAAAAAATTGGTTGGGGGCCCGATAGCATATGAACACATCATAAGCAATGATAAAATGTGTAGAATTGCAGGAAATTTGCTTTAACGGTGGACAAAAAATTGTCAACTCCTTTTTTCCCAATTTTTTTCAACAGAAATGGGTGTGCCTTTGGTGTGTCTATGTGTCATTCTGGTCATGTGCGCTGCGACCAACAATGCTAGTTTGTTAGCTAAGCTAGCCACGTGTAGCTAGCCAGTAACTCCTCCAGTATGTGTTGACATCGTTTCACAGGATTTGTTTTCGGACGGAAGCGGTAGGGATCGGTAAGAAATGGCATTTCTGTAGCCAAATATCTTATTCATAAAAAAGCATTAATACATGACCTGGTATGATGGTTCATTGATCAGTTATACAGTTTAAAGGCATTATTTTTTGCGTTTTTGCACCAAGTACATCTTTAAAGTAACGGTCCAGTGTTTCCAGATTTCTATGAAATACGATCTATATTTAATTACAATACGAGTGAAATATTTTTCCTTATCAAAATGTTTCATTAAGTATGTTTTTCTGTGTTGGAATAGTTTTTCTGTGTTGGAATAGTTTTTCTGTGTTGGAATAGTGTGGGCGTACCCCAACAACAGAACGGTGTGGCCATATAGCAGTCAGTAAAAATATTAATGCGAGTAGACCGCTGATTGGCCAGCTCACATCATCCTCTATGAGGAAATAGCAAGCACTTTGGCCACAAATACGAGTAGAGGATAAGTCAACAACATTATTTGGGTATGAGTTAACATTCACTTTTTAAAGTGAGATTTTCACTCATCCTCATGGCAAAATGTGAAGAATAGCATGAGATGAGCTATAAAAACACTTTTTTCTCTCTCTGCGACATGGCAAAATGTGTAGAATTGCAGGAAATTTACCTTTAAAACTGCAGTTTTCTCTCAGACTCATGACTAATTGTATAGTATAGAATAGTATTATAAAACTGCTCATTTTTCTCTCTGACCCATGGCAAAATGGGTTCAAAAGCAGGAGGTTAGCTGTATTTTTTTTCTCCCCTCAAAAATATGTTTTATTTTGGGGGTGGGGTGGATGGTGGGCCTTCCACTTATCCTTCCACTTATACTGTGTTTTCAAAATTCCCCACACATAACACTCAAAATACCCCTCTGGAGAGGCATAATAAGTCACGTCAAACTGTGTAGAATTGCAAGAAACACGTTTTCATTTTTTTTACAAATCCTCTGGGGCCCCACGTTTACTGTTCGTCCACCCCGATATCTACACCACAATTTCGCCCTTGCGATCAGGGGATTTATTATTGCATTTTGCATTAGTAAATCATTTAGAAGTAGTATGCATTTAATGATGTAAAAACATAAATAAAGAATATAATACATTGGGAAATCTTGCCTATCTGTTTATTTATCAGGCTATATTTGCTGATAAAAAATAACCTACTGGGCACAGAAGTCAATCCAACGTCTATTCTACATTGGTTCAATGTAATGTCAACCAGTGTGTGCCCAGTGGGAAGTCTGTCAAAGTTATTAACAAAGTTACTAAAATGAATATGAAAGAGGGTTACAATTGAGCAGGTTTGAATTAAAAAGGATTTGCCTCTTCATGTGTGGAGAAACTCGAATGTAGCTTTCAGTTCAAGGCCCTTGAACACAGCGCTGTTCGAGGGGCTTTGGGTACCATGCCTGAGCAGGCAACTAACATTGCCATTTAGAGATTTGTGTAAACTCGTTTTCAGCAGATAAATATGCAATAATCTGGAGTTAAAGTAGACAATTGTGAACGAGTTTAGATCATGTATAAACTTCAATTGCATTTTTACTTTATTGTTGGCCTTTTTCAAAAAATGATATTATTTTGCCTACATTTCTCTGCGTAGCACTCACATCTGTATCCATGAAGTGCTTTGAAAGTCTGGTCATGGCTCACATCAACACCATCATCTCAGACACCCTTGACCCACTCCAATTGGCATACTACCCCAACAGATCCACAGGTGACGCAGTCTTTATTTGCACTCCACACTGTCCTTTCCCACTTGGACAAAAGGAGCACCTATGTGAGAATGCTGTAGTTGACTACAGCTCAGTGTTCAACACCATAGTGCCCTCGAAGCTTATCACTAAGCTAAGGTCCCTGGGACTGAACACCTCCCTCTGCAACTGGATCCTAGACTTCCTGACGAGCCGCCACCAGGTGGTAAGGGTAAGCAACAACACATCCGCCACGCTGACTCTCAACACTGGCACCCCTCAGGTGTGCGTGCTTAGTCCCCTCTTGTACTCCATGTTCACCCACGACTGTGTGGCCACACATGACTCCCAACACCATCATTAAGTTTGCAGATGACATGACGGTGGTAGGCCTGATCACCGACAATGATGAGACAGCCTATAGGGAGGAGGTCAGAGACTGCCAGGACAACAACCTCTCACTCAATGTCAGTAAGACAAAGGAGCTGATCGT
The DNA here is from genome assembly GCF_018296145.1 of Oncorhynchus tshawytscha. Taxonomy (NCBI): domain Eukaryota; kingdom Metazoa; phylum Chordata; class Actinopteri; order Salmoniformes; family Salmonidae; genus Oncorhynchus; species Oncorhynchus tshawytscha. The sequence continues at coordinate 19,026,864 of NC_056446.1, read as the reverse complement.
GGACTACAGGAAACAGAGGGCCGAGCATGCCCCCATTCACATTGACAGGGTTGTAGTGTACCAGGTCGAGAACTTCAAGTTCCTCGATGTCCACATCACTAAGGATCTATCATGGTCCACACACATCAACACAGTCGTGAAGAGGGCACGACAACGCCTCTTCCCCCTCAGGAGGCTGAAAAGATTTGGCATGGGCCCTCAGATCCTCAGAAAGTTCTACAGCTGCACCATCTTGGCTGACTGCTTCACTGCTTGGTATGGCAACTGCTTGGCATCTGACCGCAAGCCGCTACAGAGGGTAGTGTGTATGGCCCCGTACATTACTAGGTCCGAGCTCCCTGAAATCCATGACCAGGCAGCGTCAGAGGAAGGACTCCAGCCAGCCAAGCCACAGACTGTTCTCTCTGCTACCGCACGGCAAGCAGTACCAATGCATCAAGTCTGGAACCAAGTGGACCCTGAACAGCTTCCACGCCCATGCCACTTCTAAACAAGACTGCTAAATAGCTAATCAAATGGTATCCGGACTACCTGCATTGATCCTTTTTTTGTATTAACTCTCTCGCACACACTCACAGACACACACTTTTACACTCACCACACATGTTGCTGCAACTGTCTATTATCTATCCTGTTGCCTAATCACTTTACCCCCTACTTATATGTACAGTACATAGCTACCTCAATTACCTCGTAACCCTGCACATCGACTCGGTACTGGTACTCCCTATGTATATAGCCATGTTATTTTCTTCTCCCTATATATAACCTTGTTATTTTCTTCTCCCTATATATAACCTTGTTATTTTCTTCTCCCTATGTATATAGCCATGTTATTTTCTTCTCCCTATATATAACCTTGTTATTTTCTTCTCCCTATGTATATAGCCATGTTATTTTCTACTCCCTATATATAACCTTGTTATTTTCTTCTCCCTATATATAACCTTGTTATTTTCTTCTCCCTATATATAACCTTGTTATTTTCTTCTCCCTATGTATATAGCCATGTTATTTTCTACTCCCTATATATAACCTTGTTATTTTCTTCTCCCTATATATAACCTTGTTATTTTCTTCTCCCTATATATAACCTTGTTATTTTCTTCTCCCTATGTATATAGCCATGTTATTTTCTTCTCCCTATATATAACCTTGTTATTTTCTTCTCCCTATATATAACCTTGTTATTTTCTTCTCCCTATATATAACCTTGTTATTTTCTTCTCCCTATATATAACCTTGTTATTTTCTTCTCCCTATATATATACCTTGTTATTTTTTTCTATATATTCTCCCTATATATAACCTTGTTATTTTCTTCTCCCTATATATAACCTTGTTATTTTCTTCTCCCTTTATATAACCTTGTTATTTTCTTCTCCCTATATATAACCTTGTTATTTTCTTCTCCCTATATATAACCTTGTTATTTTCTTCTCCCTATATATAACCTTGTTATTTTCTTCTCCCTATATATAACCTTGTTATTTTCTTCTCCCTATATATAACCTTGTTATTTTCTTCTCCCTATATATAACCTTGTTATTTTCTTCTCCCTATATATAACCTTGTTATTTTCTTCTAACCCTTCTCCCTATATATAATAACCTATATATAACCTTGTTATTTTCTTCTCCCTATATATAACCTTGTTATTTTCTTCTCCCTATATATAACCTTGTTATTTTCTTCTCCCTATATATAACCTTGTTATTTTCTTCTCCCTATATATAACCTTGTTATTTTCTTCTCCCTATATATAACCTTGTTATTTTCTTCTCCCTATGTATATAGCCATGTTATTTTCTTCTCCCTATATATAACCTTGTTATTTTCTTCTCCCTATATATAACCTTGTTATTTTCTTCTCCCTATATATAACCTTGTTATTTTCTTCTCCCTATATATAACCTTGTTATTTTCTTCTCCCTATATATAACCTTGTTATTTTCTTCTCCCTATATATAACCTTGTTATTTTCTTCTCCCTATATATAACCTTGTTATTTTCTACTCCCTTTATATAACCTTGTTATTTTCTTCTCCCTATATATAACCTTGTTATTTTCTTCTCCCTATATATAACCTTGTTATTTTCTTCTCCCTATATATAACCTTGTTATTTTCTTCTCCCTATATATAACCTTGTTATTTTCTTCTCCCTATATATAACCTTGTTATTTTCTTCTCCCTATATATAACCTTGTTATTTTCTTCTCCCTATATATAACCTTGTTATTTTCTTCTCCCTTTATATAACCTTGTTATTTTCTACTCCCTTTATATAGCCATGTTATTTGTATTTGTTATTCACTGTGTATTTATTCCTCATGTCATTATTTATATTTTTTATTTAATTTCTTATCTTTAATTCCGCATTGTTGGAAATAGACCCTTAAGTAAGCATTTCACTGTTAGTCTACACCTGTTGTCTACGAATCATCTGGTTGTGCATCAGCAGTTCTTCTCTTGTTATTTCAGTCACTGACAGTCAATCTAAAAATGTTTTAGATTGGTAAGTTAGTCTAGCTAGCTATTTAAACTTGTAGTAATCATATTAAAAACTGCAAACATTTATCTCCACCCCATGGCAAAATGAGTAGAATTGCAGCAAACTTTCTTTAAAACTGCACCATTTTCTCTACACCAATAGCAAAATGTGTAGAATTGCATGAAATTAACTCTAAAACTTCAAGGTGGTGGAGCCCCCCCATCAAAATGTAACTTAGGGCCCCCAAAAGGCTAGGGCCGACTGTGATCGCATGTGTGGGTATGATGAGTTGAGATTTTTTGTGGCAGCCACCCCTTCAAAGTTCCCCATCCCTGGCCTAGCTAGGTCTATAGGGCTACATGTTGCCTAAATAATGGGAGACTGGTGTGTTGTTAAATCATAGGCCTAAATGGATATACTCTTAGAAAAAAGGGTTCCAAAAGGGTTCTTTGCGGAAGGGTGGGGATCTACCAAGAACTGTTTTAATCTTAATTGTAAGACAAGGGTTCTTTGTAAGCCAAAGGGTTCTACCTAAAACCTTTAACGTCCAAAGAACTATTTTTGGAAGAAAGGGTTATTTGATGATTATTTGGAAGACAAGAAGGATTCTGTAAAGAACAATATATAATATTTCCCAGCATGCTCTATTGCATTGAGATTTTCAGAATTGTTTGTTTTACTGTAACATCTGTGTTTTTGCATGTACATTGAGTGGTTGATTTATTTAATGCTACACAATAATAAATAACATACAATTTTCTAAACTAATCCAATCGGTTAGTAATTGGATTTATTACTCCCATTACTGAAATGGTTGTTTGAGTTTAGATGATTGAGGTAGTCTCAGTGTTCTATCTTCCCTACCCTGGCAGTTATTTTAAATGTAGTTTGCAGGTGATTAACAATTCCACTGGTTGTATATCCTAACTCTGTCCAGATTATAATAGGAATTACACATCACTTTGCAAGCCAGCAAAATGTGACTTGCAGGTCTGATGTGGCCAGTAAACTAGGAGATTCCTAACAACACCGTGTTAGGGTATGACTAGACCCTAAAATTAAGGTCTTATGATATATGTAATGTATTGTCATAAATCATGTAATTTTAAAGGCTAATAAGGCTGGTAGAACAGAATAGATTGTTCTAGGAAGACCCTTTTATTTACGGTTCTAGGAAGAACCTTTAGATTATAAAATGGTTCTAGGTAGAACCAAATACAGGGGGTTATTTGAAAAACCACCTTTAAAGGGTTCTACCCAGCAACAAAAAGGTTCCCGATGGGGACAAACCGAAGAACTCTGTATGGTTCTACTTAGCACCTGTTTTACATGAGAATTATCTCATGTACAGAAAAATCACAAATAATAAACAATTGCATTAAAACATACATGTACATGAGTTTTGTCACAAACCAACACATAATTACGTGAAAAATGTTGTTTATGGAAATTACAGTTGTCCATGGCGTGCACAGATGCTTGGGTTTGAGAAAAGGATTGTCTGTGGAGGATTGTCTGTGGAGATCGATGTTGACGCTCTAGCTGAGACCATTGTGTCTTTCATTTGTGAAATCAGAAAACCTTTACGGCTGTATATAGGCTTTATAAAACTGAATAGCATTGCGTCACGTCGCGATCACATTGGCATATTTCCACATCGTTGAAAACGTGATGATGACGCATAAAGGATATGGTAAATGCACCTGTCTTGTGTGACCGAAGTCACTGTAGTCTTCAATTCAACACCAATATAATGTACACATTCTGTGTACCCTATTTTCGCCTGCAGGCCTAAACGCCGCTGCTCCGTTTCACTGCGGGACTCGCTGGATTGTTTGGCCTTTTTGCCCGCATGGAAGGTCTCTAAATCAGATAGGCTTTATCCATTACTCGGTAATATAGGTCAGCATAAAGGGGTGGATTGCAGAGCTTTGTTTACCCTACAGGCCATCTGGAGTTCACTGCGCGTCGAATCTGCTCACGGGAGGCACGCGTCCGGCAGACGACCCTTTGGGTAATAATATTGCAGCGTGAGAGGGGGATAAGGAGACCTCTGGTGACCTCAGCCAAATGCAGGCAGATGCACGGGTGTCCACTTTAGAACTGAATAGGTCTGGGTGTATGGTGCAGCTAGACTACAACGGCGCCTTTGTTCTGCAGTGCGCTACCGCCTTAGGCTGAGCCGCTGATGCATTATATTACAGACATTATTGAAAATAGTAGAACATTGATATTTGAATGTGCATTATTCGTAACGCAATTAAGCCTGATCCTTTTCAATTTAGTTCAATGTATCTTATCATGGATAGCTCCTATTCGGACTATGCATATACATTGTTATTTTTTGAACGAAAAAAATATTTTGTCATTTAATTCAACGTTTGAATGAATAACGAAAGAATCACAATAAATCAATGCGCTTCGTATGGGACGGGACAGGACAGGACGGGTGGGGGGTTGGGGGAGAGAACGAACAGATGACAGGCCATATGGAGACGGACCATTTGGGGTGGGCATATTTTGATTCCCAAAACTTCATGAAGGTTTCTCGCCATGTTAGCTAAATATTTATATAACATATGATTGGACGAGTATGAAAATACAACGGTATAGGCCTACATGGGCGGCAGGATAGCCTCGTGGTTAGAGCGTTGGACTAGTAACCGAAAGTTCGAATCCCCGAGCTGAAAAGGTACAAATCTGTCGTTCTGCCCCTGAACAGGCAGTTAACCCACTGTTCCTAGGCCGTCATTGAAAATAAGAATTTGTTCTTAACTGACTTGCCTAGTAAAATAAAAAATAAATAAAAAACATGGACACAGGTCTTGAGAAACATAAATAATTCATTATTCGACCAGGCAAACGTGCAGTTTGATAATTGTACATTCCGCAAGAGCCGAGATATAGTCGAGAGAGATGGTGACTTCATTCTTCCAGATTTTGTTAAAAAGGACAGACTTTGGCCATATCAGGCTATGCCTACACTTATTCGTGGTTATACCATTAGACAACCTATATATTATGGTTTGGCTTACATATATTTCGTACGGTAGACTTTCGTGCTAATTGAAAATGTTACCTATAAAAACGAATTCGAATATCACATTTGTTTTCACACGTCGATGGTAAATTTATTGTCAGCAGAAAAAATGATGTCAATGCAAAATGTAATGATTGGGGCAATTGGGTGTATTTTTCTGCCCAACAACATGTCTATTGTCCTTATCCATATTGCAAGGTGTATAGCTAAACTGGTAATCTCGGTAATGTAAATTACAAGAGTGAGGGAAAAGGGGAGTTGGAGCGTCCCATTTCGAAACCCCTCCGATTTGTTTAGTAAACCGGCAGATGCTACCTCTTCCCCTCTGAATAATTCTCATATGAGAAGTGGATGAACAGCGCAAGGGAGAGGAGCAGGGGGACCGCGCTTTAAGCTGTGCACGGCGATGATAAACTGGGTTGCTCTCCTCCTCTCTGTCAGATGGCTCTTTGCTTCAGACGCTTTTGCATGACAGTCTCGGCTGGCTCTGCCTCCAGACTGCACCAAAGCTCTCTCCTCTCAGTGTGTCGCTTAGATGTAGCCTATCCTTTTAGCATTTTGCCCATCTTTTGAACAGGTCCGGAGGGTCTTTTAGAGCACAATCAGTGGAATATATGGGTGTTTTCGTCATGGCACCAATTTCCACCTTTTGCAGCGCGCAGACAATACAGCAGAATCGATGTCACAGGACATTTTTGTTCAGCATCATCAGCGGAGGAGATCATCCTTGGTACCCAACCGGATGTACGGACTGTTTTGATGTTGGTTTGGGGGAAATGAGAGTTGATTGTAAAGGCATCTCGGCAAGGCATTTCTGTAAGTTGTTCCGCTGAATTGTTGCAATGTAAAAATATATGTTTTCCTCTGCGTTTTGATACACTATTCTGTTTTTGTAAAGGGCGAACAACTCATTTAAATCCGCATAGACCTTAGGCCTATGTAGGCTAAATATGCATGCTTTTCGTTCTTTTTGTAGCCTAAATAAAGTGCTATTAGGCCTACTAAAAATGGGATTGTTGTTATATAGACCAGCCTATATTCTTTACATTTAGCACCTTCTCCGTTACGTGACAATGTATTCTTGATTTTGTCAATATGGCTTCTGCTTATCCCCAAAACCAATGTGTGTGTGTGTATGTCGCTTTGCCAAATTGTATCTCCCACTGTATTTATTCAATATTGAGCGTACCCCCTTATGATGCAGGAGCGTTCAGTCCCTCCACATCCTAACCCAGCCCGCCCGACCCCCCACAAAAGGAGGGGATGACTCTCGTTGAGCCCAACAGCCCCCCTACCTCTGCTGCATTGTGCATGAGCTATCTAGGTCATTAGTATTTTAACGTATGCAAGACTTGACAAAGCTGATGAGAAGCCAGATGGGCCCTCTTCTATTTTTTTTGTGGGAGTTTAGCAACAGGACCGACTGCAGCAAACCAGCAAACCCTGTCTTTTCGCTGCTGTCACTTGGGCCTGGCGTTCGTTGCACCATGGATCTCGCCATCTATATCCAAGATAAATAATAAAATAGGCTAGGCCTACATCTCATGCACTCGGGAGGTTACCACTGCCAGGATATTCAGGCTAATGTAATATGACATAACAGTTATTTGTGTGTCTTTTTATCTTATCAGTAGTTTAGTCTTATTATTTGTCATGTCCACCCGCATCTTTACCCCCGCAAGGGGTAACAGTAAATGCCACAGTGAATGACAAGGGATAACAGTAATGCCACAGTGAATGACAATGCACGCCCATTACTTTATTGGATAAGACCCTTCGCCAGCTGGTGAAATACGTAGTCGAACATATTGGTGCAAGATCGCTGCTTTCAAGGTTTCCCTCCTCACGCGCACTGAAACTCGTCAGGCAGATGTCCCTGTACAGTAGCTACGCTGTTACACGACACAGAGAAAGACTAAAAGGGCCCGGTCTCTCCTCGTGTTCACAGCGGACCTTGATTTAAATGACCATACAATTAAGGCACGCGGTGAATGCCAAGAGAGAGGGTACATATCATCGAGATGTTCGTTGAGTGTGCGTTAAATGTTTTTGTCGTTATAATGGGTCGTCAGAGAAGCCTCATACTTCCAAAGTTGACATTTATTTATTGTAGGTTCTTTCATGTGCGCTGTGTTAGCCATTTTGCAGGAAGCGATTGGAGCGCGCCATTCAATTCTCTGCTATAAGCCTGCTGTAAAATCGAGGTGAAATCTCATCCATAGAAGGGAGCACGCTGCGTCTTGCGGATGGATAAGGGTGGAGTAGGAAAATGTAGATCTTTATGGTTCCTTCACTGGGACACGTAGAAGCTATAGAAGTGACTCTGGATGGTAATAAAACGCAAATTAACATGACAATATTAAGTGAAGGCCTGGGAAATGGATTGCATAACTTCATATAATGGAAAGAAAGAAGCAAACACATGAATGTGCACAACGTTTTTCGTGATGTATGGTCAACCTGAGATGCGTAAAAGCAAATTCACAGTAGAAATCAGGACATCATTGACAATTCGTGTGGAGGAAATAGTGCGGCCTAGCAGTGCATGTCAAATAGAATAGAGTAGGCATTTGTCTTACATGTTTCAGGTCAGAGTAAGAGGAATTGTGCAGTTATGTGATACGAACGACCTTTTCAGCCATGCAAAACGCAGTGATTAAATTCTCTCATATCAGCAGAGATTCACAAAAGGGTTGTGGATTATGTGGATTACGTTTTGCATGCATGCACATTTTGCAATGTTCTGCTATTATGATTATTGTTGTATACCAATCTGTTGGCAATAAAATCCCACAATGCACAAAATAATGTTAAGAATATATTTTGTTAAACCACATAAATTACGCAAAAGTTTAGCTTTTTGGGGGGTGCGCTATGTTCAGACAATCCACAAATGTGAAACTATAAAATGGTTTGTCAAACTGCAATGCAGAATGCTGACAGTTAACATTTGCATAATGCAACTCATTTTCTATATTTCTGACAACATGTATATTTCTGAAATGTTTCTGGTGGTAAAGTGCATTATCACAAACGTAAATAGTGGCATAGCTTGTATTACGTTTAATAAATCTGTCATTTATAGTATTTTTCCTTTCGACAGATTCTGAATTAAGAGAAATTCAATGTTGACGCCAGGTATCTTTTGCAGGCAAATCAAACGAAGGAGCATAACCTACATTTGTAAATTTGCCATTTTTCCATGTAATGTGGTGTGAACGTCAGCCTAATTAAGGGTTCCTCTGAAAAGGACTCCAGGAAAACAGGAAAAAATGTATGTTTTTTATACTTTGTTTCGTTTATGTTTTACCTCTAGGCCTTTGTATTCATAAATAAACCCACAAAGAGTGATTACAAGTGCAAACAATACCGACGGGTAAAAAGTTTTGATTATTGTAGTTTGAGATAATAACTCCTAGTACTAATACCAATTTCAAAGCAATGAGCGCGTTTGGTTGAAAAAAATATTATTCATGCAGGCTATTCAAATGTAACATAGCTATAATATAGCATGAAGACTGTTAACTTGTGTCCATTCTGACGCTTACATTTTAAGTTTTTTTATGCTAGTTTATTCGGTTTCTTTGCAATAAAAATGTATGGTTATTTTAACACAGGATTTCAGATTTCAGATGCTTATCGTAAGAAAAAACAAAGACTAGGCCTAGGCTGCCATTCTATCATATTTAAAACAGATGAAAATATTGCATCAAATTATGTAAAATGTCCCTATGCCAAATTGATAGTAACATTTTACACAGGCCTGACATGCCTCTATGTATCACATTAGGCCCATTTCATTTTGGGCAAAAAAAAGTTATTTCAATGCACTGATTTCTATTAGGCCTTAGGCAACTTAAAAACATTTGGATATGTGTTTGGTATATGACACGGGACGCTGTATTGACTTTCAATTAAAACATATTGTGACAAAAGGAACGTTATGTATAATTCTAAATACGCAGGCAATATCTGAGACAGTTCAGTCCATATTCATGCAGCCAATATGAAATTGGGCCTATACGGAATAGTTGAATGTGCCTCAGTTTCTTCAACGCTTTTCTGAATTTTTAGGCCTCAAACACCTAATAGCCCAACTTAGAGCGGACACTGATGGCAAAATTTGGTGAACTAGGCGTTCTTTTTTATTTTTGGAAGTAGCTTAACTGAGGAGGCACTGTGAGAAACACATTTGACGGTGCGTAAAAGTAAAATGTGTATGGTTTTACGCACTGCATTGAGGTAGGATAAGCCTGTATTTAATTAAACCTTTATAGGCGCGGGTTATAGTTTTTTGTATAGGCTAAATCTAATTATAAAATCAGATAATTTGGGACGGAACCGTTATAATCATACCATAGGTTTTCTGGAAGAATTTGTATGGATGATAAAATGGTAGGCTGCCTAAACAAATAACCAACATAGAAAGATGCTGAGGAAAAAAACATTGTCACGTATGAAGACAAACGTAGGGTGGGTTCCCTGAAAGATTTGGACAAAGACGATATCTCGGTGCTCTTTCTGAGGAGATACATTCACTCAATGCAAGACCTGCCCATCACACAGCGGCTGTGCTGACCTCGGTTCTGTGAATTTATCATTTTCACACAAGCACTTGAAATCTCTTAAAATAAAAATGTTCATAAAAATATATTTATATTATCATGGGAAGAAGTCAATGATCCGTATTTGGATGGGAACACAAACTAAATTAGCAAAAACAATGGGGCCTAATGGTATAGTCATTTCCCAGGTGGACATACATTTACTTATATTATAAGTCTAATAAAGAAGAAATTGGTTCAGAATATTTTTTTATTGAACTATATTTCCAACATATGAAATACATTCAAAACTGCATAAAAACCAACAATACATAAAGCCAATACAGAATTCTAAAGTGCATTATGATAAATTCTCCTATCATCCACAAACACAGAACAAAGAACACAAATTACAGATAACAGCACTTCTGATTATGAAGATACATCACCTTAAGCGTAAAGGCATCTTTAAAGTCTCTCAACTAAATAGAAACACACACGTTGATTGTAGCCTACCCCATTCCTCCTACACTACCAGGAGTATAAGAGAAAATGGGAATGAAAAACTCAAACATAGATACACACATCACAAAGGTCACAAAGAATAGAGGAGGACTTTTCTGCTGAATGATATAGACACAGGAACCTGGCACCAGGGGCTAAGTAACCAATGGGAGGCCGGTACGGACTGCGCTGATGTCAGCACTGTAGAAATGAATGAAGCAGTAACACAGCAGGTCATCTCATATCAGTCTATCGTTATGGAATAATGTGAACTGTTTAACACTAAAACCAAACCAGAGATGGAGATGGAGAGGAGCGAGGATGGATTCAATAATTCAGAGAAGGCGGTGGCTCTGAGCAGATGGTAAGTTACTGTAGTGTTGGGTACGCTGGTGTGTGGTACTGGGCGGAGATGAAGTTTTCAGCAGCCTGGTCCTGTCAGTGGAAGGAGAAGCCGGAAGCGGGGAGCCCTCCACACCACTGACTCACAAACTTCAGCACATCCTGGCACTCCGGGCTGTGAGTGGTCTGGGAGGAGGACACACACAGACCAGCTAATCACATATCAGATCACACACATACAGGGAACCACAACGAAGACTGTATGTGTGTGAGTGTGTGTGTGTGCGCGCGCGAGTGTGTATTTGGACTCAACTCTACACAGTGTAACATTCTAAACCTGTGTGAGTGCCCGTGATCAAAAATGTGGATTCATAATAAATCAAACCAAGTGTTTCATGTGGTTAAGGGCTGATGGACTAGCAGCTAAATCAGCAGAGGAGGTAACAAGCACAGTTATGTAGACTCCAGAGCTAACATTAAAAAAACTCCTTACTTTTGTGGCCATTATGAATTTATTCCAGTCATCCTTGTTTGCTGCCTTGCCAGGTCCTTTGAACTCAATCTTATTCCGCAGGACCGGATAGCCTGGGTTGCATAGAGAGAGAGCTTTCATTATGATTGCATTCATATTAATAGTCAACCAATTAACAGATCTGCCATCGTACGTGGGTCTGTTAACTGCCTCCATGAACACAACACACTCCTCTGGGTGTTGTGGGAGACCAGTCTGTCCCTGTATCTCTGGATAGCACTGCATCTCTGTACTCTAAACTAGCGGTTATACGCCACTGTGTCTTGTCAGTGACACTGCCTTCAGAAAGTATTTATACCCCTTCACTTATTCCACATTTTGTTATGTTACAGCCTGAATTCAAAATGGATGAAATATTTTTTTCAATACATGTTCTGCTATTTCAATACATGTTAGAATCACTTTTGGCAGCGATTACAGTTGTGAGTCTTTCTGGGTAAGTCTCTAAGAGCTTTGGACACCTGGATTGTACAATATTTGCACATTATTATTGAAAAAAATTCTTCAAGCTCTGTCAAATTGGTTGTTGATAATTTCTAGACGGCCATTTTCAAGTCTTGCCACAGATTTAAGCCCATTTAAGTCAAAACTGTAATCAGACCACGGAGGAACATTCCATGTCGTCTTGGTAACCAACTCCAGTGTAGATTTGGCCTTGTGATTTAGGTTATTGTCCTGCTGAAAGGTGAATTTGTCTCTCAGTGTTTGTTTGAATGCAGACTGAACCAGGTTTCACTCTAGGATTTTGCCTGTGTTTAGCTCTATTACGATTATTTTTATCCTAAAAAAACACCCTTGCCGATGACAAGCACACCCATAACATGATGCCGCCACCACAATGCTTGAAAATATGAATAGTGGTACTCAGTGATGTGTTGTGTTGGATTTGCCCCAAACATAACATGTTGTTTTCAGGACAAAAAGTTAATTTCTTACCTACATTTTTTGCAGTTTTACTTTAGTGCATTACTGAAAACAGGATGCATGTTTTGGAATATTTGTATTCTGTACAGGCTTCCTTCTTTTCACTCGGTCATTTAGGTTTGGCGCAGGCCTCCTCTGAGCAAGCAGGAGTCAGCACCCTGGACAGCACCTCTGCTCTGCCTACCAGTACAGTATACACTCTCACCTCCCATCAACTAGTTAGGTTGAAGAACCACATATGTTGGGGTTCATATGAAACCATGTGAATGCAAGCAAATAACAGTAATAACATGGCAATTATGAAATAATTATCCAAGGTAAAAGACTCTCCAGTAATTGCTCCCTCATAAAAACCCACCAAGACTTTTCACGCCCCTGGAGTAGATATGGTACAGTCCCAGATACCAGGGTAATGAAATAGAGACGGTAAGGTGCTCTGTAGGGGGGGTTCTCCCACCTACCTGTGATGACGCAGGGCAGGGAGCGGATGCCCGTGTTTGCTGCCAGTAAAGAGGCTTCGTAGGTGTCTCTTTCGTCTTTGGGCAGCACCTGCTCCACCCGCTGGTCCATGGACACCGTCAACACCCAGTCACGGATCTCCTCACGCTGGGCATCCTGGGACACGACAACAAGATCAACAACAGCCTCATAATAATACAATCACAGCCTATTGTTACAGGATAGTCCCAGTACAGCATCATTACACACAGTCATTATATAGTTACATAGCAAAGCCAACAATTTAACCACACAATGATATAGAGCTATCAAACTAACACTGGCACAGGGCAGTCACATGACCACAACATTTCAGACCTGTCATGTTATGTTATAAGACATTATAATGACACAGCAAAAAATGTATTTGTGCCTTACAGTGACGTGTAGCTTAGCAGGGAAAGGAACCTCGAAGGGGATGTCAGTGTCTTGGAAATCAGAGTGGTCCAGAGTATCTAAGTTTCCTTCCTCTATCCCCTGGAAACACCACAACACAGACAACAGCCACCAAGACAACATTCACTCACTATCTCTTCTTCAAACAATCTAATTAAAACACAATGGATAAAGCAAAAATGTGATGTGGGATAGTTACTCATACCACTGTTGTTATGATGAAATCTATATTGCTATAGATCATATAAGCTACTTGTGAAGATTTTATGCTCAATGAAATAGTCTGCAGCTCTAGGTAAAGCTGAGGTGAAACCCCCTCAGTTAAAGCTGAGGTGAAACCCCCTCAGGTAAAGCTGAGGTGAAACCACCTCAGTTAACGCTGAGGTGAAACCCCCTCAGGTAAAGCTGGGTGGAGACTCACATCAGACAGATCCAGGAAGCGGTTGAGGAAAATAAAGGCCATGTTCTCCCAGCCCAAAGCCTGTAGAGAGAATCACATTTATCATCATCAACCTGACATTCACAACTAAATGCCAATAATGAAGTTGAAAAAAACTGATTTTACATTTCCACAAATAATTTCATTTTGAACGTGGGACGATAGGCTACTTCACAATCCAGTTTAGGCACAAAATGATTCATAACCCCTCCAATGGGTATACCTGGAGCACAGACAGACTCAGGGGACATTGAGCCGAATATTTCCCATGGGGCTAGCAACACCAACCCCCCCAAGCCCCTCTCTGCTTCCCGTGATTGGCTGAGGCTCATATGAGCAGTTATCTTACCCTGGCAGCCATGCCTGCCTCGTAGAAGGCCTTGTCAGCTGGGATGAGCTCCGTGTGGCGCAGCAGGGAAATGGACAGCTTGGCAGCCACGCTGACCTGGAGGGATGGAGAGGAGAGTGATGGGGGATGTGAGTGTGTACCACAGCTAATACTATACAAAAACAGGCTGAGTAAAATAAAAGATGAGTACAGTATGTATACCAGGTCAACCCCGTTGGCAGCGGATCGCATGGCATAGTAGTGAGAGATCAGCAGCATCTGCTCAAATTCTTCGTGGGCAGGAGAGTTGGCATCCGAAGACTTGGTCAGGTTCTCACACTGCAAACAGATTAGACAACGAGACCATGAAAAAAGGACCCATACACATCAAATATGGTTATTATACACTGTGACCAGATACTGTCACTATAGTCCCCTGTCTCTCTCTGGTCCTGTACTCACCAGCAGAAGCATGACGTCTCTCAGGTCAGCCCACATGCGGAAGGACTCAGCGCTGTCTCTACCCAGCAGGTTCAGCAGGTCCAGGAACATCCTCTTGTAGATGTTGAAATTCTGTGGGTTGGCTGGGGCTCCGTGCTGAGCGTACAGATTCAGGGCCTTTTCTGCACGGCCCTCTTTGATCAGGTGGGTGGCGTACAGGGCCACATACTTGTGGAGGATTTTGTAACTCTACAAATATTACAGAAATAAAAACAGTAAGGGAATGAAACTGAAGATACAGCGAAAAGGATGAAAGACAATTTCGTGTTGACGGTAGACACAGTACTTGTTTGGAAGCCGTCTCTATGCACTTCTCCCATTGGCCTCTCTCAGCATACATGTCCAGAGCTGCCATGACATCCACTCCTACCAGCTAAAACCAGAGAAGATCACCATTTAGTGGTTAAGAGTATACACTTATCTAGAAACACTACTACAGAAGGACATTTGGTAGTTTTATAAGGTAATGGTATGAAGCCTTGTAATAGTCTGCTTTCTGAAACACGTCTCAAAACCAGCCTGATGGTTACAAACACCCACATTATGAAGTCTTGGTGCATTATGTAGACAATACGCACAGTCCCTCGAAATATGCCATTCTCTTAGAGACATCAGTACTACTGAGCCACATTGATGTGGCAAAACATAGAGAACAAGGACTGTGGATCCATTTTGTTATTCAGCTCTGATTTCTGAGTGGATGGAATATAGGCCACCATCTCAATGATCTCCTACCAACAGTAGGGGGGCAGAGCAGGACGAGGCAGGGAGAGTTGAGGAATTAGAGGTGGGCATACGCTGTGGCATGATAGGACGTCTTAACAGTACACCACCGCAAAAATCACAAGCTTATTCCTAAAAAATGGATATTGTAAGTTATACTGTACTTGCTAAGCACGACTGAGAAATCGGCTTATTATTTGCGATACGTATTATCGTTCAATTGTAGCTACTTACCGAATCTGCTTGGCCTTGGTTTTTCAAGTGTTCTTTGTATCGCTGGTCCACATAATCTTCAAACCTACACGAATATATTACGATTAAAAAAAAGGTATTTAACTTAATCTCAAAGCGCTTGAAAACAGCAAACCAATCAAGAATCAAATAAAACAGCTACAGTATATGATGAGGACTATAATTTTCAGCCAGAGTTGAATGTTTTGAGTGTTTCAAGCCTCCAACAGACAGAGCCGTTAGGACAGACACACAATGTAGAAGGAAAGTAAATGATCCTCCGTTATGTAGGATGACTGTTCAGGAGTTGGAGTACACGGAAGCAATGCAACCATGTAATAGTCCCCCAGATAGACAAATCACAACACAAATGCACTGTACTAAAGCAGCATAATGAGACTGGCATCACATTAAATAGTGGGAGCAAGCAGGGATGTTGAGACAAGGCTAAGTCAAGCATGACAACAGCCGTGTGAATTTCGCAATCACATTGTCTAATCGAATAGGCTTCAACAAAATGTACAATAAATAACTAAACCATTGTAAAGTTAGCTATTGTCATTCAGTCTGGATAAGATCCTAAATGACTATAATGTAACATACAGAATAGATGAAACAGGAATCTCATCCCATTCATTAACTGGAGGTCTGGAGCTACCTCTGTCCTAGGCCTTGTGTTGTTTTCAAGAGGCAGCAACAGCTGACGGGTGCCTGTGAGGCCTCTGTGTGTTTTCTCTTTCTGTAGCCTAATGCCAGATGAGGTATTCTAGCCGGCTAGGCTTGTTGTTAGGGGCGACCAGGCAGAGCCGTAGTGGTGGGCCTGGCCGACAGGCTCACCTTGGATCCAGCTCCTTGGCCACTCTCTTGGCTTTGTTCCATTCTTCTCCCTCAATGAATGCATCTATGGCTTCCTTAATGAGGTCCAGGTTGAGGTACAGCTCAGCCGCCTGAGGAAAATAAAACATTTGGAATCTCAAAAGATTTCTTGAAGGACGCCAGAGACGAGGCATAAAACATGGACGCCTTGGTTTGGGGAAGTCTTTTTTTCAATCAACACACTCGCACCAAAACCATCGCTTTCCGTTGGCAGAACGGCCTCCACACACACCTTTAGATTAATAAAAAGCTGTTTCTAAATGTAGTTTTGTCCAATAAATATTTGTATCAGCGACACAGGGGTCCTGTCTACAAAATCATTGGTTGGATACCAATCTGCTACACTCAATAATAATATACTTTCTAAAAAGCATTTTTTCCAATAAAATTTCACATACCTGTTGACATACAGCAGCCTAAAACCATGCATTTGCAAAATAACACTAAATAATCAATATCAAAAGCCTGTTAGTATTGAGGGATCAACAGCAGGAAGTGTGTGGTGACTTACAGCGCTGTACTTCCTGAGCTGGGTGAGGCGAGGGCCCACAGAGTGGATGACATCCACAGCTCTCTCCTGGGTCAAGAACTTGATGGCCAACTCAGCAGCCTATGGAAGGTCACATACACAGGAAACAATGAGGCACTCCACTCTGGGTCACAGAAACACACAGGGAACATCATATGGCACGACAGTCATCCAAGGCCACAGATAGAGGCTTGTGTCATACACCAGTCGGTTTGTAAGGACAGCACGTGTGGATTAGGTTATAGTGACATTCATTGCAAGTCGTGGAAGTTCTTTTGTGCACCTTCATCCAGCACTTCTCCATAAGGGGCCCGTTGGTGGAGTCCTTGACCTTGAGGTAACACTCCACAGCCCGGGCGTACTCCCCAGACAGCTCCCATTCCTTGGCCTGCTCCACCATGCCTTCAACCCCTCTGCACACACACACAGAACACACACAGACACAGAACCTTGGCACTATGAATTAACTATAACTGAGCTGCATTGTTAAGCAACCGAGGGACCAGATGGATGTGTAGGGAATAACAGAGCTGGAATGAAAGACTTGGAAGCCCATTCTAAGAACAGAAATAAAACTGTACATGTCTGTTGATGTTAAAGTTAAGGAAGTATTCTAAGACACTACTGTGAAGGCAAATACAAAACATTTTGCCCCCGGGGGCCACATTCGGTCTTCATCGAGGTCCGGATGGCCGCACTGAAAATGTGTTAAGTTTTCTCGCTGTCAAAACGTGCAAAAAATGGTCCTCTATCCATCTTTTTTTAATGCTCCCTGACTGTCTAGCTTTCACCTCAGTGATTATTAGCGAGCTGGACATTTTTCAGGAAACTGTATGAACGTAGGTCCATTATCATATATACACCATTTCGGTTTGGTTTTAGTCATTTTAAAGTATATTGAGTTTGTTTTCACCCCCCTATTGGACCCCCTTGTTGGCCGTCTCTTTGACACCCCTGCTCTACACAGTGCCCTGCACACAGACTCACCCCGTTAAAATCTTAGATCTCTCCTCCACTGCGCTACAAACCCAACCCTTGTGATGTTAAAGACAGAGACAAGAGTCAAAGTGAAAGGCAACATGTGTTAGAGAGTTCTGGCTCTCAATTGAGCATGACTGACAGTACAAGAGGGCCGAATTACTCTCAATTGGGGCCTGAACTGAAGACTGTGCAAAATAAATGTCCTACTTTCCTTTTTTCCCCTGTCCTTTTGACATGCCTTTGATGTTTTCCCACAAGTCATTAAAAGCAGGGAAATGATGGTCGGAGACGGATAGAGGCGCTGCGTGTCTGCACTTTAATTAGCTGCTCATTATGGATTTAATTTAGGATAAAAGCTGCCATGTTTTAATAACGCACCGACCCAATGAGCATCTAGATTAATAACAGACCACATCACAACAGTGTGTACATAGCCCTTTCTTTCTTCTCCTTCTCGTTTAACATGTAACATTCAGACACATTTTCTCTGCCTCTCCAAGACCACAAACAGAGTTATTAAAACGTTAAAATAACCAGGAACATGTGATGTAAAAAAACACAGGTGTTATTGTGTGTTTTGCTCACCGGGAGCCCTTCTTGGCAGCCTCCTTCTCGTACTCCTCTTGGAGGACGCTCAGTTTGTTGGGGAGGTACTCTTTACAGATCCGCATGGCATCACTCCACATCTCCGCGTCCTGTGACAACAAAACAACAACACTCAAGTACCCGGGGGGCACCAAACTCTGCGAAGCACATCCAGCAAAACAACCAGTGTGAATTATGGAATGAAAACATTGCGGAGCGCAGTATTCTGTTTAACCTGTAGTGTTCTCTGTAAAGCTACCACCAGATAGCAGAACACAGGGAATGGTGAATTGACTAGATTATGAACCCTTTGATTGAAAAAAAAAAAACTCTAGAGTCGATGTCCGCGCCTCCGCGGAAATTTTATTAACATAACACATTAATCCCCATAAAAATCTGTCAGTTTAAACTAGAGATATTTGTTTAGTTCCATTGGACGCTTCTCAAATCCCCCGTATCTGCCGATGTTGCACTTCCGCAGCTGTAGTGAAAGGTGACAAAGCTAGAGCGGTGTTTGTCAGACCATGAGACATCACGAAAATCGGTCTTCGCACAAAGTCGTCAGGTTGGCCTACAAACTATTATGACCCCTCTATAGAAAGACGAACACCATGGATTTCTCTGTTTTGCTCTACGAGCGCCTTGGGACTCGTCTGAAGTCGGTACAGCCGATCTACCAACTTCTGCCTGTAGCGTCCCAACACTTTGGGCTACACGCTCATATGACCCTCTGTGGAAAGGTGAGACTCTCCCAAACACGTACAGTGCCTTCAGAAAGTACTCAGAGCCCTGGACTTGTTCCACATGACCATCAGGTTCTTGGTCACCTCCCTGACCAAGGCCCTTCTCTCCCGATTGCTAAGTTTGTCCGGGCGGCCAACTCTAGGAAGAGTCTTGGTGGTTCCAAACTTCTTCCATTTAAGAATGATGGAGGCCACTGTGTTCTTGGGGACCTTCAATGCTGCAGAAATGTTTTGGTACCCTTCCCCAGATCTGTGCCTCGACACAATCCTGTCTTGGAGCTCAAGGGACAATTCCTTCGACCTCCTTACTCCTTACTTGAATTTATCACAGGTGGACTCCATGGGTACTGTATGTAAATTGCTGAGGAACTTTTTTTATTGAATCCATTGTAGAATAAGGCTGTAATGTAACAACATGTGGAAAAAGTCAAGTGTTCTGAATACTTCCCGAAGGCACTGTACATGTCGGTTGTTTTGCTCTTGGTCGCCCACAGGTGTCTGAAGGTCCCCCGGTACCAGTAAAACATTTTTTTTTTAATGGACATCTATATGGAGACTGTTTAGTAGAATGCATAAAAATGTACATTTGAGAAGCACTGCGCACTCCCATGCTACAGTGGACATTGTAGGTAGTTAAACATGTCGAAATGAACACAGCATGTATTAATTAAATGTGTCGAGATCAAATATTGTCAGGCAGCATATGAGATGTGAGTAGGCAACTTTTTCTTCCGAAGCCAGAGAAGATTTTCACTCGCTTCAGCTCAACACCAGCCACCATTTTTTGCAATACATTTTGTGGCGGTTTTTAAGTGGTTACAACAATTCAACAATCCTGGGAATATTTTCAGTTGAAATTTGCCGTTCCGTGTTCTAATATGCGTGATCGGAGCACGGTAACGCATATTGAGAAACACCAGGTCTCTTACTTTGTAGTACTTGATGGCCAGCTCTGGCCTCTGAGCCCTGAGGAGGAAGGCCTCAGCCTTCTGGAAGTCCTTCTGTTCGAAGCAGAACTTGGCCTGGCCCACCAGCACGTCTGATACACTGTCAGGGTCGTTGGCCTCCGCCACCCTCTGGGCTCCAACCCAGTCCTGGTTATGGACGTACCTGTAAGGGACACACCGGGCTGTGATTTAACCTCCCTCGTGTTGTTACAGGTTCAAGTTCAACGTTTTGTTTATCAGATTGCAGACAGCAAACACTCTCTGAAATACTTGTTATTCACAGATTAAAGGGCTCCAACTCCAGTTTACATTAGCCAGACGATATGCCACTAAAAACACTAATGTTGTGATCTTCCAGTAGCCCTGTCATACTGTAGGTCTGTCTACAGTATAGAGTACAGTTCTCTCCCACCCTATACACCCCCACCCCTCTCCAGGAAGCAGACATCAAACAGTCTCGGTGACAGGGCTCGGGTTCCTCTGCTACCTGTGTGAGAGTTGAGCTCCCCTCCAACCAAACCTGTCTGCCTGCACCACCACATCATCTCACACTCACTTAATAGGTGGTCTATAACCAATGTACAGAGAAGTCAGGGGAAGTTGTGAAGGGGAAGAGGCAAGAGCTGTGCTGGCACCAGCGCTCCTTTTGAAGTCGACTCAGGAAGGCTTGAAGCTTTGACTTCTGTAGGGGACACATGCCAACGCCACAAGAGAAAAGCTCCTGATACACTTACATCAACACTGCCTCTTTTGGCTTCCCCGCTTTGATGAACTCCAACTCGGCTTCGGCGAACTTGCCCTTGAAAAATGAAACATCACGGCTCAGTGCTCGGTGGTGGAGGGATTAATAATGCATGCGTGACATTTAATGGCTGGAGAAGGGAGAAACACTGCGCTCAGACCCAAATTTGGGCAGGCAACGGAGTAAATATTTTTGAATCTTTGAGACGATGCAAGCTGCAGAGTAACCTTGAATGACAATGAGTGTGTGACTGAGATTGGGAGGAGTTGGAAGTGGTGTGTGTGTGTGTTTGTGTGTGTTTATATATATGTTACCTCATCCTCCAGCATCATGGCGTTTTTCAGGTGGATCTCAGGGATCTTGTTCTTGGTGGAGAGTCGAGCCAGCTCAAAGGCAAAGTCAAAGGCGCTGGGAGGAGGACAAGAGAAGGGTCAAAACCAGTTCCCTAGTCAAGGTCACAGAGGTATAGCAGCTTCATCAATACTGAGTCCTAGGAACGAATGGGGAAGGTCTTAAACAGCTTATGCCTATAGTATTCAATGCTTCAGACTATGAGTAAAACACCACAATAAAAGCGAAAATAAAGACATTTTCAAATTCTGTGTTGCTGAACATTTCAGGCTATTGCATAGGCTTCATACTGAGTCAATCAGAGAACAAATACATCAGATACTTCAAGTACCTCCCAGTGATGGACACTTGACTACAGGGACATTCCTAATCACCTCGTAAACATGAAAGCAATATTGAAGAGCATGGGGTTCCAGGCAGTACAGTAAAGTGCAGTCCAGTGCATTGATCTGCTCACCAGTTGTCTGCTGCAAAGTCGATGGCGGTCTCCAACAGACCGAACTTGTTGAGCAGTTTGACGGCAGCCTCCCCTCCCAGACTCTTGGCCCACAGGTAGGCCACCTGCTTGTGGGCACTGGCTCCCCCGTGGCTCTTCGCCACCTGCCACACACGTAGGAGGGGAAGAGGATTAGGAACAACAGATTCATACGCCCGAAGCTCCCACCATCAACCGCCTCACGTGTCGCTCACTGCACATGCTGAGAGCAGGGAGCGAGCCAAATAGGGGAGAGACAGAGTGAAGGAGAGAGGAACTGTGAGAGAGGAGATCGCTGTAGAGAGAGCAAGAGGAATGGCATTTCTGTAGTGAAGCTCTTAATAAATGGATGTGCAACTGAGTGTTAATTAAAGAGGGTGTGCGTTTACACTGAGTGTACAAAACATTAGGAACTTTTAGGAGCTCTTTCCATGACATAGACTGACCAGGTGAATCCAGGTGAAAGCTATGATGCCTTATTGATGTCACTTGTTACGTCCACTTCCATCAGTGTAAATGAAGGGGAGGAGACGGGTTAAAGAAGGATTTTTAAGCCTTGAGACATGGATTGTGTATGTCTGCCAATCAGGGTGAATAGGCAAGACCAAGTGCCATTGAACAGGGTATGGTAGTAAGTGCCAGGCCCACCAGTTTGAGCGTTTCAAGAACTGCAATGCTGCTGGGTTTTCAAGTTCAACAGTGTTCCGTGTGTTTAAAGAGCGGTCCACCACCCAAAGGACATACAGCCACCTTAACACAACTGTCGGAAGCATTGGAGTCAACATGGGCCAGCATCCCTGTGGAGCACTTTCGACACCTTGTAGAGTCCATGCCTCGACGAATTGAGGCTGTTCTGAGGAGAAAAAGGGGTGCAACTCAATTTTAGGAAGGTGTTCTTAAGTTTTTGTACACTCAGTGTATGTGCCTCTATAGTATAGTGGAGGGCCAGAAAGGAGGAAGCCGAAGTAGCAGAGTTGCAGCCAGGTGGTGATGTTTTTACAGAGAGTGTTAGGAGGCCTGTAAGCAGTGAGAGGTATTGCAGTGTAACACGTCCATCCTGTGCTGCTGTGTTCGCACAGACCACTGTCCTCGATACGGCATTACAGGCCAAGCCAGGGGCGTCATAATCACACTGTCACACTGTCCTGCTGTTCACAGACACTCACCATCTCAGGGACTCTCAGCGAGAGACGAAAGTCAACTCGTGATGTGGGCTAGAGCCCGACCGATATATCGTTACACACACACACAGACACACAAAAAACATATCGGTCAGGCTCTAACGTGGACACGTACCCTGTACGCCTCCTCCCACATGTCGTTGACACGGTACATGTTGACTGCACCCTTCCACTCCTGGCCCTCCATATAATGGTACTCCGCTTCTGAAAACCTGGACTCTGTCTCCAACTCCTGGAATAAATATTAGACAACGCAGACTCAGTAACCTGACAAACTAATTATCCTGGCTAATCTAAACCACATCGAGCCCCTCTCATAAGATATTTTTCAAATTGATACCAATATGATATTTATGTTTTTTCTTTCGACAGCGCCCCCTATCTCCGACCTTGGCCAGGTGCAGGTGAGTCTCAGACAGCAGGTCTGGGTGATGTTTGGCCACCAGTCGAATCACGTCGTCAAACATCTTGTTCTTCTTATACATGGTGATGGCCAGGTCCGGCTCTTCCACTGTCGCAAACAGCCTGCGGATATTCCAGTCACACACACAGTTGATTGCATTGCTCTGCACTAAAATGGAGTCATTCTTAATCTCTGATTACATTAACCGCAAATTAAGCACGAGCAGAAAATATAACTTCTCATCACAAAATGAAGTTGCTGACGATGAATTCTGCTCCACATTTGTCACAGTAGAGATCAATAAAATAGACAGGTATTGGGATGACACAGAGTTGGGGGCACGTGGTGACACACGGTCTTTGTGGCAGGCTGGCAGCGTGTGAGGGAGATGACTCTGTCTAATATGGAAAGGCACAGGCTCCTTTAGAGGGCGAGAGGGGTTGTTCAGTTAGGTGTAATGATTATGTTTCAGACACAACGCAGCCAGGGCACCTTATTAAAGTCCGATTTGCTATCAATGCACAGCAATTGAACACTTTTGTTTGTCAATTTGTTGCAGTAGAACCTTGACCTGAACTGCAACAGACAATGTTCTGGATAAAGTGACTGTTAAATCAGGCCCCTGTAGCCCAATGTCAGCAAACCTTGCCCGTGATAAAATCCATAATTAATTTGGCAGCAGGGTTTTGGTCGATACGGGTTGAAAACAGGAGGGTAATGAATGATAGAGGATGGAGAGAGAGAGAGGAAAAGAAGAAGAGTGGGGAGGAAGAGAGAGGGAGTGGGGAGGAAGAGATGAGGTAGAAAGAAAGAGAGGTTACCTTTCTGCCTCCTTGTATTTCCCCTCTCCCTCCAGGTCCTGGGCTCGGCTGATGTACAGAGTCGACACGTCCTCTGGGGTCATACATTTCGCTGCCAGCTAGGACACAATGTGTGTGAGTGTGCATGGACACCGTACCAAGCGTCACTTTAACTCACTGTGATTGTCATTCCAATTCACTGTGCATAACATCCCACTTTAAAAGAACACACAGGCCTGTCACAACTAAACATAGAAAGCACAGAAGTGTATCCTGTTACAATCAACTGCCTGCCATTTTAAGCTGGGTGAGCCAGATGATAAGATGGGACATTGAGGAGGGTGCATACCTTATGAGCCTGCTCCCACCTCCCAGCCACCGTGTACATATCGATGGCATCTTTGATGTGGTCACCCTTCACAAACAGGGGCTCTGCAACCTGGGTTCGCACAGAGAGACAGAGAGAGACATACTGTACATTCCTTTCTGTGGATTCCAGCGCTCTAGGTAAGTAATGCATCAATACTTTAATTAATTTATGCAAACATGCAGCACATAGGCAGCAGGGAGTCAGGTCTGGAATAAGCAGGCATTGCCAGCTGCCACGTTGCAAGGCCCCTGACTCATCAGAACAGCCGGAATAAGGCTGCGTTTCTCTCCTTCCCTCCCTCCTCTTACCTCGTACTCCTGGATGGAGGCGTAGTACTGGGCTATCTTCAGGTAGTACTTCCCTCCTGACCGGTCTTCCTGTAACTCCAGGATATGGACCGCCTTCTTCCACTGGCGAGCCCCTATGGCAGCCTCGATGGCCTTCGAGGAACAGCTACGATAGTGAGGAGAAGAGGGGGGTAGAGGAGAGGAGAAGAGGGGGGTAGAGGAGAGGAGAAGAGGAGGGTAGAGGAGAGGAGAAGAGGGGGATAGAGGAGAGGAGAAGAGAAGAGGGGGATAGAGGAGAGGAGAAGAGGGGGATAGAGGAGAGGAGAAGAGAAGAGGGGGTAGAGGAGAGGAGAAGAGAAGAGGGGGGGGTAGAGGAGAAGAGAAGAGGGGGATAGAGGAGAAGAGAAGAGGGGGATAGAGGAGAAGAGAAGAGGGGGATAGAGGAGAAGAGAAGAGGGGGATAGAGGAGAGGAGAAGAGGGGGATAGAGGAGAGGAGAAGAGAAGAGGGGGTAGAGGAGAGGAGAAGAGAAGAGGGGGATAGAGGAGAGGAGAAGAGGGGGGGTAGAGGAGAGGAGAAGAGGGGGGAGAGGAGAAGAGGGGGATAGAGGAGAGGAGAAGAGGGGGTCGAGGAGAGGGCGAGAGGAGGCGTTTGCACCATCAAAGGACATAGAACTAATCAAAGAATACAATACAAAGCAACTTTATTCATCCACTTGGAACAACTAATAGGCTATGTCCAGCCCAACCAGGGAGCAATTAAGACTAGAATGGCAATTAAGACTCATTGTTACAATCCTGTCAAACCACTTTTATTGGTTATTTCTTCAGTTGATTCCTGTGTTGATTCCCAGCAGTAAGTGATTAGTAGGGGATGGAGCTTTAGCGAGGCCCATTATGCCAGTCAGTCAGACCACCACAGTATTACCAGAGGGCCAGCCATCCAATGAGCATCCAGTGTGCTATCTAAAGCAGCCTGCCCTCGGGACTGGAGCCCTGCGCTGCCTAATGAACAACACCTCCATTTGATTACACAGGAAATGAATCATTCACTTCACTATAAACAAACCCCTCACACCACCTCCTCCTGCCTCCCAACTTCTTTAATCTCTATCCGTCACTCTATCACTCCCTCTACACCTCTCTTCCTCCCTCCCTCCTTGTAGTACGTGATGGGCAGACAGCAGCGCTGACTCACCCAGCCTCTATATAGTGGTTGATGGCGGCGTCCAGTTGTTTCTGCTGGACCAGGTAATCTCCCCAGGCCTCCTCCAGTTTCACCACGTCAGCCGGGAAGGCAACACGAGCCAGTTCCACAGCTCCGCTCAGGGAAAGACGTCACAGTTACATTAACGTCAATACAGTTCACAGTTTATTCTCCAAACTCATATCCAACTCAGTCAACAACATAATGACTGGGCTATTAATGAAATAACTAATACATACTGTATGAATGGTCTCGTCCTAACCACTACACACTGGCGATATTCATTCTTATATTCACCCTCAGTGCTGTGTCAGGCCTACCTTTTCTGAAGGCGTTACCCTTGCGGTAGCAGTCCAGAGCCCTCTGGTTGTTCCTGATCTTCTCAAACAGATCTCCTGCCTGATCATGGGAGAGAGGAAAGTTACTTAGTTCAACTCAACTTCCTCCCTCTCATTAAGTCACTTACAGTGCCTCTGGTCCATAACCAGATGGTTCAAGAGCAGAAAGAGAAAGAAACAGAGAGAGAGAGACATTCAGAGAGAGAGCAAGAGAAAAAGAGCAGACCAAGAGAAAAACAGAAGGCCGACTAACATCCTCCCAGACACATCCTTTATTAAGACAGACATACACTTTCCCTGACATCGGTTCTGAGGAGAGGAGTCATCCACCACAGAGACACAGGCAGGAAACAAAGGTTCATGCTGTACACAGAGACACTGAGCTAGAACACATCTGTCTCTCTCTGCACCAACTTCACCTGCCTTACCAGAGACAAACCAACTTCTCTATCACACACAAATCACATTGCGAGACAATCACTCCGAGTCGCTCTGGGCCTCTCCATCAGGAGCGCATGGCGGGATCTAAGCAACCTTTCACCTCATTCCAAGACTTTTACTCTGTCGCTGGATACAATACTCGTCTTGAAGAAGCCTCGTGTAACGACAGCCGCCGAGTTCGCGGTGTGATTTTGCAGCAGTCATGACACCCACCCTCTCATAGAACTCTCCCTTGATGAGGGCAGCCGCGATCCTGTTGATGACGTCAGAGTTGGTGACCAGCTCCTCGCGGCTCATAGCCAACCGGGCGGCCTTGGCCGGTAGGCCCGCCTTGAGGTAGAGGTTGATGGCGCCCGTGAAGTCCTCCTCCCCCTCCTTGACCTCGCCGGCTTTCTCATCCTGGTTGGTCTCCATCAGCCACTGGTAGTAGCTGTGACGCAGGTTGTCCAGCTCTGGGTGGCCCTGGGAAGACACTCCTTCAATAAGGGCTATGTTGCACAGTTTCATGGGGGAAAAGCTCTGTTATTATTATGAATTGTTTTGCAGATAGCTGATAAAATAACAATGCCGTGTGCGGGTAGTACAGTCTCTCAGTGTTCGTTTACCTTGGACTCAGCCACAGCGATGCAGTCGTCCCACATGTGAAGCTCCTGATACATCTCCATCACCTCATCAATGGCATTCTACAGAGCGGTCACACAACACATCGACACACATCCAAGTGAGACTGGGGAGGCTCTTCATGCTTTCCCTACAGACCAAACGCTTCACTGAGTTGTATAGTGTTAGACAGACATTCCAACATTCAAGTTACACCCTCCTACCTGCTCCATATAGTACATCTCAGCCAGTTTGTAGTTCTTGTCCAGCATGGCGAGGCGTGCTTTGACTTGGTAGAACTCGGTACCATCACCACCCTGGAGATTAGACAAGGCAAGTGTCACATAAGACCAACTTCAACATGTTTCTGAAAGGCTACAGGGAATGGCATGTCCTTTCTATCAGACTGGGGCAGGCCGCCCTGCATTCAACAATGGTAAACAGGTGCTGGGGGTTGCGTGTGTGGGCATGCATGTGTGTGATTAGCATTAATGGAGTTTAATAGCCCAGTGGAGCAGAGTGATGTAATGGATGGATTGACTGGCCAGTCAGGGAGCAGCTGTGCTGGCAGGGGTGCCAATGTGTCCATGTTCCAGGGGGCAGAGAGACCCACACAGGGGCCCCAACAGACACCCAGGGCTGAGCCCCGTGGCCCCAGATGGGACACCTGGATTGGATTGCCTCCAACTCAGGGCCTGGATGACGATGGACCCAAACTAGAGCCTCCAACACTACTCAGTATATCTACTGCCAGTTATGAAGGGAGGTGTGGACCGGCGATGCATGACAGACCAACACACTACAGTACGTACGTATTCCTTTGAGACTTGGTCAGCGATGTTGTTAGTCTGGTTCAGAAAGCGAGCTTTGGAGACGTCCCCCAAGGCAGCGAAGCACCTAAAAAACACACAAAACAACGTAAGGCACACTGAGGGCGCAGCAAAAACAAATGTGTACAGACAAAAAACTCTTGACATAACCTCTAAAACAAACACCAAGGGTGTTCTATCGACAACCTTCAGCCATGCTACAGCGCCGGGGTGAACATTTCAACGGCTTTCCAAATTAGGCCTCCTGTATCACCAGCTTTCGGGGAAGTTTGCATCACACTAATAAGCTGCGTTCGCAATCAAAAGAGGAGCATCTCTTTTTAGCTACCTACCCTCCTTCATTTACATTCTCCTCTGCAGACAAAACCTTTTTTACCCCCCTCTGCATGATTTATGTAAATCAACCCCCATACATCATGAACGGCCGCTGCGTTACTGATGCCATGCTACAGTCAAATCTAACTTTCACCCTGCAGAAAAAGCGAAAGACAAAGAAGAAAAAAAAATCACAAAAGCTTAAGTAAGCACCACCAGAGTAAGTTAAGTGAGTCCTATTGAGAGAGATAGCTTTTTCTAGCCAGGGCCACATCGTTCAACGTGACACAGAGTACTCTCAGTTCTGGGTGAACTGCTTAGCGCTGTACTATTTCTCCCCCCCCAGTCACGTACGCATAGCTCAGATAAAAACACTGAGGAGGCTGCTCCGGGCTAAACGTCTTCACGGGAGGCAAGTCACTTTTCACCAGTTAAAACGGAGAGAGAGCGAGAGAAAGGATTGTATTAGAAGATAAGCCTAACGGTGCTGTTGTTTAGGTTTTACCGAGCCCCCTTGGGGACACGCACGACGACATGAGTGGAGTGTGTGTATGTGTATGTTGAGGCATGAGTGACGCAGTATGCGTGTGGTCCCCCGTTGTGCTGACCTCTCTGCGATGTGGAGCTGGCGGGCCTCCAGAGACAGTTTGCTCAGAGTTTTCCACATGGCCTCCGTCTCCGAGGACATCTCCAGAGTCTCCAGGAACGCTGTAGCTCTGAGGGAACACACACACACACACACGTGAGTCACACAGCAGGACCATCCACAGGGACAGCTCACAGCAGGAGAGAGCAACAAAGTGTAACTAGAAAAAATAGATTCAACAGAAAAACAACCCTCTTTTTTGCAGCTATAGGGTGACAGTTTGAACACAGGGATTTTTCCGCCGAAGCATTTTTTCGGTCCTCCTAAGTCCAAACAGTGTACAATTGAATTTTCGGGACAGAAAAATGTTTCAGTGTAAACTTAAACAACTAAATATGTACATATACAAAGTATGTAGAAAAGATAATGGACCTATATATATATATTTGTATAATATAATCTTTGAGAACTAACAATCACCAAAATAAAAGCTACATAGTCAGGGAGAATTTAAGATTCCCAAAACAATGAATATAGCAGTATTCATTTTGTGAGTATGTCTGAGCAAGATAATACAGTATTAGCCATGGCCAAATGAATAGAATTCATTGTATGAAATGTTCTGAAATGCACACATTTCTCTACAGTGTCAAGATGGTGGCTTGTAAAATTTTCTACAAAATTCAGCCGCTCAGAAAGGGGTCGACAGCACCCATTGCCACGACCCCACCACCTAAGCCCCTCTTTGAAGAAGAAAAGTGGCAGTTGTCAAAATAGACTACATGCACTTCAAATAGGCGGCATTGAGTGTGGAATGCGGACCAAAATAGTTGCATTCTAAACCCACATTAATTCCACCCTGGATGTTGCACAATTAGGGATCTTATCAAAAACCAATTCAGCAACTAGAATTGGAATACATTGTAAGCTGCCACTTTTGTGCATTCCGAAAGACCCACTGCATTCTTACAAGGTATATACTAACCTATGATAGTCGCCATCGTCAATAGCTGTTCCAAACTCGATAAGGCCCTCGTCCAAGGTGTAGGACACAGTGTTGACCCCCTCAGTCACAATCACCTCTGTCTTACCATTGGACCTCTCCAGATCCACCACATCCCCCTGTGGAAAACAGAGAGGCCAAATCAGCCCTATTCTCAGCCCTTATAGTTCTACCTGCTAGGAGATAATTACACTGTGTGCCTTTCACTGCACTCAGAGACTTAATCAAAGGTTCGTCAAGACAGAGGAGGACAATAAGAACACAGGCATTACTAAATGAATGTTTCTGAGCGGCTGGGGGGTGAAAAAGAAGAGCGACACACAGTCGGTCACATTGGGTATTAAACTTCAAGGTCTATAAACAGAAAGTAGTCAGCTCAGTAGTTCAGCCACACGGTGACTAACGTTAGCCCCGCCAGTAGCATTTGAGCTGGCCGGACACCCCCCCCCGCCCCTGCCCTCACCCTGAGGGGGAACATGGTGGCTCTCTCTGGGCTGTCGATGTTGTACCACACACACAGGTTGCCTCTGTTCTGGCTCACCACCACGTCACTGCCAGGAACCCACTGCACGTAGGAGCAGAAGCTCAACACTGTGGTCTTAACACTGCTCTCTATGTCATACAGGTGGAGCTGAGGGAGAGAGAGAGAGAGAGAGAGAGAGAGAGAGAGAGAGAGAGAGAGAGAGAGAGAAGCAGGTCTGTTACTCAAATAAACTCAAATCCGAGCAGTAATGCACCTTTCAAAACCAGAATTTCAGCTCTACTGGGTCCTCGACAACAAATTCTAAACCATAGCGAAACATCTGAGTACAATGAGTCACTTTTTAGTCAAAAGCTCCCAAAGGGATTCCCAATTAAAATGCTTGGCATCCTTTGCCCAGGGCGAGCACATCAAACAGGCATAGCTCTAGGCAGCCCGTTACTTTGAGCTGCTGCTGCTGCCTCACCCGCAGCTTCTTGTCCCTGAAGAGTAGCTTGCGCCCCGTCTCATTGAGCTCCAGCCAGTCAATCTTGGAGTCGTGGTTGATGGTTCCCAGGTTGTATCCGCCGGCCAGATCCACTGTGAGTGGGAGGGAGAGAGATTACCTGAGCTGTGCCTCGAGGTCGTAGCAGCAATCAATGACTGGTGGCATCGAGAGACCGAGAAGGAAAACATTCTCAACTCCAGAGTTTGTACTAAGAGGGTAGGTGGTGTATCGTGTTTAAAGCCACATTATATATCTATATATCTGCTAGAGATGAGATAAAACGGTATGTTGTAAGTGAGGGGCGTACAGAACAAAGCCATGATGCCATATGAATATGTCAGTGTTCACAGTAGTATACATCCACTCTGACAAACATCTATGATTCTCTAATGGATCATGTGACAGAGAGGTCTGGCATCGCTTCTCCTTTTATTCTGTAATCAAGCTTCTGAGAAGCTAAAAAAGCATTTTCCAATTTACACTTTCAGAGCGAGGGAGGGAAAGAAAGAGGGAGGGAAGAGGGAGGGAGGGAGGGGAGAAGCGACACTGAAAAAAAAGAGAAACTGCTCCTGTCATTCAAAGGGGAGAAATAAATTGGATGGAGGTTGTTTCTCATTTTCACCACCTGAACAAAAAAACTGTTCGGCAGCGACAGAAGGACATGCCTGGACTTAATTAGCACAGGAAGTGGACAGGGCTTGGGCAGATGGCGCTCAGCTCAGCCCTGCACTGTGGCGGGGTCTGGGCTTGGGCCGTGCTTTAGACTCTACACCGCCGCCCACCACCCCGCCCACCATGAGGTCAGCGCCTAATTGAAAGGCCCGTTATCTGGAAGCGGCATATGCCTGTTTGTCTCAGCATCATTCTCTACCGGCCCTCACAGGCGCTAGCGTCTTAAGTTGCCCCAGGGGAGAGAGGGGAGGAGTGGGGTAAGAGAGCGATGGGGTGGGCCCGCTAAAATCAAACAATCGTTTACCTAATCAATACCTAGCAATGTGGGGACCAAGTCGCTCGGAGCAGCGCCTGCCTGCCTTTACATGAATGGGTATCATCCATCACAAAAAGGGCAGGTCAGCGTCTTTATGTGTTAGACTCTCTTTATCTGGAAATAAGAATGGATGGGAGGGCTGGGCTGGAACTTGGCCTTGGAGTGAAGGTGACCGACACTTTTAGTTAAAATATTTAGCAATTACTTCACACGGTCACTCTGGATGCAAATTCCTTCACTAGATAGTAATAACCTAGATAAAAACACATGACACGATTTTACATTTCTGGAAAAACTAAAGGCCTGAGAATAAAAGCTGCAGTCAACAAGCACCAGAGTCATAACCTTGGCTTGACCTTGACCAGAAGACAACCCTTCTGCAGCACAGAAGTCATGTCTTCGTGTCCTCGGTTCACCATCTCAAGGAGCATAGCATCACACATATTCATGACATGACACACACACACACTTACCAATGGCAATGGTCTTGATGTCAATCAGGTAAGCTAACTTTTTGTTGCCTTCAACCCCCCTCTGTTTCCTCTCATTGAGACGAACACTAGAGATGCAGACACAGTAAGCAGAGGGGGAATGTTAAAACTGAACATCCAAACATTAGCACAGAAATATCTCCAATCTGACAATCTTGACAGCCTGAATACATTAGGATGGATTTGTAATGACTAACTTGGCGCACTGAAAACGGACTTGACAGCTGCATGCAAAACGCTTACCCTTCTCATGCATTCAAAGTATGCCCGACTGTCATGTACAAACAAAAGCTCAACACTACCACCTAGTGACCATTCTTCACATAAGAGTAGAAGACAAGCAAAAAATGTCTCAGTGACGTTCGAAAATGCAACTGCTTTCTATAATATAATATGCTATAAATATATGCATTACGAGGAGAATGAGTGAAAGCCAACCTGATTAGATGTGGGTTCATGAACTCAGTTCTCACTGATCCCAGGATGTCGTTGCTGCCGTACTCCACCAGCGTCAGCTCCCCAGCGTTGAAAATCATACACACCTGACACAACACATCACAGTCAGCAGCCGACTCCCTACCATTAGGAGAGAATTCGGAATTCCTATGTTCAAGAAGCAATGACAGGCAGTTAACAGGGACATGACGTGTATTTTATTATTCATAAGTTGGGATTGCAGAACCTGAAAACTCCTCACTTCAGCACATAAACTGCAGACAAGGCTAAACAGGGACAGAAGAATGGAATCGTACCGTTTCATTTTCAAAGAAGAATTTTTCATTCCCCCCGGAGCCTTGCCATGCAACCTGAAAAAAGAACGGCAGAGGGGTCTTTGTTTACCCGGGGCGAAGTGCGGTGGGCGTCACTTCCTGCTTTACACTACATCACACACACATACATACTGCAGCCTGTTATCGCGCATGTCTGTCATTTTCGACAGCAGCACTCCAGCTCCAGTGAAGGCTCTTTGAGAAGTCTCCGTTAAACAGGGATTAGCACACCGAACCGTGACAGCCCTTGAACTTTTAAAACAAGTCCTTGGAACTTCCAATAGAGCAATTTGTTTCTCACTGTGACAATACGGAAGAATATTCCCACAGAGGAGGGGACGGTGGCCCATAAAAAAAAAAACATTTCTTGCACTCAGTGTCTTGATTCTTCCAACGGCTCACTTCAAATTTGAGTCTGTATACCACACACATGAGCAGGTAGAGAAAGAATTACCTGAACTAGCAGAGTAAAGGATTTGTGAATGGCCAGACTATCATACCTCACTGAGCTTGTTGGAGGCCAGGTCTCCCAGTAGCAGGGTATCAGAAGTGTGGCCCACCAGATAGCGGTCCTTCCCCATGATCTTCACCTCGTCTATCTCATAGCCATAGTGGGACTTCAGCACCACCCGCATCCCTGTAGACAGGTTCTTTACAATCACCTGGAGACACATTGTTCAGTTAGTAAGTCAGAGCCTCAAACCCGCAAGGAAATAAGTGACAAAGAACTGTTGGGAGGGTGGTGTGATGATAAGTGAAGCTCAATACAACCATGTCTCTGAGCCACAACTCAAGGACTGAAGTTGAACATACCCCGTCAGATTAACTGCAGTGCCCCGCTATCGTTCTGAACTGAAGGCGGTGAATACCACAACGTACCTGACTCAGTCCCACATAAGTCATCTCAAATTTGTTCTTGTAGATGCTCCTCCGTAGGCAGCAGTCAAACTGTTCCACTCCCCCACACAGTGTACCCTGAACACAGGGATTGACAAAAACATGTTTATGAAGCTGTCACAAAAGCTGTGAAAGGCAACGTGTTGTCTACTTTCTACAGTACTGGGAGCTAAATCAAGTATTTCATTACTGTTGTGAACAGGTGTGTTCGTTCATGTATGGTTACTCACTGCACAGAGGCGTGAGCCATCCTTCTTCCAGGCCAAGGCAGTGATGGTGTACAGGTTTGGAATCTCTTTAGGGGATGCTTCATCCCATGCACCTTTCCGAGGACCCCAGTTGAAGACTCTCAATCTGAAATTATATAATTTGAACAAAACAGTTTATCACTCAGAACTTCCTGCTTCCAAGCAATGTAAGATACGTTTGTAATATCATGCTTATTACTTGTATACTGATGTATCAAAATGAAGACTGACCGGTCATAGCTGCCGATGACCACAGACTGTCCACTGGGACTGGTGGCAGCCACAGTGAACTCTTTCTCCGAGCGGTCTCGGCTGTAGTCAAAAGTCTGCTGGATGTGACCCTCCCTGCCATAGGCCACTATCTTCTTGTCACATCCAGCCACTATGATGCTGTTGGTGCCCCATGCCAAGGCATATGGTGGGCAAGGGTGGGTCAACAATTTGCCCTGTAAAAATATTGGAGAGACATGCATCAACGCATCTACCTGATAAGATGTTGTTTTTTTTAACAGTGAAATGTGAGAGCAAAAGGTTTGACCCAAGGAGTACTATGAGAAAATTCCCAGGGACACATTGAAATGATTTAATGTCAGTATTGGGTACAGTACCTGAGATTCTCCTGAGCCTTCGTCATCAAAGAAATATCTTACAACAGTCCCGTCTGCATGGCCTGAGAGCATGCCCTTCCCAGAAACACTAGCAGACAGAGAGGAGTACAGCATTAGAGCTACAACATCAGACTATAACTTTGAATGAGAGGGTTTAAAGAAAGAAAAAGAAAGGCACATACTTCGATGTCAATGAGACAACATAGGAATCTGTCCCGTAGACCGTAGATGACTTGTTTGTTTTTGTGTTGGCAAGGCGAACCTGGGAGGAAGCAAACAAAACTTATCAAGATCCAACACAATGTTCTGAAAACTCATAGTACTTCCTGTTATTGAAAATACTGGCAGTAAAAAAAACATTGATTGTGTAAATGACTTACCTTTCCCTCCGTTAATCCAAAAACGATAGCGTGTTCTGCTGGCCATAGCAAACAAGTCAGAGCACTCTGAAACACAATGAGATTGCTTTTAAATTGACTGTTGTTTTGCATTTTTGGTAAGTAACTCAAAAGAGAGCTTGAACATAGTTCTATCTCATCCCAGAAATGTGTGATTACTTACTGTCTGTACAAATTTGTTGCAGATGACCTTTTTCTCGCCCCTGTGAGAAATAAAGAAGAAACATCACACTTCAGACAAAGAGATGGTAGAGAGGGCCATCTGTGAATCCAAACCCAGCCTAAATACAAATACCAGAAGCATTCTTACCATTCCTCTCCGATTTTGTAGACATAGATTATGTTATCAGTTTGGGCAATGGCAATTTTTGTGGAGTCAGGAGAAAATGCCATGGCCTTGACAACATAGCTCTTCTTTCCATACTGCAAGAAGATACATTTCACAAGACCATTATCACTCTATGGAAAATCCAGATTCAGTGGCAAGCTGTGTGTGAGTGTTTCTGGGAAAAGCTTCCGGTATCAAACTGGTCAGACAAAAAGTTGTGTGTACACCATTGATGAGAGGATTACATGATAGTCAAACTTGACAACTGAGATGCCTACTAACCTTAGAGTCTGCAGGCTTAGTAGAGAACTTATCCCTTTTCTCTCCTTGCTCATCGTACAGTAAGACCACTCTGTCCACAGTGCATACAGCAAATTTGCCATTATTCGGTGCCCATGTCATACAAGTCACTTTTGCAGCTCCCTCCTGTGGTAAAAAGGGACAACAAATTGGATACCATGTCAGTATAGTTACTTCACACGGGTAACTAGCTGTAACCTCAGTGAACCTGGCAGTGTTTTTCTTCAATCCTGCCTCTGGACACACACCGAAAAGTCTACACACCCTGACCTCTAGGACCTTCAGTTGAAGAAAAAAAATGGACATAAGTTAGCTAACGTTAGTAAAAAAGTTATCTGGCTAGTTAAGGACACTTGCTGAGGCTTGCTAGATATCAATCAATCAATCAATCAAATGTATTTATCAAGGCCTTTTTACATCAGCAGATGTCACAAAGTGCTATACAGAAGCTCGGCCTAAAACCCCAAACAGCAAGCAATGCAGACGCACAAAGACATTGTTCATCTGGATATCGCCACATGAAACCGAATCTCATCGGGATCCAGTTGTATACATTTCACATCTGTATTACTCTGTATTATTGACGCTGGTGAAGAAACCTCTTTTTTACTTTTAAGGTAGGAATTGAACAAGTAACTGTGCCTAAGTGACAGTATACTCTGCACCACGTGTGTGCCATCAGACCATCCGAAAGACATGACCAGGTTGAGAAAAGTGCTGTGAGATGAAGGGACAGATAACAGCAATAGCCTAGGTTGGAGACCTAAAGGCACTAAGTGTGGAGATTTCTGTTTAGTGTGATAGAGGAAAATAAGAGACTGCTATCCTGTAATACTGACTTTCAATGTGGGGCTGGTGGCAGCAATATATACATTTACGGTGAAGCTGGGGGTAGAAAATTCAGTACATAACACATCGAGGCATACTAGGGCTAGCTAGCAGCAAGCTAACGTTAGTCATCAAAGCATTCTAGTTTGTTAGCTAACGTTAGCTGTGGTGGTTAACGTTACTAGCTACTGTAGTAGTAAAATGGCCGTGCTTACTTGGGGCGTTAAAAGCGTCTTCAGATGCTTTAGTTGCATGGTTGAAATCTATACTAATCTATGTAACTGATATAATGTGTAGTCTTTATAATATAATCCCGAAGTTACTGCTGTTTACGTTAGCTAACGTTAGAATTGGTTATGTTGATAAGGGAGGCAGACATTTTTCAAAACATCCGTTCACCCTGGTTACAGTTGTCTGGCACGTATGTGGGCGTGTTACCCAAAAACGTCTGACGACAGCACGCACGAAAGTATGCAGAGCTTGGATATATATATATATTTAACATTTTAACTATAAAATATTTGTAAATATAATAACAGCTAGCAAAGCTAGCTTTACATCGAAACGCAAAATAGAACAGTGCTATGGAAATGCAAAAACAACTGGAGATGCCGGGGATTGAACCCGGGGCCTCATACATGCAAAGCATGCGCTCTACCACTGAGCTACATCCCCATTCTCACGCTCGACTTCTGAAAAGCTGATATGATATGGCTATTAGCTGTTCAAGATGGGTGAAAACGTGAGATGTTACACGATTAAAACAGTACATCATTTTTTAACCCTCCTATTATGTTGCGGGTCAATTTGACCCATTTCCACGTTTTAGTTGTCTAACATACTAGCTACCCTCTTTTTCTCCATGAAATTAAATGACTTTTCCTCAGTTAGGGTCATGAACCTAACTTCAAAATGTGGACACGCTGATGTCTTGTGGAATGTCATAGATAGATTGTGTCAAATGTCATACATAGATTGTGTACACAAACACAATGTTGTGGGTCATTCTGACCCGGAGGCTTTCATGTGTATAGGTATTTGCACGGGTCCAAAATAAACAAGTGTCTTTGATGTATTTGGTTTTGACTGGTTCTGGTTGTAGTTTTATAATTATGTTTGAAACGTCTCTTTCTTAGTGCGGGAGCAGCAGATCTCTGACATAGACACTCAAAAACGAGCTCCAAACAGAAAATGCTTTGTTTGTGAGAAAGGAAAAATGTTTAACAAATAGTTCTTAAATATGTCGTTTTTGAAATCAAATGTTGTATTTCTTCTTTCTGAAAGGTCTGACAAGATAAAATCAAGTTTTGGCTGTTTTTACTTGGTTCTTTGACTGTCTTGAGTAGGTTTAAACTGCGGGTCAATCTGATCCGTACCATAATGGATATGACATTTTTTTCCAACAAATCACAAAGGTTAAGATATGAAATTGAATTACTAGAAAATTACATTTCATGAAGAAAATGTGTCTTCTTGCATGTTTTTAAATATTTATGGTTGTGAAATAAGTTGGGGGGTTAAATACCTTGCTTTGTAAGGTTGGTCTTCTGGTATTTTGTGGTGGTTTGTTTAAGCAATAAGGCACAAGGGAGTGTGGTATAAGGCCAATATACCACGGCTAAGGGATGTTCTTTAGCGTAGTGCCTGGATACAGCCCTTAGCCGTGGTATATTGTCCATTTACCACAAACCCCGAGGTGCCTTATTGCTATTATAAACTGGTCACCAACATAATTAGAACAGTAAAAATAAATGTTTTGTCACACTGTATATAAAATGTAACATTGGGATGCAAACTCAAAATTGAATACATTGTATATCTATATTTGACATTGAAACAGGTGTCTTCTTTTTGCTAAGCCCATAACATGTGTGTAAGGTGTATACTTTTGTTTCAAAATATATATTTTCAAGACTACCAAGAAACACTATGTGTGACCCTGATTTAGCCCAATGCAGTAAAAGGTTAACAAAAACACACAAAATACATGAAACTAGTATGTCTTTGTACTTGGTACAATTCAAGTCCAAGTAGCAAGCAATAATGTGAGCATGTGGTTCTGGGCAAGTGTAGTCATTGTTTGTGTGTGTATGTACATATAAGTTGTTCATATGTATATGTTTGTATATGGAAGGTTTGTTTTACTTAAAAATATGATTTAAAAACAGGTGCACAAATATCATACACCCCCAAAATGCTAACCTCCCCTTTATTGTAATGGTGAGAGGTTAATATGTCTTGTGCATTCAGGACCTTCTGCAATCATGGTGGCATCCACATTAATGTAGAAGTGTTCAGAAACATATTCAATTCTTATTTACAATAAAAGTGACTCCAAAATGACAATACATTATTTACCATTCATTTCTATTGGACACAAAATAATCTGAAACACAACCAAAACAAACAGCAAATGCATCCAACAAGTTTGTCGCTACTTCATGTTAGCTTTAGTGCTACATTCATTTTGATTACTGCATTGTTGGGTTTGGAGCTTCCAAGAAAGTTATTTCACAGTACTTGTGCACGTGACATTAAAACTTGAAACTCAAGCTTCACGTCACTCACCAGTGCCATGATGATCGGAAGGAGACTGTCAAATCAAGGCAAAGCAGGCTCTTAAACATCCTAACATTGACCTGGAATTGTCAATCAGTAAAGCAGAAGCCAAGGAGTTGATAAGAACAGTGATTACAAATAGGTAACAAGAGTTGTGGAACAGGGAGAGAAAGGGAAGTCCCCTGTATAAGATCCAGGAAAAGGTGGGGGCAGGGAGATCCTCAGGCCAAGAGAGAAGGAAGGAAAGTGTAGTCACAAGGCTGAGACTGGGACACACAAGGCTCAATAGTACATTGAAATTGGTGGGGAAACATCCGAATGATCATTGTCAAGATGAGATGGAGACAGTGGAACGTGTTCTATTACAGTGCCAGAAATATGGGAGGGAAAGGGAGCGATTGTTGTTCGATTTGAGGAGTAATGGGGTTGAAGAGCCAGGATTAAGTGAACTGCTGGGAAAATCTTCAGGGGATGTTGTATTTATTTCAGTGGTGATTTTAGCATGTATATCCTGATGGGGCAAACAAAAAACAAGAACATTGTAGATGCATGCCAGCAATTCCAATACACAACAGTAAACAATACATAAATTGCACTATAATGGTGACAAACGGGGCCCAACAGCAGTCCCAACACCTTACAACTGCTACACCTGACTATCAGTGGAGCCTTGTCTGGCAGCGAAACAGTTAATTCAGCCTCATTTACTGCCTTTGAAAAAAACAGTTGATATTGCTGACTTTCTTAAACAAATGTAGTTTCTACTGACAATTGAGATGTACAAACGATGCCATAAGGGAACGACGAGTGGATAAGAGGCAATCCGTAATTTCGAAGGACGGACTTGGTCAATACAACTATTTATTCAGCACTTTTGAAATGTACAGCAACAGAATTCAGAATGTGGACAGTTCTTACAATGTTCTCCCTGTACACCAAGTCAGAACAGTAAGATAAATAAAGGGGGCATATAAGCAGACAATGAAAGCTCTTACAATATTTGATGATTACATTTCTCTAAAACAGGCTATAGGCTACATGTGCACTACCAAGTCAGAACAGTAGGCGAAACGTGGACAAATTATTAGGTTGAGGCACATGGGCTACTAACAGCTTACTACACAACATACACTTAATATTACTTTCTTACTTTCTCAACTATATACATATCTCCCTGGTATATTACATCATTTAGGCAGCAGCATACAATACATTTTTGTACTCACCTTGTTGTGCCTTGGACTTCACAGATAATGAGGATATCTTATTCGTCTGCCTGTTTTCAAACATCTTACAAGGTAAGCTTCGATTTGGTCTGTGTTTGAGATATAGCTACATGGGGGGCATCAAATTATTCCTTAGGTTGATTGGAACCACACCTGACACCACACTAAAACATCTGCCCATTTCTAGTTGTTAGGTCTATCAAACCCATTTTTTCCCTGATATTGTTCACATGTTGTGGAAGCCATTTGATGTGTTTCCAGCACTAGTCAGCAATAATTCACTTATAGCTTGTCAATGAAAGATGACTTTCAAAATAAAAATAAAAGTTATTTTGTGTGTGCTTGAGCTTGTTTATTCTGAACTATATACTGTAACTCCTATCTTCTGATCATTTCCTCATAATCTTCCAGATGTCATCTTTCCAAATATACCAAGTTCTTGCATGTCAGAATCATATAATTACACATAAATAGCAGTTACTTTTGGGTATGCCTATTTAGGCGAAAATCTACATTTTGCCATTACATTTAAGAGGATATATTATCAAACGGCAATTGAACCGTGAGAAATCACCTGCTGTGTGTAGAGACCAGCGGTCCCGGTTGCTGTCAGCTGGAATGTTGTCATTAATGCATTGTTTGAGTGGTTGACAAGATGCATTCTGGTCGGCGGCCAGTCACCACAAACCGCGCCGCTTGCAAAACTGCTTGCGTTTTTCCGCCCACCACCCTATTCCCATTGAAGTCTACGAGACCTCTTTGCCACTTACCGCAGCCTGTCTGTAAGAACCTTAAGTGTTGTGGTGTTCTGTTTTTTTGCTACCGTTTTTCCCAGCTGTGTAATGCTGTCCTCCTGCTTATTCTGGGGTTCAGACTGAATGCAGTGGTAAACATGCTGCTCATAATTGACAGCAGCAATATAAATTGACATAAATTAGGCATGGCGGAACTCCTTGTTTTGAGTCTTTGTGTTTCCCTCATTCTGCTGGAGTTTACCTAGTATTTCATAATAAAAATACCTGACACATCCAGTTGTTTCTCCATTTGTAACTCACCCACCTATCAGGTATCAAGGTAAGACCCAGATGCAGACCGTGTCGAAGTAACAATGTTTATTACAGCAACAGGGGCAAAGGTACAGGACAGCAGGCTCAGGTCTGGCAGATGTCAGTAATCAAGAGGTGGGGCAAAGGTACAGGACGGCAGGCAGGCTTAGGGGCAGGCAGAGTGGTCAGGCAGGTGGGTACAGGGTCAGGACAGGCAAGGGTCAAAAACCAGAAGGCTGAGAAAAGAGAGACTGGGAAAAAGCAGGAGCTTACACAAAAACGCTTGTTGACTTGACAAACTGGCAACAGACAAACAGAGTTCACAGGTATAAATACACAAGGGATAATGAGGAAGATGGGCGACACCTGGAGGGGGGTGGAGACAATCACAAAAACAGGTGAAACAGATCAGGGTGTGACACACCAAAAATCACAATATGCTGTTTTACATTTTGTGCTATTTGTGCTTGTCTAATTCCTAAAATGGAAAAGCAGAAAAATCTATGCGCTCTTGTATAGTAATAAGAGTGCATATGGTGCTATTCGATATCCCTTTTTGGCATTGATGAATAAATCATTGAATCTTTACTTCAAGTCAGATGTTTATATGTTATGAATAAAAAGCATATCTATATAGATTGTTTTAAAGAAA
Source organism: Oncorhynchus tshawytscha (assembly GCF_018296145.1). NCBI lineage: Eukaryota > Metazoa > Chordata > Actinopteri > Salmoniformes > Salmonidae > Oncorhynchus > Oncorhynchus tshawytscha. The sequence goes on along the minus strand of NC_056446.1, from coordinate 18,984,474 downwards.
ACTAAATATTTAACAATGTAATTGTTGAAGTTCAGGTGTTTGACGTGATTGATGGGCGACTAGGTGCATTTTTGTCAAATAAATATGCTTATTGGTGAATGATTATGAGTTCATCTGGCTTTGAATCTGCAAAAGAATGTGTCAAGTTAGTTCTGAACAAGTCAATACAGCAGTGCATTCTGACACCATGAACTTAAATACATTTCACCTCCTTCATATATTTGGCAGACATAAGTGTAATAACGGAGCTGTGAGTTGGGAAGCGGGTCCAGGTGAAACATTTAATAAAACAACAAAACCAGGAGTGAGACAAATGCATGTGGCTAAATGCCGGTACACAATAATAATACCAACTGGTGAGAAAACATAAGAGACATATAAAGGGGAGGAAGTTATGAAGGTAATGAAGTCCAGGTGTGAATCATAATGATTTTAAAAAAACATGTTTAACCTTTATTTAACTAGGCAAGTCAGTTAAGAACAAATTCTTATTTTCAATGACGGCCTAGGAACAGTGGGTTAACTGCCTGTCCAGGGGCAGAACGACGATTTGTACCTTGTCAGGGGTTTGAACTCACAACCTTCAATGAGGTGACGTACAGGTTACAACTACCCAAACACAATCGTATCTCACCCTCTTTTCATGTCTCCCTTCTGTCATATCCTTTTCTGCTCCTCCCCTCGGGCGTACGACGTCGCCAGAATACTCACCACCGGTCCTGGGATTCATGCACGTAATGATGAGTGCCATGTGTGCATAATGATGAATCCCAGGACCGGTGGTGAGTATTCTGGCGACGTCGTACGCCGGAGGGGAGGAGCAGGAAAGGATATGACAGTACCCCCCTCTGACGTGCGGCTCCAGCCGCAGGACGACGCCGACCAAAGGGACAACCCCGAGGACGAGGAGTGGGTCAGTCCCGGCGGTGAAGGTGGAAATCACGGATGAGGTTGGGTTCCAGAATGTCCTCCACCGGAACCCAACACCGCTCCTCTGGGCCATATCCCTCCCAGTTTCACCAGATACTGGAGCCGACCCCCACGACGTTGGGAGTTCAATAAGGATCTGACAGAGTACGCCGGACCTCCCTCAATGTCCAGGGGGGTGGAGGTGTGTCGTTGGGGGACAGTATCAGTGAGGGCACCAGGAACTACTGGCCTGAGAAGGGAGACATGAAAAGAGGGTGAGATACGATGGTGATTGGGGAGTTATAACCTGTACGTCACCTCATTGACCCTCTGGAGAACATTGAACGGCCCCACAAACCGGGGGCTCAGCTTCTTACAGGGCAGGCGGGGTGGGATGTTCCTGGTAGAGAGCCAGAAGCGGTCCCCAGGATGGAGTCCCCAGTGGCAGTATGCCTGTTCCTTCTGACGATGGAAGGACCCACTCATCTACCGCAGGGGCTGAGGTCTGGCCCGGTTTCCACGGGAAAAGGGCCGGCTGGTAACCCAAAACACACTGGAAGGGGTCAACCCAGTGGAGGAGAGACGTAGGGAGTTCTGGGCGTACTCTGCCCAGGGAAGAAATCGTGCCCACTCACCCTGCCGGTCCTGACAGTGACTCCTCAGGAACCTCCCCAGCTCCTGGTTCATCCTCTCCATTTGCCTGTTGGACAGAGGCTAATACCTGGAAGTGAGGCTGACCGTAACCCCGAGCTTCTCCAAGAAGGCCCTCCAAACTCGTGAAGTGAATTGGGGGCCACGGTCGGAGATGATGTCCTCGGGAAGGCCATAATTCCAGAAGACCTGCTGGAAGAGTGCCTCAGCAACCTGGAGAGCAGTGGGGAGACCAGGAAGAGGGATTAATCGACATGACTTTGAAAATCTATCCACTACCACCAGAATGGTGGTGAAACCATCAAGAGGTGGGAAGATCGGTTACAAAGTCAGTGATAGATGTGACCAAGGTCAATGATGTGACCAAGCGGCAGGAGCTTCCCTGCTGGAGCATTCCGGGGGGACTTAGTTTGAGCACATACGGAACAGCAGTTCTATAGGACTCTCAACCGACGTGGCTCCACAGGGGACAGAGAAGCAGGTCTTCCGGGCATTCAGATGACCAGTCTGTGATTTTCATCCTCGACCATGAGATTGTAGGGTTATGGCGTTGGATCCAAGGGAGGCCGAGGATGATTTTGTGAACTGGTGCACTTGAAGAAGGAGATGCTCTCCTGGTGATTGTACTCCATGGCGAGGGTGAGTGGTTGAGTGATGTGTGTGATGGTCCCAGATCTTAATGGCCGACAATCGAGACCTTGAACCGTAAAAGGAGAGGAGAACAGGTAGACAGGTAATGTTGAGGGAGGAGGCAAGGATCTGATCCATAATTTTTATTTTACCTTTATTTAACCAGGCAAGTCAGTTAAGAACAAATTCTTATTTTCAATGACGGCCTAGGAACAGTGGGTTAACTGCCTGTTCAGGGGCAGAATGACAGATTTGTACCTTTTCAGCTCGGGGGTTTGAACTTGCAACCTTCTGAGTACTAGTCCAACGCTCTAACCACTAGGCTACGCTGCCGCCCCAAAATAAAGTTCTCTGCAGCGCCGGAATCCACTAAAGTTGTAGACACAGTGCATGAGGGACAGTCAGCCAGAGTGAAAGGGCACCAAAAAGAGTCTAGCATGAAGAGCTGAATCTGGAATACTCACTCCTGATCCAGGGGATGAAACATCACGTGACTGTCCCTCTGCTCTAGTGGATCCCGGATTCTGACGTACTTGTGTGGGCAAGGAGGGCTGATCCCGAGTACTCGCCGAAGGAGGGAGAGAAGCCGTCGGATGGCCATCGCAATGAGTGCGTCCCGGGTCAGGTTGTTGTCCCGACAGGCCAGTTCCTCTGGACATTCTCGCGCAGACCTCTTCGAATTAGTGTGCAAAGTGCCGGATCATTTCATTCACTGGAAGCTGCTACTGTCCGGAAGGTGATCGCATACTCAACAGCCGTCTGATTCCCCTGCTGTAGCTGAAGCAGACGCTGACCCCCCTCTCTGCCTTCCGCGGGATGATCGAAAATGCATTTAAACCGTGCCATAAACCCCTAATAAGAATCTAGCTCCTCCTCTCCTCTCGCCCAGACAGCTGTAGCCCATTCCAATGCCCACCAGGTCAGTAGAGAAATAACCTTTTCTCCCCAATTAAGGTGGCACCAAACAAGAGTTTGGTGGCACCTTAATTGGGGAGAACGATCTTGTGCTAATGGCTGGAGCGGAATGGGTGGAATGGTATCAAATACATAAACACATGGTTTCCATGTGTTTGATGCCATTCCATTTGCTCCGTTCCAGCCATTATTATGAGCCGTCCTCCCCCCAGCAGCCTCCACTGCTGCACTGTAGGCAGCAACGTTCGTTTAAGACATTGGTCTTAAAATCTTCTTCTTCTTCTGTGAATTTTATATGGGGGTTGGCGACCAACTTTAAGCTGCATTACCACTATCAACTGGACTGAAGTGTGGACCAAAGACAGTGAAGGTCTAATCCTACCCAATAATCTTGTTTCTCTAAGAAATACTTAATTAAATGCTACATCCCCTGAACATTTCCCCAGCAGTTTACTTAATTCTGGCTCTTAAACCCCGTTACTCCTCAAATCTAATAACAATCGGTCCCCTTCCCTCACATATTTCTGGCACTGAAATAGAGGGGCTCCCGAGTGGCGTAGCAGTCTAAGGCACTGCATCTCAGTGCTAGAGGCATCGATACAGAACCTGGTTTGATCTCGAGCTCTATCACAACTGGCGTGATCGGGCATCCCATAGTGCGGCTCACAATTGAACAAGCATCGTCCGGTTAGGGGAGGTTTGGCCTGGTAGGCCGTCATTGTAAATAAGAATTTGTTCTGAACTGTCTTACCTAGTTAAATAAATAAAAATAACATGTTCCACTGTCTCAATTTGACAATAATCACACCACCCAGTTCAAAGTTTCTCCACCAATTTAAATGTATTCTTGTTCCTTGTGCATCCATGTCTCAGCTTTGTCATTACACTTTTTTCTGGATCTTATACAGGTGTCTTCTCTTTCTCTCCATGGTTCTAAAATCCCCTATGGGAAAAATGAATGATGTGAATACAATGAAAAAAATGCATTGATGTGTAATATTGTTATTACTGTTACAATAAAAAATTAAAAAATGAATATATAAATAAAAAATGAATGATGAAATAACGATTGGAACAATTTCCGTGTTTGACCGCTAGGGTTTATGGGTATTATGACGTTTTCACTGTGGGGTTCTATGTAAACACGGTAAAGGTCGCTGAAAAGTTCCACACTGTAGTGCGGCATGCGGACCTAGCGCTCAGTTTTCGGCATACAACATTTCTTCATGTCGTTTTTGACGCTTTATTTTGTTTGCAAATAAACCAACACAATAATTTGTCTTTCTTTTAACTTAGCCATTTTCAAGCAAGATTTTTGCTCGTGCATCCTCATTAGCATCTGGCCAGCGTGTTTCACGTGGGCAAGCATTGCGGAACTGAAGCATCGAACCGACAAAAAGCTGATATTGCTTCCCATAATCGAATCGAAGACTGTGTTGATTCTGTACAATTACAGTTTTGACAATTTTATTTAAAAAAAAATGGCAACCCTGATTTTAGAAGATGGGACCACGTTCAAGGGCCGCCTTTTCGGGGCAAATGCGTCAGTGTCTGGTGAAGTTGGTAAGTCGTATTTTATGAGGAGAAAGCTAGTTAGCCCATCGCATTGCAACATCTGTCTAATGTAGCTATGTTATAATTTATACAGGTATTCTAATGGGTAACGTTAACTACCTATATGTTACCCACAAAGTCAAATTGTAAAGCTAAACGCAGCTCTATTCACTCAAAACTCTTGCCGGTGTGCGCCTAGTGGTCTGCATGTAATCCCCAAAGTTGCGCGTGCCCTGTAGTAGTATGACCCATAACCTCTGACCCCTTCATTTATCCTTATTTCGGCTAGGCATTTTAGCTAACCTTGTTCCTAACTATAACCTAATTCTCCACATAATCAGAACTCAATTTCAGTCAGTTTGAACAACTTATGAACATGTTTCTCCTATAGTGTCCTTGCTGTTTATTTATTTTGTATTTTTTAACCCATACTTAACTAGGCAAGTCAGTTAACAAATACAATAATGGCATACCCTGGGCCCTATGGGACTCCCAATCACGGCCGGATGTGATACAGCCCGGATTCGAGCCAGGGACTGTAGTCTCTTGCACTGAGATGCAGTGCCTTAGATTGCTGCGCCACTCGGGAGCCCACTGCTGTACCATGTCCCATACATTGTAATGGAGATGTAGCTGGCATTAATTTAGATTGTAAGGTCTAGTTCTTTCAATCCACGTGTACTAATAAATGGAGCACAGTGCACATTTCCAAAGTTCAAGTTGCATCACCTTTTTCAAAATGTGCCAAATCTGAATTGAATCACTTCTCACTAATTTGCATTTTGCTATGAAAACTGACAAGTTGACCTGATAATTTTTTTCCAGTGTTCCAGACAGGCATGGTTGGCTACCCAGAGGCCCTGACTGACCCGTCCTACATGTGTCAGATCCTCACCCTCACCTACCCTCTGCAGGGCAACTATGGTATACCCCAGGATGAGGAGAGCGACTTTGGACTCAGCAAGGTAGGTGGAGTTGGCATGGAGTCAGCGTTTCACAGAAGCGTCCCAACAGAAATAGTGGGTGGGGAAAGGTATATTGCCCTCGTTGACCCCAAGCACCTGTTTGAATGTAAATGTTCTATTATTTTTCCCCTCAGTGGTTTGAGTCTTCTAAGATCCACGCTGCAGCCCTCATCGTCGGAGAGGTCTCCCAGAACCCCAGCCACTGGAGCTCAGCCATGTCTCTGGACCAGTGGCTCAAAGAGCAGGGCATCCCCGGCCTAGAGGGTCAGTAGAGTTATCATTCTAAACATCCTGGTACTGTATCAGATGTTGTCTGAATCTGTGTTTTGATATGTGCTGTCTACAGTAGAGCCTCTACACTAGAGGTTGCAGTTAATGCTCTTGCTGTGTCACTGTAGGAGTTGACACCCGTCGTCTCACCAAGAAGATCCGTGAGAAGGGTACAATGCTGGGGAAGCTGGTTGTGGACGGAACTCCCGAGGCCAACGTTCCATTTGACAACCCTGACCAGAGGAACCTTGTCAAGGAGGTGTCCATGAAGGTACGGTGTTGCTATGTTTAAGCTTGACCCTGTCATGCTTTTTTAGTGTTACGGTCCTGAAACTTCCTCAATCAAATGCCAGTTGTTTTGTGTGGATTGCATAACACTGAATCTGTAGCTTAACACATTGCAAGTCGGTGAAACGCCAAATGTTTTCTCTCACCACAGTGGTTAGGCAGATGCCTAATCCTTCTCAGGATGTAAGTACCTTTTCTGTCTGTGTTGAGCAGGAGCCCCGGGTGTTCAACCCCAGTGGTGCTGTCAGGATCACAGCTGTAGACTGTGGCATTAAGTACAACCAGATCCGCTGCCTGTGTCAGAGAGGGGCCTGTGTCACTGTGGTGCCCTGGGATCACCCACTGGACAGCACAGGTTAGTCACAGCTGGTTACTGCACTGGGTTTCATATACAATTCAGAGATTTCTCCCTGTTCCCTTGTTTTGCCTCTTATCTCTCCCCTGCCTTAATCTTTACCTTGGAGCATCTGACCTGCAAAGTTAGTTCCAGCCATGAAGTTCTATTGTATGTGAAATAGTTTGTATTATAACATTTATTTTGGCTATGCTGACAAAGTTGTGGTCCTTTTCAGATTTTGATGGGCTGTTCATCAGCAACGGCCCTGGGGACCCCCAGTTCTGTACGGAGACCATAGACAACGTGAGGAAGGTGGTGTGTGTGGACAACCCCAAGCCTGTGTTTGGTATCTGCCTGGGCAACCAGCTTCTTTCCCTCGCCATCGGAGCAAAAACCTACAAGATGAAGTTAGTACAGGGACAGGGCACTACAGGGTTGTCCTGACTTGTCACTTTCTCTTTCTCCTCAAGACCTCCTCAGGTCTTAAGTTCTGCTTACTGTCTTTGTTTGGTTTCAAAGAGAACAAAGCCAGTGGTGCTGACTGTTTTTGCTATTGTTTGGCCCCCTCCCTCAGATGTCAGTTCTCCCCAGGCCCCTCTTTATTTATCTGGGAGCGTTCTGGTGTGAAATGAGCATTCCTGCTTAGCGTAGCAGTTTGGACATAGCCTAGTGCATTGCTGGGTTGCTGGAAAGGCCTGGTTTGTTTTGGTAAGACTCCTGGGATTGTTACGTTGTTAGCGTTCCGTTAGTCTCAAGGCCAGATGAGATGCCAGCTTCCTTTTGTCCCTCTGGAATGCCATGCAGTCAGTCAGTGGAAAGCAGAACAGTTTAGAGGATTTAAAGCAAGACCTTTGCACTGTGCAGGTGTCAAGTAAGGATTCTGCAGGAGCACTATGAATCTGCATCTGGAATAGACCTCAACCATTGGAGAATAGAATTTGACTGAAAACACTTGTCTGTTTCAGGTATGGGAACCGTGGCCATAATCAGCCCTGTATCCACAAGGGCACAGATCGCTGTTTCATCACATCTCAGAACCATGGCTTTGCTGTGGATCCCCTGACCCTGCCACAGGGCTGGGACGTGCTCTTCACCAACGCCAATGACCAGACCAGTGAGGGCATTGTGCACAACACCAAACACATATTCAGGTACCATCTACCAATGGGAACTCATTCGCTGCTTCCAGCCTTTCAACTTGTTTAAAGGCCCAATGCAGCTGTTTTTTTTTTACATCAAAACATTTCTGGGTAACACTTTAAATGTTTTATTAAAATGTGCAAAAATAGCTTTTGAGACAAACTTTCTCAAGCAAGAATTTTGCTAGGACTGCCTGAGAGGGGAAAGCTATCTGGCAGAGAGGTTTGGAACTCTTTTGTTATTGGTCCATTAACCATTTTACCGCATGGTGACGTCACTGTGGAAAGCTGAAACTCCTGCCAATGCAAACCTCTTGATTACAAGGTCCTGTGTATATTGTATTTTCAACCAGCAACTATCAGGAAATAACACTGATCAAATGTTTTCACACTTTTATAGTGTTTTCATCAGCTGTTATACAAAACACAGGAAAACAGAATTGACTGCACTAGGTCTCTAATTGGAAAAGATGGCAGACAACAAAATAACCCTCCAAGATACAGGAAGTTGAAAACCAGATATTGTTTCACCCATGTCATTCCAGTGTCCAGTTCCACCCAGAGCACATGGCAGGCCCCACTGACCTGGTCAGTCTGTTTGACGTGTTTCTGGACACAGTCAGAGACCACAAGGAGGGCAAGAGTGGCAAACCAGGTTAGACATGCGTTCATCTCAACTGTTCTTACATATGTATTCCACCTTTAGGGTATAGTAACACCTCTCCCTTCCTCTAGTGAAGCAGAGACTGACAGAGCACCTGACCTATCCTGGATCTACCAATCCGGAGGAATTTGTTCGGCCACGCAAAGTCCTAATCCTGGGTTCTGGAGGCCTCTCCATCGGACAGGCTGGGGAGTTTGACTACTCTGGCTCTCAGGTGAGACACACTACCAATCCCAGTGACGATCCAACAGCAGGTGTTAGGAGCAGTATCATTTAAGAGTATTTGAACTAATCAGACACTATGTCCAACCCTCCCCCAGGCCATAAAAGCATTGAAGGAGGAGAACATTCAGACTGTGCTCATCAACCCCAACATCGCCACGGTGCAAACCTCCAAGGGTCTGGCTGACAAGGTTTACTTCCTGCCTCTCACCCCGGAGTATGTCACTCAGGTAAGGAAGGCAAATGGAATGGCCACTGCTACATGCGCCATCTTCCAGTCACTGATTTCTGATCAGTGCTCAACAAGCAAACCATGTTTATTACATCTCTCAGGTACTCAGAACTGATAGAAGATCAGTAAGGAGCATGGTTAACCTACGGTTGATATTCATTCAATGAGTGAGAACTGACACTCTGCCCTATTTCGCCTGTCCAGGTGATAAAGAATGAGCGTCCAGACGGGGTCCTACTGACCTTCGGGGGGCAGACTGCTCTTAACTGCGGGGTGCAGCTGACCAAGAGGGGAGTGCTCAAGAAGTATGCAGTGCGTGTGCTGGGGACGCCGGTGGCTTCCATCGAGATGACTGAGGACAGGAAGATCTTTGTGGAGAAGATGGAGGAGATCAATGAACACGTGGCGCCCAGCGAGGCCGCTGTGTCTGTGGAGCAGGTAAGGAGAAGGGCTTGGGACAAATGTCACGCACACTCTCCTTCTCACACACACATTGACCCATACTGATTGTCACTTGTACGTTGATTGGAATCAGCCTGTTAATCTGTTTGACTGTTGTGGGCTTTTGCTTTTTGATGTGTATTTTGATGTGTTCTGGTCTTTCCTGTGTGTCCTAGGCGGTGGCGGCTGCAGAGCGTATTGGCTACCCTGTCCTGGTGCGCTCTGCCTTTGCCCTGGGCGGACTGGGCTCTGGCTTTGCCAATAACCGGGAGGAGTTGACCTCTCTGGTGACATCTGCCTTCGCCCACACGTCCCAGGTCCTAGTGGACAAGTCCCTGAAGGGCTGGAAAGAGATTGAGTATGAGGTGGTCAGAGACGCCTACGACAACTGTATCACCGTAAGTAGAGGGACATCACTATGCATATATTTGTTACTATTTAAGTACTATGTACAGGTAACTGCCAAAATAAAGGAAACACCAACATCAAGTGTCTTAATAGCCAGAATGGCTTCAATAGGCCTTTGCATAGATTCTGGAACTCTATTGGAGGGATGCGACACCATTCTCCCACAAGAAATTCCATGATCTCGTGTTTTGTTGATGGATGTGGAAAACGCTGTCTCTGGCACCAATCCAGAATCTCCCGTAAGTGTTCAATTGGGTTGAGATATAGTGACTGAAACAGCCATGGCATATGTTTTACATTGTTTTCATGCTCAACAAACCATTCAGTAACCACTCGTTCCCTGTGGATGGGGGCAATGTCATCCTATCGGGGCGTAGCCAAAATAATGGCCTGTCCAGCATTTTTATACATGAACCTTAGCATGATGGGATCTTAATTGCACCAACTTTTAATATGCTTTGTGTCCCTCATTCACTCAAGTGTTTCTGTTATTTTGGCAGTTACCTGTATATTTGTTACTATACGTTTTTATTTTCAATTTTATTATGCATTTGACTGTTATTCCTAATCTTTAGAGTTTATACGTCCTTATTTGTTTAAACGTGAATCTTCCTTTATCAAGCAAGTTGAAGTGTTGAGTGTTTTCTATCCTGTAGGTATGTAACATGGAGAACATTGACCCTCTGGGTATCCACACTGGGGAGTCCATCGTGGTGGCGCCCAGTCAGACGCTCAACGACTACGAGTACAACATGTTGAGGAACACCGCCATCAAGGTCATCAGACACCTAGGCATCATTGGAGAGTGTAACATCCAGTACGCCCTCAACCCTGAGTCTGAGCAGGTAATGGTACTGACATTGTGATCGTTTATACTAGTGTTAACCCTCCTGAAACATCAGTGTTTCCCATAAATTGTGTACACTGCAAAGACAATGTATATTTTGGGATGGTTAAATGTTTTCAATGTGAACTTAAACGACTAAAACCAGATATAAAGTATGTAGAAAAGGTGATGGAGCTATATATTTTTTAAACAAGATCATCTTTGATCACCTAAATAAAAGATGGACAGTCAGGGAGAATCTAAAATATCATGTCATGGGCCCCCCATTTGATTTTTGTTATAATTGAGTTACTCCGATAGCATACGAACACAGCATAAGCATGGCAAAATGTGTAGAATTGCAGAAAACTTGCTTTAAAAGCAGTAAAATTGTATTTCTTTCCACGTGACAATGTGTAGAATTCCAGGAAATTAGATTTAAAACACCAACATTTTGTCTCTGCAGCCAAGAGGAGGGCCTCTAAAACTGCGCCTTTGCCTACGCCCACTGCCTCCCCCATTCTAACTTTGTCACGGCTGAAAAAATCTTGTGGGGGAAACGCTGAACGTGTTCTGATATTTTAAAATGTTTCTACTGTATAGCTATCTAAATCAATGTTTTTGTGCTGCAGTACTACATCATTGAGGTGAATGCCCGTCTGTCTCGGAGCTCAGCTCTGGCCAGTAAAGCTACAGGATATCCTCTGGCCTACGTGGCTGCCAAGCTGGGATTGGGCATCCCGCTACCTGTCCTCAAGTGAGTTTATTCACGTTTTGTGGCCTGATGTCAGGTTAAGAATTGCATTTTGGCATTGCTCTACTAATACCATGGTTCTAACAGGTAATGTTTGTTATTGTACAGGAACTCTGTGACCAACCAGACCACAGCTAACTTTGAGCCCAGTCTGGACTACTGTGTGGTGAAGGTCCCTCGCTGGGATCTCAGCAAGTTCCTGCGCGTCAGCACCAAGATAGGTAGCTCCATGAAGAGCGTTGGTAAGAGGACAAGCACTTTTTAAAAATTAATGATCTTATTTGGGAGCAGCAGAGTGCCTTATCTGCCTGCTATCTGTAGGGGCAGATGATTCTACCACCACTCGGATTGCGTTGCAAGTTCACACAAAGGAGTTGGTTGATAGTTGGTTAACACAGTTTTTGTCTGTGACCTTTTGTAGGAGAGGTGATGGCCATCGGCCGCAGCTTTGAGGAAGCCTTCCAGAAGGCTCTACGGATGGTGGATGAGAACTGTGTGGGCTTTGACCACACCATCAAACCAGTGTCTGACGAGGTAAGCTCACTCACCTTTTTTTACCTGTCTTATTCCTATTGGCTGCATTTTATGTGAACTGTCCAGACATGACTGTCCTTTGGTCTTACAGGAGCTGCAGACCCCGACAGACAAGCGTATCTTTGTGCTGGCGGCTGCTCTGAGGGCGGGCTATACAGTGGACCGCCTTTACGACCTGACCAAGATCGACCGCTGGTTCCTTCACAAAATGAAGAACATCACGGACCATGAGAAGGTGCTGGAGTCGTACAACCAGGACGAGAGCGCCATGCCTCTGGAGGTGATGAGGAAAGCCAAGCAGCTGGGCTTCTCCGACAAACAGATCGCCCTGGCTGTGCAGAGGTACAGTACTGTGATACTCCTGAGAATGGTAGCCCGTTGTTCACGTTTCAAAACATCATTAAAAGTTGAGGCGGGTACATGAAAAACATACAAAATAAATGAGAGATTCTTCATTGATACGATGACAAGTCGGAATGGGACACATTCTGTCTGGGTTATGTTTTGTGTGTCTGGGTTCAGTTCCTCAGAGCAGTGAGAGGGGGAAAAAAAAGACTTGGTTTGAAATGTCTGTTATTAAAATGAACTTGTCTGAACTCTGAACTTTAAACCTATGTCTCTCTCCAGTACGGAGCTGGCGGTGAGGAAGATGCGTAGAGATTGGAGCATCCTGCCTGTGGTAAAGCAGATCGACACTGTGGCGGCAGAGTGGCCCGCCCACACCAACTACCTGTATCTGACCTATAACGGTACGGAAAACGACCTGGGCTTTGGAGATCCCCATGTCATAGTAATTGGCTCTGGGGTTTACCGCATCGGCAGCAGTGTGGAGTTTGACTGGTGCGCTGTGGGCTGCATTATGGAACTCAGGAAGGTAAGTCAATTTCTGCTTTGTGCAGAATAGCTCTCATTTATTAGAAGAATGTTGAACAAAAGCTGATATTGTCATGATTTGCTGTGTTTTGATGCTGTTTAGATGGGCTATAAAACCATCATGGTGAACTATAACCCAGAGACTGTCAGCACAGACTATGACATGTGTGACCGTCTCTACTTCGATGAGATCTCCTTTGAGGTAAGAATGCTCGACTGTTGGCATGGTCCCAACTCACTATCTTTCAAACATTTTATTTTGTCGTTTCATCGTACAATAATCAACATTCAAAGGCCCGAACTTACATGATCTAATGCTTTTATCACCTGAGCAAAGGGCCTCAACACCTCGCCATCAAACCCTGTTTCATGCATGGTATGTTGCCATGACCATAAAGCTCCATTATCTCCTCCCCTCCTCCAGGTTGTGATGGACATCTATGAGATGGAGAACCCAGAGGGAGTGATTCTGTCCATGGGGGGCCAGCTGCCCAACAACATCGCCATGTCCCTCCACAGGCAGCAGTGTCGTATATTGGGAACCTCCCCGGAGTTCATCGACTCTGCTGAGAACAGGTTCAAGTTCTCCCGCATGCTGGACACCATCGGCATCAGCCAGCCCCTGTGGAAGGAACTCACTGAGATTGAGGTCAGCACAGAACAGGGCTTCTAATCCATTTTGAATTTCAAACCAGTAATGAAGAGGTTATAGGTCTTGGTTGCAGATGAGTTATAGGTCTTGGTTGCAGATGAGTTATAGGTCTTGGTTGCAGATGAGTTATAGGTCTTGGTTGCAGATGCGTTATAGGTCTTGGTTGCAGATGCGTTATAGGTCTTGGTTGCAGATGAGTTATAGGTCTTGGTTGCAGATGAGTTATAGGTCTAGGTTGCAGATGAGTTATAGGTCTAGGTTGCAGATGAGTTATAGGTCTAGGTTGCAGATGAGTTATAGGTCTAGGTTGCAGATGAGTTATAGGTCTGAGTTGCAGATGAGTTATAGGTCAGATGAGTTATAGGTCTAGGTTGCAGATGAGTTATAGGTCTAGGTTGCAGATGAGTTATAGGTCTAGGTTGCAGATGAGTTATAGGTCTAGGTTGCAGATGAGTTATAGGTCTAGGTTGCAGATGAGTTATAGGTCTAGGTTGCAGATGAGTTATAGGTCTAGGTTGCAGATGTTGGATTAGCCCCAAACATAATGCTTCGTTTCAGAACGGAGGTTTTTTTCTTGCCACATTTTTTGCAGTTTTACTTCAGTGCCTTAATGTAAGCAGGATGCATGTTTTGGAATATTTAAAAAAATCTGTACATGCTTTCTTCTTTTCACTCTACCATTTAGGTTAGTATTGTGGAGGAACTACAGTGTTGTTGATGAAAACTATCACAGCCATTAACCTGTGCAACTTTTTTACAGTCACCATTGGTCTCCAATTTGAAATCCCTGAGCGGTTTCCTTCCCCCCCTGCAACTATCTTTATAGTGACTGGGTGTATTGATACACCATCCAAAGTGTAATAACTTAACCGTGCTCAAAGGGATATTCAGAGTCTTGTTTTTTTCTGCCAATAGATGCCCTTTGCGAAACATTGGAAAACCTCCCTGGTCTTTGTGGTTGAATCTGTCTTTGTTTGAAATTCACTGCTCGACTGGGGGACCTTACAGATAATTGTATGTGTGGGGTACAGAGATGGGGTAGTCATTTAAAAATCATGTTAAACACTTATTGCAGAGTGAGTCCATGCAACATATTTTGTGTCTTGTTAAGCAATTGTTTTTTTCTCCTGAACTTATTTAGGCTTGCCATGACAAAGGGGTTGAGTACTGATTGCCTCGAGACGTTTCAGATATGCAATTTTAATTCATTTGTAAAAATGCAAAATCATAATTCCACTTTGACATTATGGGGTAGTGTGTGTGTGTGTGTGTGTGTGTGTGTGTGTGTGTGTGTGTGTGTGTGTGTGTGTGTGTGTGTGTGTAGGCCAGTGACACACAAGCTACATTTAATCCATTTTAAATTTGGGCTGTAACACAACAAAATGTGGAAAAAGTCCAGGGGTGTGAATGCTTTCTGAAGGCAAAGTATGTTATATTGTATCCTCCTCTCCTCCCCAGTCAGCCATGAAGTTCTGTGAGACTGCGGGCTACCCCTGCCTGGTGCGTCCCTCCTACGTGCTGAGTGGAGCGGCCATGAACGTGGCGTACACAGACAGCGACCTGGAGAAGTACCTTAGCAGCGCTGTGGCCGTGTCCAAGGAATACCCCGTGGTCATCTCAAAGTTCATCCAGGAGGCCAAGGTACGACTTGGGAAATCCTTTACTACTTAGATTGAAATGCCTTACTGCTTTGTCATTTAAAGGGATTATTCACTTTATTTTCAATTTGCAAAGAAAAGTGAACAATCCCCTTTTAAAAAACATCTATGATCGCTCCTTTAGTCAACTATAGTCTGGACCTGACTGGCGTCTCTCTTTGCTCCAGGAGATAGACGTGGACGCGGTGGCGTGCGACGGCGTGGTGATGGCCATCGCCGTGTCAGAGCATGTGGAGAACGCCGGGGTGCACTCTGGGGACGCCACCCTGGTCACGCCCCCCCAGGACATCAACCAGAAGACCATGGAGCGTATCAAGATGATCGTCCACGCCATCGGACAGGAACTGCAGGTCACCGGGCCCTTTAACCTGCAGCTCATCGCTAAGGTAAAGTCTAAAGGACATTTTTTGTTTTTGGAGTTTCAAATCAGCGGTTGACAACCAATAGCATGCCAAACAGAATGTCACCCACAACCATACAAGTGTGTGTCTGTTCCCTGTGGGATTTCCAATGGCTGTCTGGTTGCCTTTAATTGCAAACAAATGTGTTTTCTGGACAGGATGACCAGCTGAAGGTGATCGAGTGCAACGTCCGTGTCTCCCGCTCCTTCCCGTTCGTCTCAAAGACTCTGGGAGTGGATCTGGTCGCCCTGGCAACACGCGTCATCATGGGAGAGAAGATGGAGCCCGTGGGCCTGATGAAAGGAGTGGGCATCGTGGGCGTCAAGGTAACCCAACTGAGGTGTCCACAACTGTAAAATAATCCAGTTGAATTATTGTTTCACCGATCATACACCAACTTGGATATGTTGTCTCTTAGGTCCCCCAGTTCTCGTTCTCTCGTCTGGCCGGAGCTGATGTGGTGCTGGGGGTAGAGATGACCAGTACTGGGGAGGTGGCCTGCTTTGGAGAGAACAGATACGAGGCCTATCTGAAGGCCATGCTCAGCACAGGCTTCAAGATCCCCAAGAAGAACATTCTGCTCTCCATTGGCAGTTACAAGGTACTGACTATACAAAGAGCTAAACGTTTTCATGGAAATTCATTTCGAGATGCCAGCGGTGCGTAAATTATTCATTGTATCTTTGCAGAACAAGAGTGAGCTGCTGCCTACTGTTCAGGCGCTGGAGAGTCTGGGCTATGACCTGTATGCCAGTCTGGGAACGGCTGACTTCTACACTGAGCATGGAGTCAAGGTACATCACATCTAGGATGAGTGGGCTCTTCTCAACAGGATCCCAGAATGAGCCATTTTCAATTCACAACGTCATTTTTCAATTTGCTTCCTGAATTTGACCGACTTGTTATGTTCGGTCTCTTTCAGGTGATGGCGGTGGACTGGCCATTTGGGGAGGAGGAGAGTGACTGCCCCAACAAGGACAAGCAGAGGAACATCTTGGAATACCTGGAGGACCACCACTTTGACATGGTCATCAACCTCTCCATGAGGAACTCTGGAGGCCGACGCCTCTCCTCTTTCGTCACCAAGGGTTACCGCACCCGCCGCATGGCCATCGACTACTCCGTGCCCCTCATCATTGACATCAAGTGCACCAAGCTGTTTGTCCAGGTAGGTTAGTTAGGGTGCTGTGATGGGATGTTAGCCACTGCTGATGTTTGACGTAGCTGTGTTGATTCTACATAGATTGTTGACTGTCCTGATTGAAGCATGTGCTCCTGTAATTGTAGGCGCTGCGTCTGGTTGGCGGCTTCCCGCCCGTCAAGACTCACGTGGACTGTATGACGTCACAGAAGTTGATTCGCCTGCCTGGTAAGCAGTAAGGCTTGGGCTGTGCTAAAAAGTCAAGTCTGTTCATTTCAAATATAAGCACCTTGTTTTCTTCCTGTATTTGGACAATACATGATAGCTCCTTCAGTCAACCTGTGGAACTGCAGTGTTTCTGAACAGTACTCATCAAGTCCCCTGTCCCCGGTGCCAGGTCTGATAGATGTGCACGTCCACCTGCGGGAGCCGGGTGCCACCCACAAGGAGGACTTCTCCTCGGGCACAGCGGCTGCCCTGGCAGGGGGCGTCACCATGGTGTGTGCCATGCCCAACACGGCACCTGCCATAATCGACCCCAGCTCCTTCGCCATGGTCCAGAAGGTAATGAGAAGATAGTCATTAAGACATTTACCACTGGATATTTTAAATTAGTCAGTTCCAAAACATTACATTTTGCCGTTTTATAAAATGGGTCAAATCAGTACCTGAAGGTTTACTCGTGAGCTGTTCCTCTGTTCTGTCTCTGTCGTCTCAGCTTGCCAAGGCAGGGTGTCGGTGTGACTATGCCCTTTACGTCGGAGCGGCTTCAGACAACTCTACCATCTTGCCCTCCATCGCTAACTCTGCCGCCGGGCTGAAGATGTATCTGAACGACACCTACTCCACTCTGAAGATGGACAACGTCTCAATGTGGATGGAGGTAGGTATCAACTGAATGAGGTTGTTGATGGGTCGTTCACATTGATCTGTTTGAGCTGACCAGTTGCGCTTTCTCTTTGCGTGAACTAGCACTTTGAGAAGTGGCCCAAGCACCTGCCAATCGTGGCACACGCAGAGAAGCAGACTGTGGCAGCCGTCTTGATGGTGGCCCAGCTGTACCAGAGAGCTGTTCATATCTGCCATGTGGCCAAGAAGGAGGAGGTAAGATGGCCGCCTGGAACATCACATACAGATATAGCAC
Organism: Oncorhynchus tshawytscha; assembly: GCF_018296145.1. Taxonomy (NCBI): domain Eukaryota; kingdom Metazoa; phylum Chordata; class Actinopteri; order Salmoniformes; family Salmonidae; genus Oncorhynchus; species Oncorhynchus tshawytscha. The sequence goes on along the minus strand of NC_056446.1, from coordinate 18,966,866 downwards.
TGCTTTGCCTTGATGTGTTGCCCGTTCATTGTCTCCAGGGAGAATGAGGTGTCAATCGAGGCACGCAGAAACCTCGTAGGTTTTTTTTTTTGGAAGGAGTCCTCACTGATTGTTTTCATTAGGATGAACTGCAAGAACACACACCTGTAGCTAGAGGGAAAAAATGATCTAACAAATGAGCTTTGTGCCATTTGAAGTGATTAATTTTAAGACCAACATATCAGAACACACATAAGATAAAGAATGAACCATGTTTTCTGTTCTACTTGTATGTAATGAATTGGCATTTATTCCACCCTTCCCTTCCCCCAGATCCTGATCATCCGCGCAGCCAAGCAGAAGGGCATCCAGGTGACGTGTGAGGTAGCGCCCCACCACCTCTTCCTGTGTGAGGAGAATGTGGTGGGCATTGGGGACGGCCGGGCACAGGTCCGCCCTATGCTGGGCACCCGGGAGGACATGGAGGCCCTCTGGGAACACCTGGACATCATTGACTGCTTCGCAACTGACCACGGTGAGTAGGGCTACACCATAAATCCATTATAGTTTACTCTGTTTCTCGGCAGGGTAGCCTAGTGCTTAGAGCATTGGACTAGTAACCGGAAGGTTGCAAGTTCAAGCCCCCGAGCTGACAAGGTACAAATTTGTCGTTCTGCCTCTGAACAGGCAGTTAACCCACTGTTCCTAGGCCGTCATTGTAAATAAGAATTTGTTCTTAACTGACTTGCCTAGTTAAATAAAGGTAAAATTAAAAAAAATCGAATGAAATATCTTCTGCCCTGCGCCCTCTATCTACAAACACCAAACCTCGGACCCTGTTACTCAAGCAGGCAGCATTTTTACAGAGGCTTTGTTCAACGAACCTTGGTGGAGTTGGTGCCTACTATTAGATTCACTCTAGTCTGCAGGCTGCTCTAGCTAAGCCAATTCATGCAGTCAAAAGATTTATTTAAAAAAACAATGCTGCTTTTCACTTTGCCTCTTTATATAAATCCACATGTTTTTGGGGTATTATACTATTAGTTTGTGTAGCTATTTATCTCTCTGCAAAACACTAGTTAGTCTGGGCAAGCTGCTCATGTACCGACCACAGGAGGCTGCTGAGGGGAGGACGGCTCATAATAATGTCTGGAACGGTATCAAACACATGGAAACCATGTGTTTGTGTTCTATTCCGTTCCAGCTATTAATGAGCCCGTCCTCCCCAATTAAGGGGCTACCTGCCTCCTGAGGTGCCAAAAAGGTTTTTGTTAGCTGCTAATACTAAATGCTAATAAGCTAGCTAAAATGTGCTGTGCTAGGGCAAATCTGTCTAGCAAACTTTAGCCCTAATACAGGCTGCAAGTTCTGAATCAGAGGAATAGAAGAAGCATATTCTAAAATGTTTGTCAATGTAACATCTATTCAACTGTAATTCGGGTCCCCTGGGAAACACTGACCAACACTCCTACCTGGCTTTAAAAAAAATGTGCTGTCTTGCCAAACAGCACTGTATTCCAAGTTACTACTTTATTACAACCATATCATTTCTATGATTCCTGATGTTTTTGATCTATAACGCAAGTAAAAAATATATATATATATTTTGTCCATATCGTGAAGCCCTAACGGTGAGGGCTCCGTTAACCCCTACTTGTTTTTTTATCACACAATTACAAGATGAGTGTTGCCATACAAAAGTTCTGATATTTCTGTGTGTTTTGGCTAACAGCCCCCCATTCAGTGGAGGAGAAGAACTCAGAGAAGCCCCCACCAGGTTACCCCGGCCTTGAGACCATGCTGCCCCTTCTCCTCACCGCCGTCAGCGATGGGCGCCTCACCATCGACGATATCATCAAGCGCCTGTACGACAACCCCCGCAAAATTTTCTCCCTTCCCGCGCAGGACAACACATATGTAGAGGTAGCTACAGGCACACACCACCGAGTGTTTTTAACCATGTAAAATGGGCAACACGGCAAGGATTTATATCTTTGGGTTTCCACGTTGAAATACAAAGAGGGATTGAAAAGATGATCAATGTTTTGGCTTTTCAAGAACATTGTAGACCTGCTCTCTCTCACCAGGTGGACCTGGAGCAGGAGTGGGTCATCCCCGAACACATGCAGTTCACCAAGTCCAAGTGGACACCCTTTGAAGGCATGAAGGTGAAAGGCAAGGTCCGCAGAGTGGTGCTCAGAGGAGAGGTGGCCTACATCGACGGACAAGTGCTGGTCCCTCCTGGCTATGGGGAGGATGTGAAGACTTGGCCTGCACCCATCCCCCTCCTCCAGCCCCTTGAGCCAGTGAAAGAAGTCCCAAAGGTACAGTCCTACCCCTTTCAGCTCCGCCCAGTCACGTTAGTGTGCGGATACAGTAATATGTGCTTATGTAGCATACTAGCAAGCATTGTCTGTGGCACTAAGGCTGTTGTGTGTCTTTTGTGTGTGGCAGACCCCAGAGCACCCCCGGCTGACCCCTCCATGTGAGGGCATCCGTACATGCGCCCAGAGTCCTCGCCGTCCCACTGGGGACGGCCGCTACATGCTCCCGCCTCGCGTTCACAGGTCCTCTGACCCAGGCATGCCCCCAGGTACTACAGCCCAATGTTTTCTCTTGCCTAACTGAGCTCTTGCTTGCGGTGGCAAAGTGCTGTGTGAATGTCCGTTTCAATAAATGCTATATTCACTGTCCATTTACAGGTTTTAGGACGATGCACACAAAATGGCACTTGGATGTCATTGGTAAACCTTTTTAATCTACATCTCTGAACCCACTGATCATGTGATTTTTAAGCGCACCGTACATGAAGCGTTTGAGAAAGCGAAGATTGTATAACGAGTGATTCCACTGTCTCTACTATAGGCTGCATGGTCATCATGACAGATTGATTGGCTGAGTACATTTGCTGATTAAATGAAATGTCTAAATCAGGGGCTCCACCTATAGCTCACTCTGCTGCGGAAGACCTGGGACTGTGCTTTATCGATGGATACAAGTGTATTGTTGAAGGGAATGAAGGAATGAAAAGCCTTTTTGTTTTGGTTGGCCATTTGCTATGTTCTGCACCCATTACTGAGACTGTATGATCACAGCCCCTATCAATGTCAAATCAACGATGGAAGTTGTTTGATTCTCACATTTATTACGATGAACTGTCTTTGATGAAATGACGCTCAGTGCCGTATCAATCTGAAACGTATTTATAACCCACTAACGATAGCTTTGAATATGTCAGTACACTGGCTAATTGCTGTGGTATTGGCTAAATACCACAGTTTTGTATCATCTCTCTAACACTTGTGTTCTAACGTTTTGTCATGAAATTCTAAGCAGCTGAAGATTCAAGGGCGAGACCATTAAGAAGAGCATTTGAAGAAGGTTTCAGAGAAGGTTTGAAGCTTGACGTAGCTCAGCTGTTACGCATAATACATTTCCTAGCTCTGCTACCTTTAAGGCTGTTTGGCGTAATATTCTGGCAGACCATTTCAATGGAGTTGTACTGGTAGCTGCTTTGAATAGCTGTATGTCATGGAATACTTGGTTGTAGAGATGCTAGAAAAAGGTTTCAATTCCGTTCCTTCTCATTAGTTGCTGCACTACCCATGTCTCTTTGCTCTGAGCTGACTGCTTTCCTAATGCTTGGATCGCTTTGAAAGAAAACGCGTTGAAATATGGTGTAATAATCCATGCTTTTCGAGTGTTTCATCCTCAGGAAATAGAAAAGACTGCAATCCCTTTAAGAGACTTTGCTAAAATAATTAATATTCACACGTGTTGGATTTTTCCTGTGGTATTTTAAGTGTTTGGTGTTCCTCTGTCCCCAGAGATGGCCCCTGCAGCTGGGGACGGTTACAGCCATCCCCCTCCCCTGGCCAGGATCTTGTCCCCTCGGGCTGAGGCAGCGGCAGGGCAGCCCCTGGCCCACCTCCAGACCTCCCCAGTGCTCCACCCCCTAGTGGGACAACACGTCCTCTCTGTCAGGCAGTTCAGCAAGGAACAGGTACTCAGTGTTTCCCAACCCTGGTCCTCAAGTACTCTCCACAGAACACATTTTTACTGTAACCTGATTCAACTTGTCAACTAATCATCAAGCCCTCAATGAGTTGAAGTAGGGGTTTGTTAAGGGCTACAACAAAACTACTGTTGGGGGGTACTGGAGGACTAGGGTTGGGAAACGCTGCTCAACGCACATAGCCAGGGACATTATTTACTAAATAACTTTTTTATATATATATATATATTTATATTTAAAAAATTCGAACTCTTTATTTCAGATCTCTCACATGTTTAACGTGGCCCATACTCTTCGCCTGATGGTTCAGAAAGAGCGAAGCCTGGACATCCTGAAGGTAAGAATTCTTTCCTTTTTTGTTTAAAACTCTGATTAATCTAAAGAACAACCGTGGTGAGTATTTCTGTGATTTGTCACAGTATAAATTGCAGGAGAGAAGCTAATTTCAGAGTAGCCGGTCAGGTCAATAAGCCTAGTGTTGAGTCACCCAGGGTTTGAGTAATCTACAGGACTTCCGGAGGCAGCATAGTTCTTCATGAGCCATAGTCCTTCAGCTTAAACGTACAGGAGCAGGTGTGTTATATGAAATAACAACAAAACAACTACCGGAAATGATTACTCACATAGGAGTTGATGACATCACCTGATTCAGAATGGAATACAAGCAACACCTGCCACCTGTGTGCATCTATGCCTATACCTCATAAAACGAGTTTTCTGAATGTCTCAAGGTGTGCCACTGTTAGTAAATCTGAGTTGTAAAAATATATTCTGAAAAAAAAAAAATGGCCCTTTTTCAGGACCCTGTCTTTCAAAGATAATTCGTAAAAATCCAAATAACTTCACAGATCTTCATTGTAAAGGTTTTTAACACTGTTTCCCATGCTTGTTCAATGAACCATAAACAATTAATGAACATGCACCTGTGGCACGGTCGTTAGGACACTAACCGCTTACAGATGGTAGGCAATTAAGGTCACAGTTATGAAACTTAGGACACTAAAGAGGCCTTTCTACTGACTCTGAGAAACACCAAAATAAAGATGCCCAGGGTCCCTGTTCATCTGCGTGAACGTGTCTTAGGCATGCTGCAAGGGGGCATGAGGACTGCAGATGTGGCCAGGGCAATAAATTGCAATGTCTGTACTGTGAGACGCCTAAGACAGCGCTACAGGGAGACAGGACGGACAGCTGATTGTCCTTGCAGTGGCAGACCACATGTAACAACACCTGCACAGGATCAGTACATCCGAACATCACAGGTACAGGATGGCAACAACAACTGCCCGAGTTACACAAGGAATGCACAATCCCTCCATCAGTGCTGAGACTGTCCGCAGTAGGCTGAGAGAGGCTGGACTGAGGGCTTGTAGGCCTTTTTGTAAGGCATCACTGGCAACAACGTCGCCTATGGGCACAAATCCACCGTCGCTGGACCAAACAGGACTGACAAAAAGTGCTCTTCACTGACGAGTCACAGTTTTGTCTCACCAGGGGTGATGGTCGGATTTGTGTTTAACATCGAAGGAATGAGCGTTACACCGAGGCCTGTACTCTGGAGCGGGATCGATTTGGAGATGGAGGGTCCGTCATGGTCTGGAGCGGTGTCACAGCATCATCGGACTAAGCTTGTTGTCATTGCAGACAATCTCAACGCTGTGCCTTACAGGGAAGACATCCTCCTCCCTCATGTGGTACCCTTCCTTCAGGTTCATCCTGACATGACCCTCCAGCATGACAATGCCACCAGCAATACTGCTTGTTCTCTGCGTGATTTTCTGCAAGACAGGAATGTCAGTGTTCTGCCATGGCCAGCGAAGAGCCCGGATCTCAATCCCATTGAGCTGGTCAGGACCTGTTGGATCGGAGGGTTAGGGCTTGGGCCATTCCCCCCAGATATGTCCGGGAACTTGCAGATGCCTTGGTGGAGAAGTGGGGTAACATCTAACAGCAAGAACTGGCAAATCAGGTGCAGTCCATGAGGAGGAGATGCACTGCAGTACTTAATGCAGCTGGTGGCCACACCAGATACTGACTGTTACTTTTGATTTTGACCCCCCCCTTAATTCAGGGACACATTACTCTATTTCTGTTAGTCACATGTCTGTGGAACTTGTTCAGTTTATGTCTCAGTTGTTGAATCTTGTTATGTTCATACAAATTTTGCTGAAAATAAATGCAGTTGACAGTGAGAGGATGTTTATTTTTTTGATGAGTTTATTATATATATATATATATATAACACAACGTGCAACATTTTCAGATTTTACTGAGTTACAGTTCATATAAGGAAATCATTAAATTTAAATCTGTTCATTAGGCCTTTGAAATAAATGAATTAGTCTATAATCTATGGATTTCACATGGCTGGACAGGGGTGCAGACATGGGTGGGCCTGGGAGGGCATAGGCCCAGCCACTGGGGAGCCAGCCAATCAGAATGAGTTTTTCCCCACTAAAGGGCTTTATTACAGACAGAAAATGTCCTCAGCAACCCCCACCCCCCTCAGACGATCCCGCAGGTGAAGAAGCCGGATTTGGAGGTCTGAGGCTGGCATGATTACACGTGGTCTGCGGTTGAGGCCGGTTGGACGTACTGCCAAATTCTCTAAAATGACGTTGGAGATGGATTATAGTAGAGAAATTTACATTAACTTCTCTGGCAACAGCTCTGGTGGAAGTTCCTGCATTCATCGTGCCAATTGCACGCTCCCTCAACTTGAGAAACTACAAAACTGCACATTTTAAAGTGGCCTTTTATTGTCCCCAGCACAAGGTGCACCCGTGTTATGATCATGCTGTTTATTCAGCTTCTTGATATGCCATACCTGTCAGGTGGATGGATTATCTTGGAAAAGGAGAAATTCTAACTAACAGGGATGTAAACAAATTTGTGTGTGACCTTTGAGAGAAATAAGCCTTGTGTGTGTGTGTGTGTATGGAACATTTCTGGGCTTTTTTTGTTTCAGCTCATGAAACATGAGACCAACACTTTGCATGTAATGCTGTGTGCCTTGAAATGCCTGAATGCTGTGCTCAAAGTTGCATCTGTTGTACGCCAGTCTGTATTCTTTGTCTTAGACCCCTGTGTGTTACTCTCTCAGGGTAAGGTGATGGCTTCCATGTTCTACGAGGTCAGCACACGCACCAGTAGTTCGTTTGCGGCGGCAATGCAGCGTCTGGGTGGCTCCGTGGTCCATTTCTGTGAGGCCACCTCCTCGTCGCAGAAGGGCGAGTCTCTGGCGGACTCGGTCCAGACCATGAGCTGCTACGCTGACGTCCTGGTGCTGCGACACCCCACACCAGGGGCTGTGGAGGTGAGCAGCGGTGTCGATATGCCGCGTTACAACTTCACTTGAAAACTTATCATGTTCATTAAGGCAAGATATTCTGAGAGAACACTTTGAAAAAGAGGTGCTACCACCTAAACACCGACCGCATACCTTGTTGTACTTGCTCGGCTGTATCCGACTTGTTTATTTCCACCTGTAGTCTGCAGCGAGGCACTGCCGGAAGCCGGTGATCAACGCTGGGGACGGGGTCGGGGAGCACCCCACGCAGGCCCTGCTAGATGTGTTCACGATCAGAGAGGAGCTGGGTACGGTCAACGGCATGACGGTGAGACCTCAACACACCCATCTCCCCTTCAGGGATGGTGGTCATGTCTTCACAGCAGTACTAGTGCTACCAATTTAGAAGTGTAAACAGCGCAGTATTTTTTTTATTTTTACGGTAATGCAAACCGAAACCTGTAAGATCCGGAACCTGACTGTGTATGTTGTGATGGCAGCCTGCCTTTTTAAGTTAACATAGCCAATGCCCAATGGCCCTCCAGGCTTCATCCAGGTGTCCTGACTATTTTCTCTCGATGTCTCTCTGTAGATCACCATGGTAGGGGACCTGAAGCATGGCCGCACAGTTCATTCCCTGGCCAGGCTGCTGACCCAGTACAGGATCACTCTGCGCTACGTCGCCCCAAAGAATCTCCACATGCCCGCCGAGATCATTGACTTTGTGGCCTCCAAAGGCATCAAGCAGGTGGGTGGATCACATGTTTTTTAGTGGTAAAGCTGATGGCTCTGTATCTAAATCTCAATGGCACTGCTGCTAGTATGTAGGTGTCCTTCACATATCGAATGCACTACATAAAGCACTAGACTACTGTATGTCCTTGTGGGTGCAGGAAGAGTTTGAGAGTATCGAGGAGGCCCTGCCTGACACTGACGTTCTCTACATGACCAGGATTCAGAAGGAGAGGTTTTCCTCAGAGGAAGAGTACAAAGCGGTAAGGATGGGATGGGGTTTCACTAACCTGTGAGGCCTTAGTGTTTGATCAGTGCTAAAATCCCTTGTTTTTTTTTTCCTCCAGTGCTTCGGTCAGTTCATCCTCAGCCCACACATCATGACTGGAGCGAAGAAGAAGATGGTGGTGATGCATCCTCTACCGAGAGTCAATGAGATCAGGTACGGATGTTCCACTAGATTACAACGGATCTCTCTTCATTATACTCCCTTTGATTCACTAATGTTCGCAGTCTTATGCGGGATGATTTGGTTTCATGTTGACTTTCTCTCTTGCAGTGCGGAGGTGGACACTGATCCTCGTGCTGCCTACTTCCGGCAGGCTGAGAACGGCATGTACATCCGCATGGCCCTCTTGGCCACTGTGCTGGGCAGATGATCGGTAGATAGTTGGACACACCCCACTATTGCGAGACCAAAATGGACCAAATGTATTAAGGTCTCGGTAAGAGTGAGGGGACACTACTGGTGATCACAATGATGAAACCACTCCAGCAGTCTATACAGTCACATGTTTAGTGTGTACTCCTCTTCAACCCTGGTATTTCTCCCGGAATTAATTAGTATTATCACTTAACAACAATTACTGTTACATGTTACAAATATCGTTATGTAGTTCATAGAATACTTTATTTTTGTATCACCGACTGGAGTCGTCTGTGGTGTTGATTGTATGGGGGGGGGGATACATGCTCCTCATCAAAGGTGGAACCATTGCAGAACATCCTTTTTAAGCGAGAAATAATTGTTAAAGCCGATTTGTTGGACTCTTTTTAGGTGTTTTATAAATAATAAAATGTGAATGGTTTTGTAGATGGGGTTTATTTTATTAACTACAGGAAATTAAGCTGCTATCATGTAAATGTTTAGTAAATGGTTCTACCCAGCGGTGTATTCATTAATCTGTTGCTAAACCTGCACATATCGATCAAGATGGCGAAACGCAAGTACAAGGGCAAAGTAGAGGAGCAATCACGGATTACAAAAAGAAAGCCAGCCACATTAGCACACATCAACGCTGCCCGACCGGATGAGCTAAACACCTTTTTGTCATACTTCAAACACAACGACTGAGCTGCCGAGGAGAGCCCCCGAGGATAATGAGGGCTACTTAATTACTGTCTCCACGAAGGACGTAAGAACGTTTTGCCTACCGCCCTGACAGATACACAGATGACGCAATTGCCATTGCACTGCACACTGCCCTCACCCACTTGGACAAAAGAAATGCTTATGTGAGGATGCTGTTCATTGACTACAGCTCAGCCTTCAATACTATAGCGCCTTCTAAGCTCACGGCCCTGGGACTGAAGTCTATGCAATTGGAACCTGGACTTTGACGGGCCGCCCCCAGGTGGTGAAGGTAGGCAACATTACCACCTCGATACTGATTCTCAACGTGTGGGACCCCACAAGGGTGCGTCATCAGACCCCTCCTATATTCCCTGTATACCCACTACTGCGTGGCCTCACACGGTTCCAACTCCTTCATCAAGTTTGCTGGTGACACGACAGTAGTAGGCCTTGATTACCAACAACGACAAGACACCTACAGGGAAGACGTAGGCACTGATGGCGTGGTGCCAGGTAAAACAACCTCCAACTCAACCTCCACCAGGACACCTACAACACAAGGTGTCTCAGGAAGGTCACCAGGGACCCCAGCTACCCGAGCAAGGGCTTGTTCTCTCAGTTTCCATTACTCCTATACTACCTGCGTTGGAGCATCATAGCAACAACTGCAAGACTGGCCAATAACCCCCAGACCATCAGGCTGTGGAAGAGCCACCGCTAGTCAACTATCTTGTCCCCCTCCTGTTCTCTGCGGACATTACCTCCCCCTCAACTAACTTTTTAGCCTGCCCCCACCCCAATGGACATTTTGTCATGGCTACAGTTTGGTATGCATAAAAAATCTATTGATGTGCACCTGAGCAAGGCACTCTCTGGATGACAGCATCTGCTGAATGTCTAAAATGTAGGTTCCTAGTTTCAGACAAAATATTTTCAAGTGTATACAACTAATGAATACACCTCAGTTGTCTTCAAACACTAGGTGGCAATGCAAGCAAGGAGGTGGGCAGAGCCAAGTACGAGCTAATGTGATCCTATTGGCGTGTTCTGGCACATATTTGCATATTTCTGTTACATACAAACCTTTTGACCCAAGAAGGCCTGTGGTGTTGTTGGTATCCTAAATGAAATGTATAAAATATACAGATCACAAATTACAATTGGCTATAGTTAAACTCTTTAACATCATACTCAGCTTTGGCATCTTCCCCAATATTTGGAACCAAGGACTGATAAACCCAATCCACAAAAGTGAAGACTAATTTTACCCCAATGACTACTGTGGGATATGTGTCAAAAGCGAACTTGGGAAAATCCTCCCCATTAACAGCACACTCGTGCATTTCCACAGGGAAAACAATGTACTAAGCAAATATTAAATTGGCTTTTTACCAAATTACCGTACAACAGACCATGTATTCATCCTTCACACCCTAATTGATAAACAAACTAACCAAACTAAGGCAAAGTCTAAAACATACGACATTTTAAAATGTACACCAACAAGTATGCGGTTAAAATTGGCAAGATCCACAGGGCTATGGGGTGAGACGGATGCAGCTCGAGCATATCAACGAATTGGCGAGGGCACTAAGAACAGTCTGCAGAACCCGACCCTCACCCAACTAGAATCTGAAGTCAAGTGTCTGTTTGCTGATTATCTGGGGCTCCTGTCAACCAACCAAGGAGGGCTTACAGCACCATTTAGAACTTCTGCACAGATTCTGTCATACCTTGGCCCTGACAGTAAATCTCAGTAAGACAAAAATAATGGTGTTTTGCCAGGACCAGTTGCCAGGACCACAAATACAAATTCCTCCTAGACACGGTTGCCCTAGAGCACATAAACTATGCATACCTGTGGCGCTGATGTTTAGGCCGAGGTAACTTCCACAAGGCTGTGAATGATCTGAGAGACTAGGCAAGAAGGGTCTTGTACACCATCAAAAGAAACATTAAATTTGACAAATTAGGATTTGGCAACACAAAAAATACTTGAATCTGTTATAAAACCCATTGCCCTTTTATGGTTGTGAGGGACAAAATGGGACAAACACCCAATTGAGACTGCACGCAGAATTCTGCAAAAAATCCTCTGTGTACAACGTAAAACTCCAAATAATGCACGAAGAGCAGATTTAGGACGATACCCGCTAATTTTCAAAATCCAGAAAAGAGCTGTTAAATTCTACAACCACCTAAAAGGAAGCGATTCCCAAACCTTCCATAACAAACCATCAACTACAGAGCGGTTAAACTAGAGAAGAGTCCCCTAAGCAAGCGGGTCCTGGGGCTCTGTTCACAATCACAAACAGAGCCCCGGGACAGAAACACATTTAGACCCAACCAAATCATGAGAAAACAAAAAGATAGTTGACACATTGCTCTGTTTTTTTGTTAATTCTTTCCAAACTGGAAAGCTATTTGGCCCTAAACAGAGAGTACACAGTGGCAGAATACCTGACCACTGTGACTGACCCAAACTTAAGGAAAGCTTTGACGATGTACAGACTGAGCATAGCCTTGCAATAGAGTCCCTTGTAGGCAGACCTGGCTCTCAAGAGAATACAGGCTATGTGCACACTGCCCACACATTAAGGTGGAAACTGAGCTGCACTTCCTAACCTTCTGCAAAATATGTATGACCATATTAGAGACACATATTTCCCTCAGATTACACAGACCCACAAAGAATTTGAAAACAAATCCAATTTGGATTAATTCCCATATCTATTAGGTTAAATACCATAGTGTGCATCACAGCAGCAATATTTGTGATCTGTTGCCACAAGAAAAGGGTAACCAGTGAAGAACACAATAATTATTTATTTATTTGAACATTGTTACAACACTGTCCATAGCCATAATATGACATTTTAAATGCCTCCATTCCTTTGAAACGTTTGAGTATAATGTTTACTGTTAATTTCAGCTTGTTTTTCACTTTTGTTTATTATCTATTTCACCTGCTTTGGCAGTGTAAACATGTTTCCTATGCCAATAAATATATTTGAATTGAATTGATGCCTATTCTTAAGTGGCTTGTGCAATAACTCAATTTTCCCTTGCAGTATTTTGAAACTTCTCAAACAATAAAGTCTACAAAATTGTACACTGTTCGTAAAATATTATAGTTTTGGGAAAATAACTGTATTGAGAGAATGTTTCATCGTTGAGTATTTGCAGAATGTCGACACATCTATCTCGCTCCATTTTATTCTTCTCCCAGCCACTAAACTTCCTCTCATCACCATATTTGGTGGTGAGTAGGAACGTCAACCGGATGCTTCAGATTTATATATCCGGTAAACATCTGGCTCATTGTTCTAAGCAAACATTTTTTTTATATAACTAAATCAAGATAGACAACAGCCCGTTGTTTCAAATGGGAACAAACAAGCCAAAGTGGACAGAACAAGCAAGGAGGTGTACAGAGCCAAGCACGAGCTAGCGATATCCTATTGGCGCGTTCTAGCATTCAATTGCATATTTCTGTTGGGGAACGCCTACTCTGAAGTGCACGTGTCCAATAACTAAATTCGCCTTTGCACTCCTAAACAACGCACTTTTAAAAAACTTTGGCAAAGGTTAAAGTCTACAAAACTTAGTCCACTCTGTTCGGAACATATTGTAGTTTTGGGAACAGAAAACTGTATTGAGATCAAATGTTCTATCGATGAGTAAATTGGCATAACGTCTGCCAATATCCATCTCGTTCAAACTGGGCTTCTTCTCACTGCCATATTTGGTAGTGAGTGGGAAACGCCAACCGGATGCTTCACATTTATACAACCGGTGAAATATCTGTGTTATTGTTCTATTTGTGACTAGTGTGGTAGTGGTGGTCCAATTATAAGACCATTCCAGAAACCTGACTTAACTAATCATAGTTAGTTGTAACAATTTTATAGTTTTCATATACATATTTACAGAAGTTAGACAAACCAAGATGCATTTTCTTTTAATTTAAACATTAATTTCAAATAATTCGTGTAACGACATGACGACGCTGTCCCCTGCTTCTGAGAAGAGGGAATCAACCAATCAGACCTCGCTTGTCTGTATGGCTAACAGTACTGTAACGATAGTCTATAGCTGCTAGCATTTTTAGGAGGGGCAGAGACATTCTGAGCCATTATCTGGCATTCTTGAAATACAAAGTGGATGCCTCTATGATCCAGCTACAGCGAAATATACCTCTCCGTACAAGGTAAGATACGCCGTAAAGTCACCCTGACCTGAGCCACGGGAAAGGATTTCGAGCTACGCTAGCCGGTTTTGGCTAAATGGAGAACTAGCCGCTAGCTAGTGTGTCGCTAGCGGTCTCTTCAAAGATGGTTCCCTACTAACGTTACTATGGTCTCGGTTTAGTCTCTGGGTGCTTAGTGGGTGACAGTCCATACTCCACACCTAGAAGACCATGGGCATGGTGGAAATCCAAGCAACGTATTCTGGCATGGGGTTGAACAGTGTTGGATTGGTTAAATATAATTTATTTTAACGTTTGTACGTTCGCTAGCTAATTGTGACATCCAGTAGCTATCATCGTAGCGAGCTTGTTAAGGTTAGCTGCTAAATTACAGCGAAGCAGCCCGTCGGCTTTTGCAGTTGAAACACATTTAGAAGTATCGGTTGATGTCCATCCACTTGTTTCGCATTACTAACCAACACAGTAGACCACGTCAAGCATGAATCTGATCATATTAGTTAGCTAGCTAATAGCTAATCACTCCCCAAACGTTATTGACAACATTGATTGACAGAAAGCCTACTAACGTGATCCATGTGCGAGGAAAATAGAAATGTCATTACTAGTTCATTAGCTAGCTAAATAACGTTAGATGGCTTACTACATCTGCAGTACTAACGTTAGATCATTCAATAACAATGAATGGGGTAAAGACAGGATGTAAAAATTGTTTGTAATTCTCCATGTGGAGATTAGCAAGGGATTATGGTTGTGCAAGGACAGCAGTGGTTACACGTTTTCACCGAGTCTGTATCCACTAAATCAGATTTCACAGTCAAATTCCACAGCCACAAAATCTAAATTGGCTACAAACATTTGCTTGTTGGTCTTAATTTATATGGGCAGTCCTTAGGTGCTACATCCATTTTTGGACAAGTTTTTTTTTAAGGCAATTATTCGTTATATTATTCAGGAATCAATGGGTACATATGTCATACCTGCATACGTCCAAAAATGGATGTAGCATCTAAGGATAGCCCATATAAATTAAGAGCTATTGCGTGTGACAGATGGCTAGATATATCTATCTCAGCAAAAAAAGAAAATATCCCTTCAGACGGTAGGCAATTAAGGTCACAGTTATGAACATTTAGGACACTAAAGAGGCTTTTCTACTGACTCTGAAAAACATCAAAATAATGTGCACAGGGTCCCTGCTCATCTGCGTGATCGTGCCTTAGGCATGCTGCAAGGAGGCATGAGGACTGCAGATGTGGCCAGGGAAATAAATTACAATGTCTGTACTGTGAGACGCCTAAGTCAGTGCTACAGGGAGACAGTATGGACAGCTGATTGTCCTCGCAGTGGCAGACCATGTGTAACAACACCTGCACAGGATCGGTACATCCGAACATCACACCTGCGGGACAGGTACAGGATGGCAACAACTGCCCGAGTTACACCAGGAACACACAATCCCTCCATCAGTGCTCAGAGGCGCTTGACTGAGGGCTTGCCGAAGTTTTTTCATTGAAAAATACTGCACCAAATATCTTAATTAGATGTAAAATTGTGCTACTAAGATCTCTTCGGCAAAAACGTCAAAATGAATGACAGATTTCTTGTTCTTTTAATTCTGACTTTTTTGAGAAAGTGTATACTGGCTATGGCGTCATTAAATGGACAAACAGTACTTTTTCCGCTATGTTCTCGTTTTAAAAGGAAAGGTCTTGAAGTGAGTGCGAGCACACTCGTTCTGCCAGCCGAGTTTGACTAGGTACCAGCTGAACTGAATGCATGGGTCCGCAGAGCTCCTCATCCTCTCCACTCTATGCTTTTACTAACTGCAAGACATAATTAAGATTGAGGAATCCATTCAATCTCTTATCTGTAGTAATGTTACAGCTATGGGTTTGTCGTGTGAGCTAGCTTTTGCATAATGCTGCTGATGATCACACCCTTACAGGCAGCCCTCACTGCCATGTTTCCTAGCAACGTGTAGCTGCTGTGTTTCCACAATCTTCTCTCACAGAAAATATAGCTCAAACTGTTTTCTTTTATTGCCCTTTTGTCAGCAGATCTATCTATTAGTGAAACAAATTTGGGTCTAGTAACATATGGTATGACAATGATATTATTCAATGCATTTGTAAAGTATTCAGACCCCTTGACTTTTTCCACATTTTGTTACGTTACAGCCTTATTCTAAAATGGATTAAATAAAATAAAAATCCCTGTCAATCTACACACAATACTCCATAATGACAAAGCGAAACAAGTAAAGAAATTAAATGCCTTATTTACATAAGTTTTCAGACCCTTTGAGCTCAGGTGCATCCTGTTTCCATTGATCAGCATTTGAAGGTCGCCAAGAGCACAGTGGCCTCCATTCTTAAATGTAAGAAGTTTGGAACCACCAAGACTCTTCTGAGAGCTGACCGCCCAGCCAAACTGAGCAATCTGGGGTGAAGGGCCATGGTCAGGAAGGTGACCAAGAACCAAATGGTCACTCTGACGGGTGACCCTTCCAGGAGGACAACCATCTCTGCAGATCTCCACCAATCAGGCCTTTATGGTAGAGTGGCTAGACGGAAGCCACTCCTCAGTAAAAGGCAAATGACAGCTGGCTTGGAGTTTTCCAAAAGGCACCTAAATGACTCTCAGATCATGAGAAACAAGATTCTCTGGTCTGATTAAACCAAGATTGACTCTTTGACCTGAATGCCAAGCGTAACTTCTGGAGGAAACCTGGCACCACCTGACACTGAAACAGCAAACTTTGTGGAAATTAATATTTGTCATTCTGAAAACTTTTGGCCACAACTGTATGAGGTCATACAAGAAGTTTTGTAGTGATTCCTATGTTGATGTAAATAATATTTGTTGGTCTATGGTGTGTAATCAGGAGCAAACGGATGCAGATGCTGCACTTTTATGAAAGTGCTTATCCCAGTTACTAATAAGCATGCACCCATCAAGAAAATGACAAACTGTTAAATCCCTGTGGGTTGATGAGGAATTGAAAAGAGAGATGAGGCAAAAGGTATGGAAAATAAGTCTGGCTGCACAATCGATTGGCAAATGTACTGAAAATTGAGAAATCATGTGACGAAACTACACTGAAACAGCACCTCAATTACATTTTGGTAAAAAATGCAAACTCGGCTCCATCATTCATTGAATGATGGGTCATTCATCACAAAACCCACTGATAATGCCAACTACTTTAAATTTAAAAAAATTATTGACAAGATCAGAGAACTTGATATGCCAGAAATAAACACTGACACTATACATCCAAGTATATCTGACCAAATTTATAAAAGGCCAGCATTGTAATTTTGAGTTCAGTAAAGTGAGTGTGGAAGATGTGAAAAAATTGTCTATTAACAATGACAAGCCATCGGGGTCTGACAACTTTATGGAAAATTACTGAGGATAATAGCGGACGATATTGCCACTCCTATTTGCCATATATTCAAGGCTACTAGAAAGTGTGTGCCCTCGGGCTTTCCTAAAAATAGTAAAGCCCCCTTTACCGGCTCAAATAGCCGACCAATCAGCCTGTTACCAACCCTTAGTAAAAGTTTTGGATTTTTGGGGGGACCAGATACAATGCTATTTTACAGTTAACAAATTGACAACAGACTTTCAGCATGTTTATAGGGAAAGACATTCAACAAGCACAGCACTTACACAAATTACTGATGATTGGCTGAGAGACATTGATGATAAGGTTGGGGGGTCTGTTAGACTTCAGTGCAGCTTTTTACATTATCGATCACAATCTGCTGCTGGAAAAACATATGTGTTATGGCTTTACATCCCCTGCTATACTGTGGATAAAGTGTTACCTGTCTAACAGAACACATAGTGAGTTCCTTAATGGAAGCCTCCAACATAATCCAGGTAGTATCAGGAGTTCCCCAGTGCAGCTGTCTAGGGCCCTTACTTTTTTTCAATTTTTACTAACGACATGCCACTGGCTTTGAGTGAAGCCAGTGTGGCTGTATGCAGATGACTATACACGTCCGCTACTACAGCGACTGAAACACAGTGGCAAGGAATAAGTTAATCCTAAATATTTCAAATACAAAAAAACATTGTATTTGGGACAAATCATTCACTAAACCTCAACTAAATATTTTAATTAATGTGGAAAATGATTAAATTGAGACTGTAATGGTCAAAACATATTGATACAACAGTAGCTCAGACGAGAAGTCTGTCCATAATAAAGAGCTGCTCTGCATTCTTAACAGCACCATCAACAAGGCAGGTCTTAATACCCAACCTATAGACAGAAACTAAAACAGGAAACAAACGTACTCATGTCTGTTCAATGCTGGTCCGACCAATCTGATTCCAGGCTTCAAGATTGCTTCGATCACGTGGACTGGGATATGTTCCGGATAGCATCGGACAACAACATTGATGTATACACTGATTTGGTGAGCGAGTTTATTAGCAAGTGCGTCAGTGATGTTGTACCCACAGTGACAATTAAAACCTTTCCCAACCAGAGACTGTGGATTGATGGCAGCATTCGCGCTAAACTGAAAGCGACCGGAAACATGACCGACTGTAGATGATAATACAAGTTATAAACATGGAATTACAGATATACCTCTCCTTAATGCAACCGCTGTGTCAGATTTCAAAAAAACTTTACGGAAAAAGAAACGCATGCAATAATCTGAGACGGCGCTCAGAACAATAGAATAATAGCCTCCATGTTGGAGTCAACAGAAACCAGAAAATGCATGATAAATGTTTCCTTACCTTTTGATGAACTTCATCAGAATGCAGTCCTAGGAATCCCAGGTCCACAATAAATGCTTGATTTGTTCAATAATGTCTGTTATTTATGTCCAATTAGCTACTTTTGTTAGCACGTTTGGTAAACAATTCCAAAGTCACAAAGCGCGTCCACTATAACGTGACGAAATGTCCAAAAGATCTAACAGTCAGTAAAAACATGTCAACCCCCCCCCCCCTTCACATTAGAGGCATCAGACAAAGTTCTATTGACTGTTGACATCTAGTGGAAGGCGTAGGAAGTGAAAACTCATCCATCTCTTGCTGTAATTTCAATGAGAGCTAGGTTGAAAATCTGCCACCCCCAGAAAAATCCAAACAGGAAGTGGAATTTCTCAGGTTTTTGCCTGCAATATGAGTTCTGTTATACTCACAGACATAATTCAAACAGTTTTAGAAACTTCAGTGTTTTCTATCCAATACTAATAATAATAGGAATATATTAGCAACAGACTGAGGAGCTGGCTGTTTACAATGGACACCTTTTCATCCAAGCTACTCAGAAACTGCCCCTGCAGCCATAAAAAGTTAACTATAATAAACACACAGAAATACGAGCCTTAGTTTCCGGATTTGACCTATCACCTCAAACAAAACGTTTATTCCGTTCCATATTTTAACTAACAGGTGGCATCCATGAATCTAAATATTCCTGTTACATTGCACAACCTTCAATGTTATGTCATAATTACGTAAAATTCTGGCAAATTAGTTTGCAAAGAGCCAGGCAGCCCAAACTGTTGCATATACCCTGACTCTGCGTGCAATGAACGCAAGAGGTGACACAATTTCACCTGGTTAATATTGCCTGCTAACCTGGATTTCTTTTAGCTAAATATGCAGGTTTAAAAATATATACTTGTGTATTGATTTTAAGAAGGGCATTGATGTTTATGGTTAAGTACATATTGGAGTAACGACAATCGTTGATTGATTGTTTTTTATAAGATAAGTTTAATGCTAGCTAGCAACTTACCTTGGCTTACTGCATTCGTGTAACAGGCAGGCTCATCGTGGAGTGCAATGTAAACAGGTGGTTAGAGCGTTGGACTAGTTAACTGTAAGGTTAAGAGCCAAGGGGTCTGAATACTTTCCGAATGCACTTTATGTTGGTATAGGTCAGTGTTGATGGTTAATGTAGATATTTTACCCTTATGACATCAATATCCCTATTTGCCCAGCTTTAGTGGCTGCGAAGGTTGAGGTCAAAGGTGAGCTGTCATAGCAAAATCATGGTGTGTTATTTCACATATTAGTCATTGATTGTCAATATTTTTTTATTAACTGTGTGTAGCACCTGGCAGTTTAGGTTAAAAATGGTTAGGCTTAGTTTCTCCTCTGTTGGTTATGAGCAGGGGTGTAGATCAGATGTTGCTATGCCATAACTGTCTGTCCTGCTAGCTAGGCCTACTTGTTGTCTTGCTCATTCAGTTGTCCTTCCGCCACACTGAAGCATGCCTAACATTGTAGCAATGTTATAGGCCTCTACTTGTATTTTGTTTAATACCTCAACCTTTAATCAGGTTGCTGCCAATAAAGTTTATGGTGGCAAATAAAAGCAGATACGATCCTTTTCCGTTGACAATGTAATGAAGTAGGCTGGACGTTTCTCTTCTGAAGTAGCTGTCATCCCTGAGATCCCTGAGATGACAGCTACTTCAGAATAAAAGTACTTTGAGGCAACATCCGTCTCTCAAATCATTTGCGAATGGCAGCCAAAAATAGCCTTTCTGTGAGAAACAAGAGGATTGCAAAGAAATACAAAATACTTAATTTAGCCCAGTACTGACAAAAGGCATTTTTGGCTGTCACATAGTGTTAGTGTCTGTGCTGAAAATTTGGTTGATCTTTCCATCTCTGACAGACTGTTTGAACACTGAACAAAAACGTAAACATGTAAAGTTTGGTTTCATGAGCTGAAAGAAAAGATCCCAGAAGTTTTCCCGAAGCACAAAAAGCTTATTTCTCTCAATTTTTTTGCACAAATTTGTTCACATCGCTGTTAATGAGCGTTTCTCCTTTGCCCAAATAATCCATCCACCTGACAGGTGTGGCGTATCAAGAAGTTGATTAAACAGCATGATCATTACACAGCTGGGTACAATAAAAGGCGACACTAAAATGTATAGTTTTGTCACACAACGCAATGCCACAGATGTCTCAAGTTGTGAGGGCGTGTGCAATTGGCATGCTTACTGTAGGAGTGTCCACCAGAGCTCTTGCCAGAGAACTGAATGTTATTTGCTCTACCATTTATCATGCTGAAATAAGTGGAGTATTTTTCTCTACGGTCACTTAGTAGCCTAGGCCTACTTCTGCCCAAAAGACTTGTCTTTTAATCAATCTATGTGATTTTTGTTTCATGGAATCTCCATCTGTAGGCTATATTTGATTAGTTCTGATGCTGGGCAAATAAGTTGGTGGTGTAGCTCATCAATTCGTTTGCACATCTATCACTTATTTAGAAACATTTAGCATGCAATGTAAATCGAGTGTAGGCCTATTATTGAGCTCACGTATAGGAAACTTCAAAAGCCCGCGGAGGTTGTGAAATATGAACACAAGATGCGAATGCTTTTGACAATATATGTTGCTATTATTTTCTATGGGTCTCATGATGAAGATACTCTACTCCTGCTTCTTAACGAAGTAGAGTTACGGTAGGAAAAGAGTTGAGACGTGGATCAAAAAAGCATGGGCTTGCCTTGGGCTCTGTTTCAAAATATCACTTTTTTTAGGATGTCGGTTGGCATGAAGGAAGTTGTGGGGAAAATATTATTTTTTATCATTTTTATATATTCTTAGTCGACTATAAAATGTGTGTTGTATGTGATCAGGGTAGCCTAAGTGTGTCTTGTCTTTTTAATGGACAAATTAACTATTTATTTCATGTGCATGGTGCAGCCATATAAACTCAAAATATGCCATTCTATTTTCTGTTCTTTTGAAAATAATTTGAAATCAATTATATTAGTCTTATGTTTCTTAGGACCTGCTTAAAATGAATGAATAATGGATTTCTTTGAGATGGTGTATATTCCATGGATTTATTAACATAGACGCCCACATCAGCACACACCTACTCTGACTCCTACACTTTCCTGCATGTGCACGGGAGATAGAAAAGGCTTATCCTGGCAATGTGGTAAAAATGGGACCCCCAAATGTAAAATGTATATCCTATAGTATAAAAAAATGGATTGTGTAACTCCATAATGTTACTTAAATGATTTGTATATGAAGTGCGAAAATGCTAATATACAGTGCCTTTGGGAAGTATTCTGACCCCTTGACTTTTCCTACATTTTGTTATCTTACAGCCTTAAATGAAACAATTCCCTCAGCAATCTACACACACTAACCCATAATGACGAAGCAAAAACCGGTTTGTGGCTTTTGACAATTCCTTTTGTATTCCTCATGTCTTACACATTGTTAGAAAAAGTTTTGTCCAAATCAGATATTGGCTACTATATTAATTGGAATCCTATAAATGTAAAAAATAAATTCAACCAAGTCTGAGATGGTGGGTGTCATGGCTTGCTGAAATGACATTGAACCACTCCACAGCTAGAAGTGCTCTTTAGGTCTTCATTTTAAAAAATGTAAAAAATTAAATGTAACCCTTATTTTACCAGGTAAGTTGACCTGAGAACACATTCTCATTTACAGCAACGACCTGGAGAATAGTTAGAGGAGAGGGATGAATGAGCCAATTGGAAGTTAGGGATGATTAGGTGGCAATGACTGTATGAGGCCCAGATTGTCAATTTAGCCAGGACACCCCTAGTCTTACGATAAGTGCCATCTCTTCCAGGGAACAGTGTGTTGATGGAAAGGTGTCTTCAGGTTTCTCCCCTAGTTGTTTTTCTCCTCTCAGCCCACAATAAGCGGTGTCTGGACTGGGCCACTCCACAAGTTTCTAGGCCCATGGGAGAGGCTTGGCATAGTTCTGAGAGACAAGAGTTTAGTTTATTAGGATCCCCATTAGCTACTGCACATGCAGCAGCTACTCACCCTGGGGTCCACATAAAACGTACAGAACAGTTATAGACAAAGTAAGATATTACATTACATTCAAAAATCAAAAAAGCGTTATGTATTTAAGACAGAGACAACGAAAAAGAAATACTACTTACACACTTCCTATTCCTATTTCCAGTACAGTTAAATTAAATCTTTAGAAAGAGGAGAGGCGGTGTGGTACAATTTTTGTATGTTTTTATTTTTTTAAAGCTAAACTAGCTTTTTGGCTGTTTGTAAATGGTACAACATGAGAAAACGGGAGCAGGAGATTCCAGCTGTGTATTGACGGGTCGTGTTTTATATTGAAAGTAACTATTTTTTTTTTTGCGTCAATGGAGTGATCAGGGGCGTGCTACTGTAGTTTTCCTTCACAAAAAATACATTAGTGCAACACATTCAGTAGAAAATAACTTAATTTTCATCAGATGACAACAGAAGTGCAACACTATTTGGCTGGCAGCCACACAAGTAAATGAGCTTACACTGCAAATGTAGCACTGTGCGCTGAGAGTCGGGAAGCAAGTTCAGGGAGTGACTGTTTTAATAAAAGGAACATAATACAAAAGAAACACTAACAGCACACAGACATGAAACCTGAACAAAGACTCCTGGGGAAGGAACCAACGGGAGTGACATAGGGAAGGTAATCAGCGAAGTGATGGAGTCCAGGTGAGTCTTACGACGCGCAGGTGCGCATAACGATAGTGACAGGTGTGCGCCATAACGAGCAGCCTGGTGACCCAGAGGCTGGAGAGGGAGCACACGTGACAGCAAAAAGGATGCGTGGCCAATGTATTTCTAATGTTTGCCATAGAAAGAATGTAGCCAGCTACATTTTTATTAATGTTTTGCTTAAAGTTAATTGTGCATTTTTACCGCTGATAGAATACCAATTGGTGAATTCTCATCTGAGTGTAGAAGTGCAACTGAAGCAAAAGGCTGAGGCTGAGCAGAAATTACAGTAAGAAGTATTTAAATCTGTGTTTAAAAAATGCAGACATTTATTACGCATTCTTATTTTTCTGTGTGAAAAACGCAGAATTCTGTGTTAACACGAACCCTAAGTGTAATTTGCTAGTTATCTGAGTGGCTGAATTAATAAGGAGACGGGGCATCGTATAGTGTTAGCATTTTTGTTTTCTTTAAAAATATATAAAAAATTGTGGTACTTTTACCCCCTTTTCTCCCAAATTTCGTGATCTCGAATTGGTTGTGGTACAAGGAAATCCCGGCCTGCCAAACCTTCCCCTAACCTGGACGACGCTGGGCCAATTGTGTGCCGACTCATGGATCTCCCGATCGCGGCCGGCTGTGAAACAGGCTGGGATCAAACCCAGGGCTTTAGTGACGCCTCAAGCACTACGATGCAGTGCCTTAGACCGCTGTGCCACAGAGGGGGCCGTGTTCGCTTTCTGCCGTGGTGTTTGAGAAGTCAACGCCCTTTGGATGAGTTATCTGTACAGCTGCCTCTGCTATCTGGATTTTCTTGCGTTCCCCCCCTATTCTCCAAGCAGAGCAGGCAGCTCGTTGCCGTAGCGACTCCAGATTCCACGCAGACGCGTGTATACTTGCTGCACCAGAGATGGTACTGTTCTTCCTTCAGACAAGTATGCGTCAAAGCCTTATTCATTTGCACTATGTCTCTAGTTCACAGTCTAAACTCACCAAAAATGACATTTGGTAGCTCCTACCTATCTGTAACTTATGTTCTGGATTGCGTGTCTTTGCAATTCGTTTTTTTACCGTTTGTGCTTTTTAGCATATTTAGCTTAGCAGCCTCCATGGAAATGGACTATTACTTGTGCTAATTTTGACAGCATTCTGGTAATAGATGCCGATTGGGCTTTCTTTTTTTCTTTTGTCGCCCACTTGTGTATTTAACCTGTAATACCGCAAATCCTGAGATGAGAGAAGGATGATATGAAAATCTGGGTACCGCCCAACCCTACTGCAATGCACAGGAGACCATTATCTTAGGCCTCCAGTGTTTGCCCCATATGCATTTCAATTGTAGAAGTCACTCTAGATGTAAAGATGTATCCCCCAGGGAGACACATTCCCTCCCAAGCAAGAAGCCCCCACCCGACACCCTTGCAGGAAGCCCCCTGCTAAGTCTGCCACTGCTGTTGGGAAAAAAAATCCTGGAGGAAACACTGGGCTTCAGTAGGTCCTATTTGACATGATGGATGCCTCATGCAGAGAACCCTTTACCCCCTTTACACAAGTAATTGTGAAGTCTCCTTTCTCTACAGAAATGGATAGACTGTTCACAAGTAATTTTATTTGAACTGATTAGAGTTGAGGCTGGACCTGAGCCAGTGGAACATTGGAGCTGGGGCTTTAGTGAATGGCCTACAGACAGGCCAGATAGCAGAGGTAATTCATGGAAACAAGCTTTACTGGTTAAATGTCTCTGCTTGTCCAAGCTTTGGAAGTGTGGTTGTTGTTAAGCAGTTGGAAACCCTTGACTTGGCTACTGACCAGTTCCAATGTAGAACAAAGGTGATTACAAACAGACTGCTTTTTCAGTGTTGGTGCACCACCAGCTTTAAGTGAATCAATGGGGTAAGCTTAGTTTACTGCTAGTCTGATTTTGCTTGTAGCCTTGTGCCACCATTTACTGTTTCCCCTCACAACAACTTATAGAAAAAGGTTCCCCCCCAGCCCAAACCACCTCCTAAGCCTCTCCCTGCTTGTCTCTGGGCTGTGCTGGCTGTTCAGGAGAAGTCTTTCCAGGCCACAGCCAGTCTAAGATTTCCCCATGTTGATCTGTGTGAGATCAGCAATATGTAATCGTCTTTAGCTCAAGCCTTCCCGGGGCATTAGTAGTCACCGTGTGCGTGGCTGAATGTGGTGTGTGTGTGCCCCAGCAGGGCTAATGTCCTGCTCAGCAGAATGTGGTGTTGAGTTTCACTGCTGCCTTCTGTTAGGCTTTGTTTTAATCAAATGGATTTCAGATAGAGGCTCTACAGTTTATGTATTTCATTATTCATGTTTGCCATGCTGCTGCACTTTACTACTCCGTCTTGGAGCTTAATCCCAAATGAATCTGTGCTGGTCTACTTGTCAATAGTGTATTGTGGTTGTAAATGATCTGTAGGGGTTTTGTGTAGGCCCAACCTTTACATACAGTGCATTCGTTACAGCCTTCTAAAATGGATTACATTTAAAAAAAAATCCTCATCAATCTACACACAATACTCCATAATGACTAAGTGAAAACAGGTTAAGACATTTTTGCAAATGTATTAAAAATAAAAAAATTAACATCCCTTTATTTATGAAAGTATTCCGACGCTACGGGGCATCCTGTTTCCATTGATAATCTTTGCGTTGTTTCTACATCTTGATTAGAATCCACCTGAGGTAATTTCAATTGATCGGACATGATTTGGAAAGGCAGACACCTGTCTATATAATGTCCCACAGTTGACAGTGAATGTCAGAGCAAAAACCAAGAAATTGATCGTAGAGCTCCGAGACAGGATTGTGTCGAGGCACAGATCTGGGGAAGGGTACAAAAACATTTCTGCAGCACTGAAGATCCCCAAGAACACTGGCCTACATCAATATTAAATGGAATATGTTTGGAACCACCAAGACTCTTCCTAAAGCTTCAGACCCCTTGACTTTTTCCATGTTTTGTTACGTTAGACTTATTCTAAAAATGATTTTTTTTCCCTCAACAATCTACACAAAGTACATCATAATGACAAAGAAATGTTTGCAAAGTTTCTCCCATTCTTCTCTGCAGATCCTCTCAAGCTCTGTCAGGTTGGATGGGGAGCATCGCGGCACAGGTCTCCAGAGATGTTTGATCGGGTTCAAGTCCGGGCTCTGGGTGGGCCACTCAAGGACATTCAAAGACTTGTCCCAAAGCCACTCCTGCGTTGTCTTGGCTGTGTACTTAGGCTCATTGTCCTGTTGGAAGGTGAACCTTCGCCCCAGTCTGAGGTCCTGGTTTTCATCAAGGATCTCTCTACTTTGCTCTGTTCATCTTTCCCTCGATCCTGACTAGTCTTCCAGTCCCTGCTGCTGAAAAACATCCCCACAGCATGCTGCCACCACCATGCTTCACCTTAGGGATGGTGCCAGACGCTTGGCATTCAGGCCAAAGAGTTCAATATTGGTTTCATCAGACCAGAGAATCTTGTTTCTCATGGTCTGAGAGTCCTTTAGGTGCCTTTTGGCAATCTCCAAGCGGGCTGTCATGTAAGCCACTCCTCAGTAAAAGGCACATCAAGCCGATCTACCATAAGGCTTGATTGGTGGAGTGCTGCAGAGATGGGAGAACCTTCCAGAAGTACAACCATCTCCACAGAGGAACTCTGGAGCTCTGTCAGAAGGACCATCAGGTTCTTGGTCACCTCCTTGACCAAGGCCTATCTCCCCTGATTGCTCAGTTTGGCCGGGCGGCCAGTTCTAGGAAGAGTCTTGGTGGTTCCAAACTTCTTCCATTTAACAACGATGGAGGCCACTGTGTTCTTGGGGACCTTCAATGCGGCAAAAAAATGTTTGGGACCCTTCCCCAGATGTGTGCCTCGACACAATCCTGTCTCGTAGCTCTACGTACAATTCCTCATGGCTTGACTTCATGGCTTGGTTTTTGCTCATACACTGTCAACTGTGGGACCTTGTATAGACAGGTGTGTGCCTTTCCAAATCATGTCCAATCAATTGAATTTTCCACAGGTGGGACTCCAAGTTGTAGAAACATCTCAAGGATGATCAATGGAAACAGGATGCACCGGAGATCAATTTCAAGTCTCATAGCAAAGGGATACTTATGTAATAAATAACTTTTAAAACAAATTTTAAAAATCTTTACCTGTGTTTGCTTTGTCAATGGGGTATTGTGTGTGATTAAAAATAAAAAATAAAAAAATTTGAATAAGGCTGTAATGTCATAAAATGTGGAAAAAAGTCTAGGGCTCTGAGTACTTTCCAAAGGCACTGTATATACTGGGACTGCTTGACACACACATCTGTCGACCAACAGACTATGGACCAAATAATCGACCAGTTGACTATTTGGAATCAGCCCTTATACACACGTAGTTACTTGTTTTGAAAAACAATGAAGATTTAAGAACAGGTCTTTTAAATACTTCAGGGTGTATGTCTGTTGCTGCAATGACAACATACTCAGTGCCACGCCTCCTGTGTGTGTGTGACTCAGTGCTAACCTCCTGTGTGACTGTGTGTGTATCTTGCCAGACTTCAGCCATGGCCACGGCAGGCGCAGGACCAGGCGCAGGACCAGGCACAGCAGAGCCAAATCGGCCAGGCCCCCAGAGGAAGATGTCCACCACAGGGGAAAGCCTGTACAAGGTGCTAGGCCTGGAGAAAGGAGCTTCCGCTGATGACATCAAGAGAGCTTACAGGTAACATGCTCTCGTGGTGTGACTACCATTGTGATGACTGTTGTTTTTATCAAATTAACTATGTTTAATTATTACGTGATTAAATTAATCATGTAACAATGAACTCATTAGCATTCTTGGGGCATCACGGGAAAGTTATTTAATGAGTTGCTATCTTCCGACTTAAACTCTAAATGTATAAATATCTCTTACCTCAATAACAGTCTATTATGAATTATTATTACCTCATATCAGTCTTATTCTGAATGTCATCGACCGCACAGAAATACTAATAATCGCACAGAAATACACACAGGATAGATTATATTGATTACTAACATAATGCAATGTAAAGTCCCAAGTTGACTAACAAAGCATGACTGGGTGGGCGGCTGCTACTGCTGCCATCTTTGATTCTCACCCAGGAGTGAGAGTCATGACAGTCCCCCTCTGGTCGTTTTTAATCTTGTAATTATCTTGCCAGTTGCACACCACCATAAAAATTACCACGGGATGTCCTGGTTGTGGATCCAGGACATCCCGTGGGGGGCAATACTCAGGCTGTGTCTGGTTGTTATAGCCACATAACTGGTAAGCCTGTTTCTCCATTTCCCAATGAATTGGTCCATCAGACGCAAAAGTATGGACTTCTAATGGGTTATAAGCTCTCTATAGGATTCAGAGTTTCATATAATTCATATGTGACGGCGTGGACTAAGATGAATGAATTCAGCAATCTGTCCATCCATCCATTTACAGGAAATTAGCATTGAAGTACCACCCAGACAAGAACCCAGACAACCCGGAGGCTGCAGATAAGTTTAAAGAGATCAACAACGCCAACTCCATCCTGAACGATGACGGCAAGAGGAGGATCTACGAAGAGTACGGCTCCATGGGTCTCTACGTGTCCGAGCAGTTTGGAGAGGAGAGCGTCAAATACTACTTCCTCATGTCCAAGTGGTGGTTTAAGGTGAGAGAGAATACCTCATAACCCCTCTAAAACCACCTTTTAGTCTAACAGGGTAATAGATTGAATACTCAGGTGACCTTGACCCTCTGGACAGGTTATCCTGGGTGTAGTCAGGACTGCAGTAGCCTCTGACAGTGGGGTGATTAACCCATCCTGAGTCCCAGCCTACTGTCTCTGTCTGTGATGACGCACTGACTGGATTGCTTTTACAGCCATGTCACACACTCATCACACTGTATTAGACATTACTATGTCTACTCCATTCATTAGACACCCTTCTATCTGGTGGTGGGAGTGCATTGACAGTCTATTAATTCAAGACTTGTGTGGAAGTGTGTTATTGCTTTGAAAGGTGTCATCGTTACCTCCCTCTGAACCTGTCAGTGTACTGTGTTTTTCTGTTTGTCAGTTAGACCGGTGGCATCAGGTGCAAAGCGGTCTTTATTTAGAACTGTGTTGTGTGTAGTTGTGCTCAGTCACTCTGAGATGTGAGGCCTTTGATGCTGAGTAGAGTACAGTAAGTAGAGTGGTTGAGATGCAGAGGGGACCATCCAGTGACTGTCTCACAAACCTCACTCTGCTTTCATCTACAAAGAAAAATACAAAGCACAGGAAATTACAGGGAGAAACCAAACCGCCACATGTATTTATACCCTAGAGAGCACAGTGCAATAGGATTTATTAAGCGCACCACACATATTACATTGGATATGTAGCATTGAAAAGCAGAGAGCTCTGAGGGCAAAGCCACTGTCTGAGCCAGGAGGTCTCTGCTGTTAACATCCACTCTAGCTTCTCACACTGGGCCACCCTGTAGATCTGAGGCCAGATATGTAGAGGTTCTCATGGGAGCAGGATGATGGCAGGTGGCTGTCCTGACTGACTGCTGTGTGTTCTGTCCTTGTGCTGCAGACCATGGCCGTGTGCTGCACCGTCTTCTCCTGCTGCTGTTGCTGCTGCTGTTGCTGTTTCTGCTGTGGGAAGTGCAAGCCGCCGGAGGAGGATGATCACTACCAGTATGTGGACCCAGAGGACCTGGAGGCCCAGATCAAAGCAGAGACTGATGGAGGTGAGAACACGCTGGGAAGGGGGTGGGGGGGAGATTTTGGTTTGATGGTGGGTAGTCTATGGGAGAATGTTTGGGGCACCAGTAGGTGGGCTGGGGACTGAGAGCGTGGTGCTACACATGCATGTATATTATAGACACTCTGCTATAGTTGGACTAGAGGTCATGGGGAGGGTAGCCGATTAAATGCAGTATGCCCCTCGGTCCCTGTCCTTCTCCTTAGTCCTTGGCCCCTCCACTGTACCTCAGCGGCAGGCAGCCTCGCAGATGTCGTTTTTTCAGCCTGAATTAACGCTGTCACTTCCTTTCAGAGCATAGGAGCCGGAGAGAAGCCGATTAGAGGGAGGAGAGGCGGGGAAACCGCAGAGCACAGATGGGGCTAGAGCTGCCAAACAGAGATCGGGGGGGAGAGGGAGGAGAGGAGAGCGTCAGTGTCTAGCTCTGCAAGGCAGAACTCCCGGTCTACAGCACCTGATCCTGCTCTGGAGGTTGAGGCTGAAGGCTAGCCCATAGATTACCTTAATGAAGCAGAACAGCTAAAAGTGCATGTATTTATAGCTCACACACACTGAATGAGAGACTGCTGGCTCATATCACAGAGGATATGTGCTTTGTATCACAATCCTCCTTTACCACAAGGATACAAATCGCTAATGAAATGTTGTTTGGTATTTCTGCAGGTCAGCTTTCTGTTTGAAAGCTATGGATGTACTGTACAATAACGTAAACATTAACTGTTAGAAATGTCAAGTGTTACTTTTCTTCCAACATTTCAAACTCAACAAGAAGCTTTGTTTTACCCTCTACCATCCAGGTCAGAACAGGGACAGGGGCTGGGACAGAAGTGAGATGAGGATGATTAATAGCACATCCTCAGATCTGACAGGACTGTATTGTCTGCCTCTGCCTCCTGTGTCGTGTCCTTGACTGGTTGGTCTGAGGACATGACTCGGCTCCTTGACTCATGTTGCCTGTAAACACGGCAGCAGGAGAGCTCAGATCACTCAATAGCAGACAGTCCCAACGACTATACTTCTAAATGCCTTGTCAGAGTGATCAGCGACCACGGTGACCCTATAGTCATGACCCTATAGTCATGACCCTAAGCCCAAATTGCTGTCGCACTTTCAGTGTAAGAAGTTATGAAATGATAATGCATTGTAATTTACTATTGGTTTCAGTGATATTTGAATGTTTAGGCGAATACCTAGGTGACATGAATAACCTAACAAAAAACAGGAACTGTGCTTCATTTACAGTACCTGAAAGCTAACCAGGACATGACAAGCTAACAACCCCAGGGCGGTATGGGGATAACACATCAGTATACTCTGGCCCAATGAGCAGGACAGGTTAATCTCGTTCTGACAGAGTGGTGTTTTTGTACGTTTGTGTTTTGATCTACCAGGTGACACGGTAATCATTGTCCAGCCCATACCTGTAGCCGTACCTATAGCTGTATCGAGCCCTGTGGCTGAGAGCACCAACCTAGGCCCTGCCATCAGCCTAGGCCCTGCCATCAGCCTAGGCCCTGCCATCAGCCTAGGCCCTGCCATCAGCCTAGGCCCTGCCATCAGCCTAGGCCCTGCCATCAGCCTAGGCCCTGCCAGTCCAGTAGGTGACAACCCGACCAGTCCAGTGGCTGCTGAGAACCCAGGCGAAACGCTGCCGGAGTCTAAATGACTCGTAAGCCCCCCCCACCCCCGTCTGCCTGATGTACTGGCTGTACTCATCCCATCTGCATGGTGTTGTCCATCCGTTACGCCCCAGACCAACCCGTTTCACCGTACTGTATTAGTTCGTAGTGACACATGTTCTGCTGTTTGTTAGTTCGACTGGCTCACTAACCATCTATTCTGTTTGCCTGTCAGTGCTGCATGATGTCATGGCTTTTACTTCTACATATTTTCAGCACGGCCACATGAGCTTACCTTGTATATAATGTCTCTGCAACCTTTTCACAACAATCATTTCAGTGAGTTGATTGCTAAGTATTTTGATTGTGTTTGGTCCATCATGAATGTATCTGCAGTAACTATTTGCTGCCTTGGTTATAAAGTGGATGTCATCTCTTTATTAATTAGGCCTAGTAAATGGTAATTAGATAAAGCCTAATCTCTGCCCAGTATCCCATTACCTCAACAGCAAGAACACAGTGGCACTTAGGGCTGGATTCAATCCGGAAGATCCGCGTTAAAATGTAAAGGTAATTTGTGATTGATGTAGACATTTTAACGTGAATGCAGTCTCTGCGGGAACATTGCCTTTAAATTTAAACCGAGCTATACTGCCTTCACGTTAAATGCTGCATATGTCGGCTCAATCGGAAATTACCTTCAATTCCACCATACGGATTGAATCCAGCCCTTAGGCAACACAGGGCCCCACAGCAGCCAAGTATTCACTCAACCCACAACACATTAGCTGCCTTCAATAAACAGTAGCAGTCTATTTATATGAAACATCAATGAAATGTCAGGCTGGTTAGTTGAAAACCTAGCCTGTGGGTATGTGCAGGACAGAGAGCCATGTTCTAAAAGCACAGTCCCTTTTTGTCATAAGCTAACACAACCCTGGGATCCCCCTGGGGCCTGACGTAGAGGTAGCTGACCGCTTGGCTGAGCCAGTCCACTGTGGGTTCAGCAGCTAAAGTGTTGGCACAGTATTCAGGCCGTACCATAGAACTATAATGAGTCATTCTATTTCTCTGATTCATGCTCTCCCTTCATAGTGGTGGTGAATGACTAACCGTGGTGGTGGTTGTAAATGACTAACCGTGGTGGTGGTTGTGATAGACTAACTGTGGTGGTGATGGGCTGACTGTGGTGGTGATGGGCTGACTGTGGTGGTGATGGGCTGACTGTGGTGGTGATGGGCTGACTGTGGTGGTGATGGGCTGACTGTGGTGGTGATGGGCTGACTGTGGTGGTGATGGGCTGACTGTGGTGGTGATGGGCTGACTGTGGTGGTGATGGACTGACTGTGGTGGTGATGGACTGACTGTGGTGGTGGTGGACTGACCCTGGTGGTGGAGTGGTTTTTCACTTGTCACTGAAGCAGGGTTGAAACTCTAACCTCACAAGACATGCCTTCATTAACCTACAGGCTGTAGGCTAACTCCCATGGAATTACAGAACATTCTAGTATGTTAGTCAGGTGCTTACCACTTTAGGTTAAGAATATTAGTAGTGTTTCAATGAAAGACTGGGGTTTAGAGTTCCTAGATAGTCTGGAATATTCCATGATGCCCACTGAGTACTATAAATTCGAAAGTTTGTTCATGGGGTTCCACTGTCACCTGTGGAACTACCACTTCCTAGGTACAGGTGTGTGTCCAGTGCACTGTTGAGACCAATGCCCCATAGACCTAGATGGACCACCGCTGTCCTGTCACATCCATCCATATGTTTTTGTCATCTCACCTCACACCTACTTCCTCAGCACCGTCCTCTCTGTTAGTGGTCTGTTTGTTCAACACCATGACACCTGTTGACGTGTCAGTCTGGTTCTCTCTTTAGCTATACCAGAGCGATAGCTTGAAGCTTTGAGAGACAATGGCTATATAATGATGTTGGGATAGTAGTGAATCAGTACTATCATAGCATTATACTGTCATCTGATATAGTAAGGGTAGTAGTCTACCACTAATAGTAGAAGTACTTTCAAAGCAGTGCTCTGTGCTCTCCCTCTATGCTGCATTTTGGATGGTGTCCTCTATAAGGACAGTGACAGTGTGGATGAGCCTCGCCAGGGGAGGGCAGGTAGGTTCCTGATACACACTTGGTTATGTTCAGTAGGGTGCACCGTAGCAAAACGTTTTGCAACGGAAAGCACTCTCAGGTAACACTTCCTTGTTCCAAAACTTTTTCCACCTACTGAACATGACCTTTGTGGAGTTTCAACACTTCAGGGCAGGTTAAACAAGGGCCCAACTTCAGGTCATGCCTTCTACTAATAATACATTCCCTTGTCAGTTGTATCTGAGATAAAACAGGCTATTACTTGTGAACTTTTTATTTAACATTTTCACTCAGCAAGTAGCCTAAATCATGACAAACTAGTACAAGATAAAATCGTGTAAGACGGCGCATTAACAAAACAATAATCATAAAACATGACTTGCTGGATTTTGACCTCTGTATTTTCAGAAGAGGTCACTTTTTTGATAACATGATTTATTGCCGCAAAGCTAGATGAGGATTGGAAGCTTCCAGTCAACAGGGTTTACAGAGCTGTAGATCCAGCTAGTAAACACTCTGTGTACCTGGCAGCCAAGGCCTTGCCCTTGTAGCCTCAGCCTAGCTGCTTTATCGTTTAAAGTTTTACTGTAGTCACAGACCTTTGGCTTGTACAGTCTGCATGAACCACAACCTGTACTGATATTCCTGTTTGATTTCTCATTGGCATCATGTCATTAGCCTAAATCTATAGAACCCTGACATGTAATTTGGTGTTTACAAAGTCATTGTCATTTGAAAGTCATTGTTACCTGTCTGTACATGCCTGTTGGTTATTCATTTGACTTCAGAATTTGACCTTTTTAGTATTATACAAACAATAGAGAATTATTTGACAGGATATGTAGCATAGTCCTTTACTCACTCCATTAGTATAGAGTGGGGCATATAGCTAACATACAGCGCTTTCAGAAAGTATTCACACCCCTCACATTTTGTGTTATAGGCTGAATTTAGAATGCATTACATTTAGATTTGTTTTGTCACTGGCAATAGACAATACCCCCATAATATCAACGTGGAATTAGGTTTATTGGAATTTTTACAAATTCATTAAAAATGAAAATCGGAAATGTCTTAAGTATTCAACCCCTTTATGGCAAGTGTAAATAAGTTCAGGAGTATAAATTTGCTTAACAATTCACATAATACGTTGCATGGACTGTGTGTGCAATAATAGTTTTTAAACATGATTTTTGAATGACTACATCATCTACATACCCCACACAAAATTATCTGTAAGGTCCCTCAGTCGAGCAGTGAATTTCAAACACAGATTCAACGACAAAGACCAGGGAGGTTTTCCAATGCCTCGCAAAGAAGGGCACCTATTGGTACATGGGTAAAAATAAAGATACACTACGAAGATACAGGCGTCCTTCCTAACTTAGTTGCTGGAGAGGAAGGAAACCGCTTAGAGATTTCACCATGAGGCCAATGGTGACTTTATATCAGTTAGAGTTTAATGGCGGTGATTATGAAAAAAATAATGAATGGAATGGAGTTAAGCACAGGAAAAATCCTAGAGGAAAACCTGGTTGTCTGCTTTCGACCAGACACTGGGAGATGAATTCACCTTTCAGCAGAACAATAACCTAAAACACAAGGCCAAATCTACACTGGAGTTGCTTACCAAGAAGACCGTGAATGTTACTGAGTGGCCAAGTTAGTTTTCACTTAAATCTACTTGAAAATCTATGGCAAGATCTGAAAATGGTTGTCCAGTAATGCTCAACAACTAATTTTGACAGAGCTTGAAAATAATGATGGGCAAATGTTGCACAATCTAGTAGTGGAAAGCTCTTAAAGACTTAGCCAGAAAGACTCACATCTGTAATCCTGCCAAAGGTGATTCTACAAGGTATTGACTCAGGGGTGTGAATACTTCTGTAAATGAGATATTTCTCTATTTGATTTTCAATAAATTTGCCAAGATGTCTAAACATGTTTTCATTATGGGGTATTGTGTGTAGATGGGTGAGGGGAAAAAAACAATATAATCCATTTTGAATTCAGGCTGTAAAATAACAATGTGGAGTAAGTCATGCGATATGAATACTTTCAGAAGGCACTGTGTCAACTGTCCTTTTCTCTATTGAGGGTTATTTTTTTCTAGTGAATCTGACCCAGTCCCTTGTCTTCCTGCAGGTCCGCGTGCCCCTATCGTGATCCAGCCGCATTCCATCACCGTTGAGGTTCCAGAGACCTCCCAGCCTGCAGCCAGCCAGCCCACCTCCAAGCCCCAGCAGTGACCCTCCCCTCCCAGCCCCGTGTACCCGCTGGAGCCCTCCCCTTAGGTGGGCACGGCCCCACCCTGGAGCCCCCAGCAGCCAGCCAGGCCAGCCGTCACCACAGCCAGGAC
This sequence comes from Oncorhynchus tshawytscha, assembly GCF_018296145.1. Lineage (NCBI taxonomy): Eukaryota > Metazoa > Chordata > Actinopteri > Salmoniformes > Salmonidae > Oncorhynchus > Oncorhynchus tshawytscha. The sequence goes on along the minus strand of NC_056446.1, from coordinate 18,930,963 downwards.
TCACCAGTGCCAGTCAACCAGCCAGCCAGTCAACCCCCCATACTGTGGCAAAGGTCCAACCAAATGGACATGAGCGGCACGCTGCCAAGAGACCCGGACTTCTTATGACTTGATATATAAATGTCTATCTACCAAACTGAGGATTAGAACAAACTCCTATTACTCCATTTTATCCCTCTGTTTCAATCCTCCCTCATCTATCCCCCCTCCCCTGCTCTCTTTCTCCCTCTTGGACTCTCGTCTCTGTCAGAGCTCTGGGATTGGAGACTCTTCAAGTTCAGTCTGAGTTTTGGGATTTAAATAGCCTGACTCAAACCTTCCACCTCCCGGAGACTAAAGCATGGATCAGAGGATGTGCATGTGTTAAGTTTGATCTGCATGCCCCTACTGTACAACACTGGCACATACATACCCCTCTACTACAGCCACCACCACCATCTTACCCCTGTCAGTGATACCCCCAGATCCAGCCAGGTGCACTTACAGAATGCTGCACAACCAAGGGTCTCCACCTCCACCTGAATGAGACCCAGAAGTGGGGCCGACATTCGAGAACAGTGAAAATGTCCTGTGGAGAACTTCTGCATTTCTAACAGAAAAATGTGCTGACTGCTTTATTTAATTGCTAATTGATGTCACAATTATGTTAGTTAGACCAAAGCCAAACTACATGCCACTAACTCCATGCATTCAGTAGCCACCAGTTTCTCCTCATGCCACTAGAGCCAACCTGAGAGGATTGCGCCATTGAGGTGTATGCATTTGGGTCTACTATGCACTTTTGAAACCTGTGAATTGGGTAAATGGTCATTTCTGATGGACTGTCAGCTATCTTATGGGTCCAGTCAACCAGCACTGCTTACTGAAACAGTCAGCACACTTCTCTCTGTATTCGATGGAACTGACCGATGGAAACAGCTAGCTGACTGCAACCCAACTACTTATCAAACGTCTCCCATCTCAAAGGGTGGTTTTGCTTTGCGTTCTCATAGTCTGATGTTGTAACATGGAGATACAGGTGGTATGTACTGTAGGGATCTGTGTTTGACCCAGCTACTAAGTGCACTCTATGCCACATTCTAGAGTGACAATTATGTTCTCTGTACTGCCTACAGAGAGATCCCATCACCAATGATTTTGAGACTTTTCAGATGTTGATTTGACTTTGAAGAAATAACACACCAGGGTGTTTTCCATGGGGTTTTAGTGGGCTGAGGCATGTTGAGTATTTTATGGGCTAAAGATGCACATGTCTACTATTTACAACTAGGCATTAGTCCTCCCATTCACTCCTTTCTACAGTAGGGTCTCTGTGATGAGATGATGCAATGTCACACAGCAGGGTTAGGGTCTGTACAGATCACACAACCAGCCATTTGTACTTCAGTACAGCTCTCTTTATGATCCTGGGGGTGCAGAGTCTGCACTTTCTCAAATGTACTGTAATCAGAATAGTGAAAAAGTGAAGCGAATGGGTGCCACATTGTTATTGCGAATCAGTCAGTCCCAGTGGTGGGTGGGGGGGTGTGTGTAGAGCATTGTACAACGTCTTTTGGTTTGTTCATCTAGTGCTGTGGTCAGTCAGTCATCCCCTCCCAGTTTCTTTGTGGTTGGTCATTTGAAAAGGGCATTCTGTGTTTCCTAAAGAGGGACTGGTACATGGTGTTAACCACCTTGTGTATTGGCTGAAGAACAACCCTAAAGTTAGACTAAATCATGTCATCAAATGATGTCAAGCGTTTTGTAGCTTTGGATGTTTTTTCTCCTGAGTTTTCATAGAATTAATTTATCAGTAGCTTCAATTTCTTACTGGAATTTATGGCACTTTTTTTCTCCCTTCATTTCACTAAGTTAAAAACCCTCCTGATTTAAAAAAAAAAAAAATCAGTCTGTTGGTTATGCTTTTTCGAAAACCATAGTAAATCGGATGCATTTCAACATAACAGTGCAGTATCTATCCCCAGGGTTCAGAGAGGAGAGATACCTTTTATTTATTCTGGTGATCCTTATCTGCTGTAAATAATAATCACTGTGTGTCACATGCAAATAACATTGTAATAAGGTTGTTTTGAGACTCTTTGTTGAATGGAAAATGTTTTAAGAATCAACCCCATATACATAGTGTACATTGTCTATTTTTTATTTATGTCAAACCGAAAGAGCTGTTTCTTAAAAAACAAGTTGACAGTTGGGAAGAGAGGACCCTAGACTAGCCAACATGGTCCTCCCAGGGGGCTGGGCAACTGGTTGAAAGAGGTAGGCAGGCAGGCTGTCCTAACTGGCTAGGCCACCATGGCGCTGGTCTACAGTAGCAGGCAGACAGGCAGTGTGTATCGGTCTCCCCTGAGTGTAGGGGGCAATGATGTCTCCATCTCATCTCTCTTCTAGGACACAGGGTAATGTATGAGGACTCTGCCACTGAAATGATTGATTGTAGTTTTGTCGACGTTTTCATTGTCATTCATTCATCATGTCTCATGGACAAAAATGATCTGTAAATGTGTATTTATATAATGAAATTAAAAGAAGGGGGATTTGTACAATGTATTCTGTGTGTGTCATTGTGGACTCTGAATCCTTGGTATTTTATTAGGATCCCCATTAGCTGTTGCGAAAGCAGCAGCTACTCTTCCTGGAGTGTTTTTATTTATATATACACACATATTACCAGTCAAAAGTTTGGACACACTCAAGGGTTTTATATCATTTTACTATTTTCTACATTGTAGAATAATAGTGAAGACACAAACTATGAAATAACATATGGAATCATGTAGTAACCCAAAAAGTGTTCATCAAAATATATTTGTGATTCTTCAAAGTAGCCACCCTTTGCCTTGATGACAGCTTTGCACACTCTTGGCATTCTCTCAACCTGCTTCACCTGGAATGTTTTTCCAACAGTTGAAGGAGTTCCCACATATGCTGAGCACTTGTTGGCTGCTTTTCCTTCATTCTGCGGTCCAACTCATCCCAAACCATCTCAATTGGGTTGAGTTTGGGTGATATTGAAGGACAGGTCCTCTTATGCAGCACTCCATCACTCTCCTTCTTGGTCAAATAGCCCTTACACAGCCTGGAGGTGGGTTGGGTCATTGTCCTGTTGAAAAACAAACGATAGTTCCACTAAGCGCAAACCAGATGGTATGGCGTATTGCTGCAGAATGCTGTGGTAGCCATGCTGGTTAAGTGTGCATGAATTCTAAATAAATCACTGACCGTGTCACCAGCAAAGCACCATCACACCTCCTCCATGCTTCACGGTGGGAGCTACACATGAGACCTACTCTGCGTCTCACAAAGACACAGTGGTTGGAACCAAAAATCTCACATTTAGACTCATCAGACATATTTCCACCGGTCTAATGTCCAACGCTCAAGTTTCTTGGCCCAAGCAAGTCTCTTATTATTGGTGTCCTTTATTTTTTTATTTGATTTAACTAGGCAAGTCAGTTAAGAACACATTGTTATTTAGAAAGACAACCCCCTGTTCCCTGGTAGACTAACAGCCTTGTTCAGGAGCAGAACAACCGATCAGCTCAGGGAATCGATTAAGCAACCTTTCGGTTACTGGCCCAACGCTCTAACCACTAGGCTACAGTTTAGTAGTGTTTTCTTTGCAGCATTTCAGGCCTGATTCACGCAGTCTCCTCTGAACAGTTGATGTTGAGATGTCTGTTACTTTGTTTATTTGGGCTGCAATCTGAGGTGCAGTTAACACTAATGAACTTATCCTCTGCAGCAGAGGTAACTCTGGGTCTTCCTTTCCTGTGGCATTCCTCATGAAAGCCAGTTTCATCATAGCGCTTGATGGTTTTTGCGACTGCACTTGAAGAAACGTTCAAACTCTTGACATTTTTTGACTGACCATGTCTTAAAGTAATGATGGACTGTTGTTTCTCTTTGCTTATTTAAGCTGTTCTTCACATAATATGGACTTGGTCTTTTACCAAATACCCTACTTTGTCACAACACAACTGATTGGCCCAAACGCATTAAGAAGGAAAGAAATTCCACAAATTAACTTTCAACAAGGCACACTTGTTAATTGAAATGCAATCCAGGTGACTACCTCATGAAGCTGGTTGAGAGAATGCCAAAGTGTGCAAAGCTGTCATCAAGGCAAAGGGTGGCTACTTTGAAGAATCTAAAATATATTTTTGATTTATTTGTTTAACACTTTTTGGGTTACTACATGATTCTATATGTGTTATTTCATAGTTTTGATGTCTTCAATATTATTCTATAATGTAGGAAATAGTAAAAATAAAGAAAAACCCTTGAATCACACACAGAATGAGCAGTATGGCTGGAGGGTCACGTCAGGATGAGCCTGCAGGAAGGGTACCACAATAGGGAGGAGGATGTCTTCCCTGTAACACACAGCATTGAGATTGCCTGCAATGACAACAAGCTCAGTCTGATGATGCTGTGACACACCGCCCCAGACCATGACGGACCCTCCACCTCCAAATCGATCCCGCTCCAGAGTACAGACCTCGGTGTAACGCTCATTCCTTTGACGATAAATGCAAATCTGACCATCACCCCCGGTGAGACAAAACCGCGACTTGTCTGTGAAGAGCACTTTTTGCCAGTCCTGTCTGGTCCAGTGACGGTGGGTTAGTGCCCATAGGCGACATTGTTGCCAGTGATGTCTGGTGAGGACCTGCCTTACAACAGGCCTACAGGCCCTCAGTCCAGTCTCTCTCAGCGGACAGACTGAGCACTGATGGAGGGATTGTGCGTTTCTGGTGTAACTCGGGCTGTTGTTGTTGCCATCCTGTACCTGTCCCGCAGGTGTGATGTTCAGATGTATCGATCCTCTGTAGGTATTGTTACACGTGGTCTGCCACTGCGAGGACAATCAGCTGTCCGTCCTGTCTCCCTGTAGCGCTGTCTTAGGAATCTCACAGTATGGACATTGCAATTTATTGCCCTGTCCACATCTGCAGTCCTCATGCTTCCTTGCAGCATGCCTAAGGCACATTCACGCAGATGAGCAGGGATCCTGGGCATCTTTCTTTTGGTGTCTTTCAGAGTCAGTAGAAAGGCCTCTTTAGTGTCCTATGTTTTAATAACTGTGACCTTATTTGCCTACCGTCTGTAAGTTGTTTGTGTTTTAACGACCGTTCCACAGGTGCATGTTCATTAATTGTTTATGGTTCATTGAACAAGCATGGGAAACAGTGTTTAAAACCTTTACAATGAAGATCTGTGACGCTATTTGGATTTTTACGAATTATCTTTGAAAGACAGGACTAGCCACATTAGTGAAACTAGCTACATATTTAGAGGGTGCCTGCCCCTAGGCTACTCCAGTAAAATAAAGGCAACAGGGAGCTAGAGTAAAGTACAGTAGGGTGTGTGTTTGGCTTACTCTGCACAAAGCCTCCATGTCCTATAAAAGTCCCCTTAAGCTTATTAGCAGCTTAGCATTACCTCAGCAATTACCTCATCTGTTTAGTAACCAGGAAGTGGAGGGTTAAGGGTCATGGGCCACTTGTCAGAGGGTGTGTTGCAGACAAAGTATTTCCGGGTCAGTTAATCAGCTGAGGCATTTTCTTATAGGCTCACATTCTAGCTTGGATCTTTTGAATAGTTTGGATATTTTATCTGTCACTGATAATTACACTTAAAGTGTTGGTCCCATGTTTCCTGAGCTAAAAGAAAAGATCCCAGAAATGTTCCATACGCACAAAATAGTAATTTCTCTCAAATGTTGTTTTCACATGCCTGTTAGTGAGCAATTCTCCTTTGCCAAGATAATCCATTCAAGAAGTTGATTAAACAGCATGATAATTACACCTTGTGCTGGGGACAATAATAGGCCACTCTAAAATGTGCAATTTTGTCACACAACACAATCCCACAGATGTCTCAAGTTTTGAGGGAGCGTGCAATTGGCATGCTGACTGCAGGAATGTCCACCAGAGCTGTTGCCAGAGAAGTGAATGTTAAGTTCTCTACCATAAGCCTCCTCCAACATTGTTTTAGAGAATTTGGCAATACGTTCAACCAGCCTCATAACAGCAGACCATATGTAACCACGCCAGCCCAGGACCTCCACATCTGGCTTCGTCTCCTGCAGGATGGTCTGAGACCAGCTACCCGGGCAGCTGATGAAACTGTGGGTTAGCACAACTGAAGAATTTTTGCACAAACTGTCAGAAACCGTCTTGGGGACATTCATCTGCGAGGTCGTCGTCCTCACCAGGTTCTTGACCTGACTTCAGTTCGGCATCATATCTGATGTCAGTGGGCAAATGCTCACCTTCGATGGCCGCTGAAGAATTGTGCTCTTCATGGATGAATCCTGGTTTCAACCGTCCCGGGCAGATGGCAGACAGCGTGTATGGCGTAGTGTGTGTGAGCAGTTTTCTGATGTCAACATTGTGAACAGAGTGCTCCATGGTGGCGTTGGGGTTATGGTATGGGCAGGCATAATCTATGCACAACGAACACAACTGCGTTTTATCATTGCCAATTTGCACAGTGATACCGTGACGAGATTCTGAGGCCCATTGTCATGCCATTCATCCACCTCCATCACCTCATGTTTCAGCATGGCCCCATGTTGCAAGGATCTGTACACAATTCCTGGAAGCTGAAAATGTCCCATTTGTTGCATACTCACCAGACATGTCACCCATTGAGCATGTTTGGGATGCTCTGGATCGACTTGTACAACAGCGTGTTCCAGTTCACGCCAATATCCAGCAGCTTCACATAGCCATTGAATAAGAGTGGGACAATATTCCACAGGCCACAATCAACAGCCTGATCAACTCTATGTGAAGGAGATGTGTTGCGCTGCATGAGACAAATGGTGGTCACACCAGATACTGACTGGTTCTGATCCACGCCCCTCCTTTTATTTAAGGTATCTGTGATCAACCGATGCATATCTGTATCCCCAGTCATGTAAAAATCCATATATTAGGGCCTAATTAATGTATTTCAATTGACTGATGTCCTTATGTGAACTGTAACTCAGTAAAATATTTGAAATTGATGCGTGTTGCGTTTCTATTTTGGTTCAGTGTATTATTCATAGAAGGCACATTGAAAGTTGAAATGTTGAAGTAGAAAATATTCAGATGAGCATTATATGAGCCTGCTATTCCCCGAAAGTATCAACTGATAACATACTGGTAGGCAACCATATAATTGCTGCCCATTGCTCAAGTAATGGTTTTGGGTAACTGACAAGTAGCACAACAACATGTACTGTGGAGTGGAGTCATTTGTTTGTTGTGATGCCAACAGCAGTGAGTGACTGCCTCCAGTCTGGCCTGAGTTCAGCAGGCTTTAGATTGATGCTGTGTTACTGACGTGGTGTAAAAATGTTTAGTGCCTCATGCCATCGGCACCAGTATATCTCTCTTAGGCCCAGTGACTCAGGGGCCTCCAATACACCCCGACCCCACTGAATATTCCAGTGTGTGCCCGCAAGGGCCTTCCTGTCTGTTACCCTATCAGCTTACTGCAGATAAAAAAACGGACAGAGGAATCTCTCCCTCCTCTCTTCTACCACGCCGATGGTTTGGGTTTTGGATCTGGGTTAGGAATCCCAGTGGTCCAGAGTGGCATGCAGTTCGACAGTAACCCCACTCAGAACAAACAAAGGCTAAATATATCTCTCTTGTAAGGAGGGTCTCTAAGCTGGAGGAGAGACAGGCAGCAAGATCGAAGGATAGAGGGATAGAGAGGATCGAGAGTAGAGGCACAGGAAGATCCCCAGTTCTTTCTTCTTGAGAGCTTCACAGAGTCAGAGCTTCAGAAGGACTCAGAGCTTCACACAGTCCAGTGTTTGGGATGAACTTTGCGCTGGGCTAAACCTGTGCAGCTGGGGGAGTCAAGCACCATGGATAACCTGGAGAAGCAGCTCATCTGTCCCGTCTGCCTGGAGATGTTCACCAAGCCTGTGGTTATATTGCCCTGCCAACACAACCTCTGCAGGAAATGTGCCAACGACGTCTTCCAGGTAAGAGGGCAGGATGTTTTTTTTGCTGTGCTGAAGCCATGTGTGGTCCATTAGTGGTCTATTAGTGGTCCAGCAGTGGTCTGTGATTTTGGAGCCATGATTCCACGGTTTCTAGGTCCTGAGCAGAGTACATGTCTTATGAGTAGTGGTGTTTAGCTTTGACTGCCCATGACACCCATAGTTACTTGTGAAAGGAAAAATTACACAGTGAGGTGTTCTGGCTCTAAGAGGGATCACAGTGTTAGAGCAGGACATTATCTCTATTTATCATGGCATAAAACGGACCTTGGAGGGCCATTCTTTGTTACAATCATATCAGTTACTCTCAAAGACCACCTTCTGAATATTGAGTTTCATACCCTTTTGCCCTCAATTCGTCGGGGCATGGACTCTACAAGGTGTCGAAAATGTTCCACAGGGATCCTGGCCCATGTTGGCTCCAATGCTTCCCACAGTTGTGTCAAGTTCAATGGATGTACTTTGGGTAGTGGACCATTCTTGATACACACAGGAAACTGTTGAGCACAAAAACCACAACAGCGTTGTAGTCCTTGACACACTCAAACCGGTGTGCCTGGCACCTACTACCCTATCCCGTTCAAAGGCACTTAAATATTTTGTCTTGCCTATTCACCCTCTGAACGGCACAAATACACAATCCATGTCTCAATTGTCTCAAGGCTTAGAAATTGAAGTGGACTTAACAAGTGCCATCAATAAGGCATTATAGCTTTCACCTGGATTCATCTGGTCAGTCTATGTCATGGAAAGAGCAGGTGGTCCTAATGTTTTGTACACTCAGTGTATATCCCAAACAGACATTACTGCAATAGTATGTTCAGATTCCCACTCCCTCACCGGTTTGAGTCTGTCAAGAACTGCAAAGCTGCTGGGTTTTTCACGCTCAACAGTTTCCCGTGTGTATCAAGAATGGTCCGCCGCCCAAAGGACGTCCAGCCAACTTGATACAACTGTGGGAAGCAATGGAGTCAACATGGGTCAGCAGCCCTGTGGAACGCTTCCAACGCCTTGTAGAGTCCATGCCCCGATTAATTGAGGCTCCTCTGAGGGCAAAAGGGGTGCAACTCAATATTAGGAAGGTGCACCTATCTTTTTTTTACACTCAGTGTATATCTTTGGTCCTGTTGACTGTTCGACCTGAAGGAGCCATTCAGATATGAGAGACTCCAACAGCTGCCTCAGTCCTGGGGGACAGGATGCAACAAGGTCTGCCTCTCAGGCCGAGGCCATTAAAGGAAAACAGAGGAGGCTGGTGGGAGGAGCTATAGGAGGACAGGCTCATTGTAATGGCTGGAAAGGAATAAATGGAACGATATCACAACAAACATATGTAAACCACATATTTGACTCTGTTCCATTGATTCCATTCCAGCCATTACAATGAGCATGTCCTCCTATAGCTCCTCCCACTAGCCTCCTCTGGTGAAAAGTGGTCTACTTGTCACAGACCAAGACAGGACAAACAAGAAGAGTCCAGCAGGTCAGAGGTGTGTGTGTGTGTGTGTGTGTGTGTGTGTGTGTGTGTGTGTGTGTGTGTGTGTGTGTGTGTGTGTGTGTGTGTGTGTGTGTGTGTGTGTGGTGTGTGGTTGTGCGTGAGTGAGGGGTACGTGACTGCCTTCTGCAAGCATCCACCTGAACCAGAATGCTCACCAAATGTCAACATCATACATACAACCACACTTCTGCTGACGTCCGTTGACTTGGCATGTCAACAGTAGCCATGTCAACAGTAGCCATGAGCACAAGGTGTGTGTTACGTGAACTCCGCCATGAAATATTGTTTCCAAAATATACACCGTTCATGCAACAGACTTAGGCATCTGTTTTCATTCTAATGGTGTCACTAGAGCTTCTGTGTGTGTTCATAAGCTGCATCACGTCAACATACCAGGAATATGGAAAGCTCAGTCCCTGGCAGTGTCCTTCATGTTGGTGTTATAACAAGCACACTTTGTCCCTGCCTCGATGGAGAGGTAAACATGAAAACCATGTGTCCTCTTGTGGCATTGACACAGCTACAGACGTATGTATCTGGGGGTTAAGTACCATAGATTTTATATTTGGGAAATGTTGCAATTACTGTAGGTGCATTGTATTACCATTCTAGGGTTAGGGTTAGTGTTAGCACTTATATCCTACTTTCTGTCCTAATCCTACCACACTTTGGACCCGTAAGGTGCTGGATTTGGCTCAGTCTGGCTTTCTCTTTGACCCAAGGCTCAATTTAGCCACTGATGTGGTTCGCAAGAGGGAGTGAGAATCTGACACCCCCTGTATTTCATTTGCAACTTATTGTGCCTTCAAACACATAAAAAAGTCATTAGGTTACATATTAGAAAAAGAAACAAAAATGTATACACTTTAATGCCGTAAAACATACTATAGCCTAACATTTCCAGGTGATTGGGTGATCTCAAGTGCTGGGGGTGAGGTAAAGAATCTGGAGAGGTTCGAAATAGTATACCATCGGGCAGTAATGTGTGTTTACCAGTAGAGAGCAGTACTGTAATCTGTTACTACTGGGTGTTGTAAAAGCGCATTCCGGCCATATTTAAAAGCCGTTGGTCCTTTTGACTGTAAACAAACTATGTTGTTTATTACATCATATATATTCCATCGCTGAACGTTATAGTACGTGGCATATGTTTTGTTCAACGACAGAAATAGGAACCATCTCTGAGAACACATTCTCACTTTGTATACATGGCCACTGGGTGGCAGTCTTTTCCAATATTTTGTTTAATTTAGAACGCTGTACATTATCACAGCTTTTTCATACCTTGTCACTTGACACGATAAATATAAAAGATAATATAATTACATCAAGGAAAGTACTTTAGGTCTGTAACACAGATTTGAGCAATATGAACAATCTATCTAGTTACACTTCAAATTATATTCCACAATGACTTTTATCGACTTTGTAAATTGGCTTGCAGTTATTTGATGTTATAACACCTTAACCCAGCAGAGCAAGGGAGAGAAATAAAACATTACCAAAGCTAGTGTATCATCAGCTGTTCCAGTGACTGTGAAACAAAGCTGGGGAGAGTGGACTTCTCCCCTGGAGAATGGTGGTCAATAGCTGTAAATTACATATGAGGTAAACTGTTGGTGAAATCCCCTAACTCCTTGTAAGTGCTGTTCCCATAAGGATATTTCCTCAGTCATGGACAGAAGTGATGAGTCTCATAAGACAGAGGCAGTTGTGTGTGTGTGTGTGTGTGTGTGTGTGTGTGTGTGTGTGTGTGTGTGTGTGTGTGTGTGTGTGTGTGTGTGTGTGTGATTGTGATTGAGTGTCTCTATAACAGGTCGTTCCTTTACTTCTGTGTCCCTGCAGGCCCCTGAACCCCACCAAGGTGGAGCAGCTGATGTGTGAGGAGCATGATGAGGAGAAAATCAACATCTACGCCTGAGCTGTGAGACGCCCACCTGCTCTAGGTGCAGTGTTTGGCCAGCACAATGACTGTGAGGTGGCCCCCTTGCAGAACGTCTACAAGCGACAGAAGGTAAGGAAGCACCCTGAGTCAGGTTGTGATCTCACTCAATATCTCTATAAGCTGTCTGTCTTCCTGTCTGGTAGTCTGTCTGCCCGCCTGTCTGTTAGATCGTCCTTACAATGAAAAGTATTTATCCAATATAACAGCTTACTTACTTTGTCACTCTCTGTTCATCATGTCCCCCAGAGAGAGATTTGAATGTTATTTAAAGTGTAGAGCCAGTGTGTGTATGTGATCTGCCTGTGTGTGTGTAGTTTGTCTTTGAGTGCTGAGTGAAGTGACAGCAGACAGATGTATTGAGTTGGAGCTGCCCTGCGGGGGTTCTCACACTGTGAGGGTCGGGTTTCATCTCACCTCACACGCACACACACACACGCACACACACACACACGCACACACGCACACACACACAAACACAGCCTGGTGGCACGACAACAGCTAATGTTGTATATCACACCTCTGAGTCGTGTGCAGCATTCGTGTCTGTCCTTCATGTGGACTCACTCTCACACACACACACACACACACACACACACACACACACACACACACACACACACACACACACACACACACACACACACACACACACACACACACACACACACACACACACACACACACACAGCGGTGCTCTGGCCTGCTGCCATTAGTCCTTACTTCTAATTTCTACTCCCTCTAACTCATTCACTATAAACTTGTCATCTCACTCCCCTCTTTCTTAGATCTCCTCCCCCTCTGTCCAAGCTGTGTACTGTGGGCCCAAGCAGAGAGGGACATGCCTGACCATTAGCTCCCATAGTTCTCCCTCCCTCTCTCTCTCTCTCTCTCTCTCTGAGTGACTCATCCATCCACAGCAGTGGGACTTGAGTCATTCTCCTCTGAGCTCAAGTCACAGGCTCAGCTCCTCCCTCGCTGCTGGCTGCCCGCTAACTAGCTCTCCTCTCCAGCATCCAGGTGAATAGTGACTAATATCAAAGTGAGAGTCCCACCATACCAGCATGGTGGACACCATATGGTGGGACTCAACTGAAGGTCACTTGTTAAGGATGGACAATGTGTCTGGCTATTAAGTAAAACTGAAGGGGAACGCCACCCACACAAACATGATACATAGGGTTTACATATGTACTGTATCTACTTACATAAGCTAAAACAGTGTGAATGGACCATAGCGACAGACATGTTATTGAGCAGATGCCATTTTTCTTTGCACAACGTTGCTCACTCACACTCTGTAAATCACTCAACATCACAGATGCAGATGAGAAACGTTTGGGATCAACTTCACCTTCACCTGATGTTTTATGCTTTGTTAAAAAACAACACTTTTTCACTCTATCATCACAGTTGTGTGAACTACCACATTAGGTTAGGGTTTCCCATCCCTCTACTCGGGCCCTCCCAGACGTTTCACATTTTAGTTTTAGCCCTAAACTGGCACACCAGATTCAATTAGTCAACTAATCATCAAGCCTTTGAGTAATTGAATCCGGTGTGCCAGTTTAGGGCTAAAACTAAAATGTGAAACATCTGGGGGGGCCGAGGAGAGTGTTGGGAAGCCTTGACTTAATGTGTTAGTGCAGGGTTGGAACAAAAGCCTTCTTATCCTGTATTAACCCAGGACCAGGGTTGATGGCCACTGGTGTGGTAAGTACAGACATTGACCCATCATGCTCTGTTGTGATTGGCTCTAGACGGTGCTGAGCGACAGCATCGCCATCTTGGTGGCGGGGAACAACCGTATCCAGGCCCTCCTCTCGAAGATGGAGGAGATATGCAGGACCATCCAGGTGAGAATGTCACCCACTACAACCACTCACACTTCTCACCTCAAAGTCACAATCACTCACTGTGGGGTCACAAAACACATTTCTCACATCACTGTGAAGAATCTGTTATATTGTAATAACTAGCATGAATAAGTAGTAATACATTATTTATGAACTATTTCTACACTGAACAAAAATATAGCGTTGGTCCCATGTTTCATGAGCTGAATTAAAAGATCACAGACATTTTCCATATGCACAAAATGCTTATTTAATAAGCTTAAAGCTTATTGTTAGTGAGCATTTCTCCTTCGCTAAAATAATCCATTCACCTGACAGGTGTGGCATATCAAGAAGCTGATTAAACGGCATGATCATTACATAGGTACACCTTGTGCTAGGGACAATGAAAGGTCACTCTAAAATGTGCAGTTTTGTCACACAACACAATGCCACAGATGTCTCAAGTTTTGTGGGCGTGTGCAGTTGGCATGCTGACTGCAGGAATGTCCACCAGAGAAATGTTCTGAAACAAAGATGAAAATGTCTTAGTTCTTCCATGGCCTGCATGTCACCCATTGAGAATGTTTGGGATGCTCTGGATCGACTTGTATAACAGCGTGTTCTAGTTCCCGCCAATATCCAGACTTGCCTAGTTAAATAAAGGCTCAAATTTAAATATATGTTGTTATTTTTATAAGAAATAACTTTGCACAGCCATTGAAAAGGTGTGGGACAACATTCCACAGGCCACAATCAACAGCCTGATCAACTCCATGTGAAGATGTCGCTCTGCATGAGGCAAATGGTGGTCACACCAGACACTGACTGGTTCTGATCCACGCCCCTACCTTTTATTTAAGGTATCTGTGACCAACAGATGCATGTCTGTATTACCAGTCATGTGAAATCCATAGATTAGGACCTAATGAATTCATTTCAATTGACTGATTTCCTTATATGAACTGTAACTCAGTGAAGTCGTAGAAATTGTTCTATGTTGCGTCTATATTAAGCATTTCTAAAGGCTTATTCATGAAAAGTCATTCTAAAGTGTTCAATGGGTGTCTGTGTGAAGAGAACGGGCATCATCAGCAGCAGAGTCGGTGTGATAAGTTTAACGGGCTGTATGCCATCCTGGAGGAGAGGAAGGAGGAGCTGGTGGGGATGATCAGCCGCCAGCAGGATGACAAGCTGGACTACGTCGCCACGGAGACCACCTGGAGTGCGCGGGCAAGCTTGTGGGGACAGCCATCCAGTCGATGGAGGAGCCACAGATGGCCGTGTTCCTACAGGTAGGCACTATGGATGGAATACGAGCCCTGAACCTGGGTGCACGGTGTGGCCTCAGTAACTGGACCTGGGTGCACGGTCTGGCCTCAGTAACTGGACCTGGGTGCACGGTCTGGCCTCAGTAACTGGACCTGGGTGCACGGTCTGGCCTCAGTAACTGGACCTGGGTGCACGGTCTGGCCTCAGTAACTGGACCTGGGTGCACGGTCTGGCCTCAGTAACTGGACCTGGGTGCACGGTCTGGCCTCAGTAACTGGACCTGGGTGCACGGTCTGGCCTCAGTAACTGGACCTGGGTGCACGGTCTGGCCTCAGTAACTGGACCTGGGTGCACAGTCTGGCCCCAGTAACTGAACCTGGGTGTGTACCAGTATGTCGTTGAATGGAATGGAATGATGGTCATTACAGCACAACTAACGGTATATGTTAAGATGTAACTTCTTGAGCAGAAAACGTTCCTGTTTCAGCCCCTCGGAAACTGCACTAGGATCAGAGTTCTTGCAGGTGTTTCACTGTCTTATGATCAGTATCCCTACAGCTAGCATACGTGTATGAGTCAGTGGGCCCTCAACAACTAACTGTAATATGATCAATTGTTTGATCAATGGCTCTGGGTCAGTTGTGAGCTGGCCCCAATCCACATGAGACATGATAAGGCATAAAGTAATAACAGTGACGATGAGTCACAGACACCATAGAGACTGTAGTCCCCCCGCTCTCACCCCTGACCTGAACAAATAACAGTCTACTTCACATCCTGTACATGCTGGGACCAGGCTCAATGATATGCCCAAAGACACAGTAAAGGATCCTTTCATCCTTTAAATCAGGTTTAGAGAAACCTTCACTATCGATGATCAATGGGGTGTCATGCAGTGCTTCGCCGTATTGAGCAGGGGAGGAGTGATGAGCAGAAAGCCCAGCAGGGGAGCCTTATCGGCGGGGACGCTGCTTTTCAAAGCAGCCCTAGAAACTCTGGTCCTGTGATTCTCTGATAACTCACACTGTAACCCTGTGGAGGTGATTGACACCTCTCTCCATCAATACACTAGAAGCATTCTCTGAGTTCCAGTCCCCAGGGGCCAGGCATTGCTCAACTAGTGACAAACCTACACATAGGTCTACACACACACACCTCTCCTGCGGGGGACACCTGCCTCATCCTTTGACCGCTGGCCTACTGGCCATAAATATTGTCCTTGTAATAGAGCCAGGTGGGATGATGTGCCCCTGCTGCAGACCACAGGTAGTTTAAACCCCCGCCAGGCGAGAGATAGATGGTGCCATTTATGCCATTCATCCGACACTCCTTTCCTCCACTCAGGTCCCTTGCTTTATAAAAAGCTACAGTTTGAGTGAAGGCTCGCAATTGAAGTGTCTCTTTATTCAACTCCTTCACCGTCCACGCTTGCACGCACTTTGTTTTGTCCACCAGTTCTATTCACTCTGTAAACCTGAGTGATCCAGATTCCACGATAGAAATGTCAAAGTCATTTCCGATTGAGCCGACATTTGTAGCGTTTACTGTGAATGCAGTCTCCGCTATAGCGGAAACATTGCCTTTAAATGTAAATTACGCTGTAAATCTGAACTTCCGCGATGCGGATTGAATAGGGCCCTAACTGTTAGCGCTAGCGTGAGTGTCAGGACGGTGGCAGGTGCACGTTTTATGAATGACTCAAACTGAGCGAGTGATTCAGAAGATCGAGAGAAGAGGAGGCTATAGAAATTAAATGAATTGTAAATGAATAAAAATTATATAAAACTCAAAAAACTTATTCTAGAGTATATATAGCACTAATTTACCTCAGAAATTGAAGTGCAGGAATTGAAACTAAATGCAATAGCCTATTGATAATTTATTTTCTCCACAGAGCATCAAGGATATATTTAAACAGAAAGTAAAATTCTTCTTTTCATCTGTATAGTGTTCCATTCTGCTTCTTATGGGGTGTTTAGCTGGAAAGTCACAAATTACATTACATTCACTAACACAAGCACTAAAATAAACTAACACACCAATTGCAATGACTGTAAACTGAAAGTAACTGCATGGGAGATGTGTGTGGTTGGCAGTAATGTGTGATTGCTGGCTGCTGATAGCTAATGCATTATAATGAAGCTCTCCACTTGTAGAGTTATCGAGCAAACCCACCCAGCCTGCGTCACTACCAGCCACAGGGGGACAGGGGACGCTGCCATCCATCGCTGTCCGTCATCTCCTATTTGTTTGTCTCTGAGCTGTGACCTCCCCACTGTGTCCTTGTCAGGATCTCTGCCACTGCCAAGGCGTCCAACATGGAGCGTCCAGAGCCGGGTTATGAGAGCATGGCCCATTTTGTTACCAACACAGAGGATGTGGCAGACATGCTAAGGACCATTGACTTCAACACAAGTAGGGCCTCAGGTAGCTGTACAATACAACCATATATGGAGAGTTTGGCCATTAACATTTCTCTATATTTGACTCTAGCCTCAGGGAAGTGACGTCAGCTCCAAACATTACCCCTGAAATTGCATGTTCAAGAACAATTCCCTTGTTTTTGTTGGTCTGTCTTAATGTGCTGCGCTGTATGTGGTCGCAGGTTCTCACAGAGAAGACGGTTATGATCTGGATGAGGGGGCCAGGACCTGGCATCACTGCAACGGTGGACGTAGACTATGGGAGATACCAGTAGTTGAAAAGGATCCCTCAGGTTAATATCAAAAGACAAACCAGCATATAGTATACTGCTCCTCTGATTTATTCCTGTACCCACATTTACAACGCTTAGGCTACAAACCCAATGGCTTTTATATATAATTTCTTATGACATTAGTAAAAAATATTGCCATAAAGGCTGAAATCAAGTGTTTCATGTCCAGAATATGGATCACTTGTCTTGTTTACCTCACAGCACACTCATTTCAAATGGAAAGACAATGCATTATTTTTCCTCTGTGATGAATCAATTCCATATTCCCCTAGCTACCTACAAAAGGTATAACGATGCTGCTTAAAACCAGGGGACCCTTCAGCCTCACAGCGTCACTGTAACATTCCAGAGATTAATGAACTGGAAGCACACATTTCATGAATGACCACGATCAGATAGTCCAGGGAGAGATTGGGGGGGTTATTTACTGGGCTGTCGTTTATACATGATTATGGGTTCATCCAGAAACTCCCAAGTGAAGAGTTTGATGTAGCCTGTTGATTGGGCTTTACCTTGTTGTACTGACTATGACAATTCTTGTGATTTTGGCTTAATAATATGCAGTACTAGTCAAACGTTTGGATACACGTACTCATTCCAGGGTTTTTCTTTATTTAAAAAAAACTATTTTCGACATTGTAGAACAATAGAGAAGACATCAAAACTATGAAATACACAAAAAAAGTGTTAAACAAATCAAAGTATGTTTTATATTTGAGACTCTTCAAAGTAGCCACCCTTTGCCTTGATGACAACTTTGCACACTCTTGGCATTCTCTGAACCAGCTTCATGAGGTAGTCACCTGGAATGTATTTCAATTAATAACAGGTGTGCCTTGATAAAAGTTCATTTCTGGAATTTCTTTCCTTCTTAATGCGTTTGAGCCAATCAGTTGTGACAAGGTAGGGGTGGTATACAGAAAATAGCCCTATTTGGTAAAAAACCAAGTCCATATTATGGCAAGAACAGCTCAAAAAAGCAAAGAGAAACGACAGTCCATTATTACTTTAAGACATGAAGGTCAGTCAATAGGGAACATTTCAAGAACTTTGAAAGTTTCTTTAAGTGCAGTCGCAAAAACCATCAAGCGTTATGATGAAACTGGCTCTCATGAGGACCGCCACGAGGAAGGAAGACCCAGAGTTACCTCTGCTGCAGAGGATAAGTTCATTAGAGTTACCAGCCTCAGAAATTGCAGCCCAAATAAATGCTTCATAGAGTTCAAGTAACAGACACATCTCAACATCAACTTTTCAAAAGAGACTGCGTGAATCAGGCCTTCATGGTCGAATTGCTGCAAAGAAACGACTACTACTAAAGGACACCAATAATAAGAAGAGACTTGCTTGGGCGCCAAGAAACACAAGTAATGGACATTAGACGGTGGAAATCTGACCTTTGTTCTGATGAGTTCAAATTTTAGATTTTTCTTTGTGAGACGCAGAGTAGGTGAATGGATGATCTCTGCATGTGTGGTTCCGACCGTGAAGCATGGAGGAGATGGGATGTTGTGGGGGTGCTTTGCTGGTGACACTGTCAGTGATTTATTTTGAATTCAAGGCACACTGAACCAGCATGGCAACTATATAATTCTGCAATTATACGCCATCCCATCTGGTTTGTGCTTAGTGAGACAATCATTTGTTTTTCAACAGGACAATGACGCAACACACCTCCAGGCTGTGTAAGGGCTATTTGACCAAGAAGAGAGTGATGGAGTGCTGTATCAGATAACCTGGCCTCCACAATCACCCAACCTCAACCCATTTGAGGTGGTTTGGGATGAGTTGGATGAGTTGGATCATTACTTATAATTACATAGTTAGAAATAACTACTTCACCACCTTGCGTGTGATGGGTGTTTTTAGGTTGTTGTAGATATATGGACCTGACCCTGAGTCCTCACAGGAGCTGACCTTGTCACTGGGGCTGTCGACCTCTCATTGATTGAAGGAAGAGAGAGAAAGAAGTAAGGGAGAGGAAAGTGAGGGGACACACGAGGGGAGAAAAGGAGCCGGGACAGGGAGTAATTGATCAAGAATTCTGGTGGGATGATGAAGATGTCTGTGTGTGTGTGTGTGTGTGGGGGGGGGTGCGCGTGTGAGAAGACCACAGTGAGAGTTTCTGACTATGAATGGAGACAGATCACTGGAGGCCGTCAGACATGTATCAGAGTTTGACGCATGCCGTTTTCTGGCAACAAGCTGTTCCAACATTAACTCTTCACACTACAAGAAGGATAAGACAGAACAGAATGGCCAATTCCATGGTCCGTGACATGTACATGTATCAAATCAAATCAAGCTTTATTTATACAGCACATTTCAGACATGGAATACAACGCAATATGCTTTACAGGAAAAAACAAATAAAAAAACAATGAAAAGACAAGCTGAAATATTTACTACACAACAAACATAATATAAAAAACTAAAGTATGACAAACTGAACTACTAGAAAGCATCCTAAGGAAATACAAAGCTAAAAAGACGTTTTAAGATCTCTTTTAAATATGCCCACAGTTTCGCCCCCCCTCAGGTTTTCTGGCAGGCTATTCCAGAGGCTGGGGGCATAATATCTAAAGGCTGTCTCTCCATGCCTATTGGTCCTAGAATAGTTAAAACACCAGTGCCAGAGGACCTGAGGGACCCACTGGGTACATAATTTAAAAGCATGTCTAACGTGTTGGGGTGCACAATCGTGGATAGGTTTAAAAACCAATAGCGGGTGTTAAGTGGGGTTTCTCATGGAATCTAAGGGGAAACCATTGTCTTGCTCATATTATGATTTTTGGCCTCCGAGATCTGTAGCAGACATAGCTGAAGACTACACGGGCAAATGTAACATTTCGGAACAGAGCATAAAGCTCAAACATCACACAGTTGAAGGCCTCCCTTGCCACCCACCAGATATACTGTATGTACAAAAACCTGTGTACAAATATGATAAACTAAGAATAATCAAATTAAATGTATACCACTGTTGGTTTGAATTGCGCATGTTGTGAAGTAGGAAGAATACATTGTTGTGTCGTGTTTTTATCTCACATCACACTCCTACTAGTGCTTTAACCGAAAGGCTGGACGTTCGAATGTCTGAGTCGACTAGGTGAAATCTGTCTATCTGCCATTGAGCAAGTCACAACCCTAATTGCGCCAGGGTCGCCGTCAATAATGACTGATCTCTGGCCGTGACCCCACTCTCTCAGGTTCTCAGGGGGAGTGGGATATGCAACAACAACAAAAATATATAATTCACACACCACACACTTGTACAGGTTACACACTTGTACATGTGTGAAACAGGACATTTTGACTTCCTCTTCATCTTACAACAACCTTAACTTTGACGAGTTCCACAAGTATGACTAATATTGTAGAGACCGAAGCAGCTGAAAGACTACTCATGAAAGTGTAAGACAAAACTAAATGATCTGACTGTATAGCATATGCACATTTTAGCTTCAGCTTACAAAATTGTATACAAAAAGAAAATCTCATTATGATATCCCCTCTCTCCTTTTTTTAGCAAATGTTTGTGTTACCAACCCTGACCTTGAGCTACAGCTGCTGCTTTGATCTCCAGTGGGATTGGAGGTGGTGTTAACCACAGAATTAATCATTGAATGCATAGCTATGGTGTTAACACAGTGAGGAACAAGGCAGTAGGTCCACCACCATACTGACAGTCTGAGTCATAGAAACACCAGGCTTGGGGGGCATTTTGATGAGTTCTCACAAATTCACAGAGACTCTCACCAACCATTACACCATTCTCTGAGCTTCCACATGTTATTCTTTTAAAAAGAAGACGGACAACTGCTGTAAAGTTACATTTAATGAGAGTTAAAGGCAATAACTGCAATGATTGTTTGGCCATGGAGGTTAGATATTTGGCCATAGGGGTTTTGCAATGAGTGTTTAGCCAGAGTTTAAGTAAATCTGCAAGGAGTTTATTTATATTTCAATAGGCAATAAGATATTCAGCAGCATCTGTTTACAGATGTAGGAATAAATTATTTTGGTAGACAAGTCAGCAGAATAGTTTCCTTTATTACATTCACTACTGTACGAGACTATGACAAACTCAATGGACATATTTTCAGAACTTTTTTTAATAAAAAAATATAAATGACAAAAAAGCTTTTCTTTACTGATAAACCATGTGATCATATGATATGTCCATGATTGGGGCTTTGACAAAACAGTCAACATAAAATGAACCATTAAATGTTTTTCTTAGTTTAAGGTAAGCATGCTAGGTACAGTACAGAGGATAGTGTACTTGCTTGGATGGAAAGATAATAAGGAGAGTGGAAGTGGCGTTAAGTGTAGGATATGTTCACTTTGTCTCAGATTAGATTGGAGATTAGTTGTATCACAGAAACCTACGGGCAATGCCAGACCCCATACCTGAAACAATGTGAAAAGGCTTCTTCTGCTGGCTGGATGGCTGCCTGCCAAGTGAGCTAACAAACCAAGGGCAAATGGATAATCACTATAAATTAAACAATTGGCATACAGCAAAACAGTAATGAAATGACAATATTACACGAGTGCTTTACCTGATTTGTTTTAATCTATGCCGGTGATAAGGCCCTAGTTCAATCTTTTTCAGTTGTTGAACAAAAATACATCTCAGGAAAAGGACACAATGTATCTATATTGACTGAGCCTTGTCCCTTAAAGTGAGCAACAAAATGAGTCACACAACTAACCATTGAAAGATCACATATGGGTAGCCAATATCAATTTGCACAACATTATTTTTCTCCAATGTGTTATAAAAGGCGGAAACAATGACTAGTCTACCTGCCTTTGTTATTTACCTAGTACCAACCATTTAGACTACGACTAACAAAACATGTTGCACTTATTCCACATGAGGGCAACTTGTAACTCAATTTGTGTCTGGCAATATTATTGTTGTAGGCCAACTACAATGCTCCGGACATCCAAAGGTGAGAATACACTATAGACGTGTGAGATCCGGAGTATTCACACTATGCCATATGTTAGGGAATAGTTGTCAAGGCGCCTCACTATGATTCCATTGTAGATGGGGTCTTCTTGGCAGTCAATAATTTATTGCCCGTTGATTTTGAAAGGCTTTTTGGACAGGTGGGGAAGTTATTTTTATGCATCTTATGATGAAGAATGGCAGAGAAACCAACGGTTAAATCAAAATCTAAACTATTTCGTGGGTCTGAGAGTGCCAGGGGCTTTGCTGTTTTCTGTGAGATGTTTTATCTTGATTTTTTCACTTGTTGACGACACTTGCTGTATCACTTTCCAACTTCATCCAGATACTTGCGGTTTAACTCCGCTTGCTCCTTCTGGCTCTCGATCCTCGCCATTTCGATCATATTTCTCAGAAGGTGGAAAGTGAGGTCGATGGAGATCGGGGGGTCGTCGTTTCTCTTGGTCAGCTCCACGAACTCTTCCAGGCTGTTGCCCTCCTCAGGCGCGCGCTGCTCCTCCAAGGGCGGCAAACTGCGCGCCAGGTGACCAAGACCCCTCGAGCCCAGGGGCGTCACCTCAAAGGGAAACTGTGGCGGGAGACCTGCCTGCAACCGGGGATTTCTTTGCAAATACCTCAGTATCTTTTCTCCTATAAGGTAGGAAATGGCATTATCACCAGCCTTCAGCAACACCTCGTCCAGCTGACTCTTGTAGCCGTGGCCGTCGAACATTGCCAGGTCCCGTGGTCGACAGACACTGGGGGGGATGTGAGAGCTGAGGAGAACAGTGGCAAGAAGCAGGATCAGGGGAACAGGCTTCATAGTGCTGGACAGACGGACAAAACGGTGCCCTGTTACGGAGAGAGGTGTACAAATGTTAGCAAAAAGCACTGGAACTCAAAGTAGACTCAAACTTTAAATTGCACGTATTTAACAATTGTGTTCAAAGCAAAAACAAATAGGCTATCACATTTTTTACAAAAATGAGTCTAAAGGCAAACGTAACATAAACAGTAATAAACAACAAACGTAACAAAATAATATGTTTCTCTTTACATTATTAACATATGCATGTGAGTAGGCTATTTATAGGCGTGGTTAATTGTCACACAATGGATACATACATCGTTGAGTGACTGAAACAAGCATGCACGTGCTTCTTCAGCTTTGTAAATAAGTAAAATAAACATACATTGTTTTTATGATACAAAAATGACCAACGAATTGCTGTGTGTACTTGATATTCTCAATTCAGCACCAGAACTCTCAGCATCTCCGACTAAAAAGGTGAAACAAAAGAAAGCTAAATAAACCACTTACCGGTACTTTGTCTCCTTAATGCTGAAAAAGTTGCACACCGGCTAGAAAAGTGTCAATTGAGACCCCGGTCCGAAAAGTCCCGCTAAATGTCGATTGGAGAATAACGCCTCTTTCTTAAGGGTTATATATACATCCAACATCGTTCCATTGACGTCAGTGCAAGTGCATAAACTGCTTGTAAATGAGGCGACTCCGTTTGAAGTAAAGGCAAGTGTTTTGAGGGACAGCTTATTATGCTGCAAGCCAAGGTCTGCTCAATAACATTTGAAATGTTTCCATTTGAGTCATTTAGCAGACGCTCTTATCCTGAGCGTCTAACAGCAGTGAGCGCAAACATTAGACTATTTTTTTTTTCAGGACAGTTTGTCGATCTGATATTCTATTTTTCCATACAATTCTTAAGTTAGCCTACCTCAACCTGTCACATTATCCCTAATTAAGTCCGCAAGGCAAAACCAGTTCTTGTTTCACACGGTGTTGGTACGCCTCCAGTGAAACTAAAATAACAGAACGCACCGCAAAACACATTTACCTATTAAAAACAACCAATTGTGGAAGTTATAACAAAGTGATTCGTCAAAGTATAAAGCTGCTCCATGTACCATGAATCTGGACTCGGAATAAACTAGTCTAGAAATCATGAACTGTTGTCGTGATGCCTTTATGCATGGTTTAACATCTAAGCGAGGCAGAGCAGAAGTGCACAGCAGGGAAACGTGCTGAGGGCGCAGAGAGAACTGTCCATGGTACTGAAAAGGTTTATGCCCGTGATGCAAGTTCATTCTAAATGAAAACTACACAAAATAGAGGAATATTTCATATTTAGCTGATACAATCCGAGAGCTGTACAGGCTTCACTTAATATGACTGTAGGCCTATTAATGCAGTGAAAACGAATTTAAAGCCACATTTAGTTCGTTATAGAAAATATTCCTCTTTTCAGAAATAGCCAGACTAATGGATTTGTCTGTTTGGTCCCCCAACTATTTTTCTAACACACTTTTTTTTTGCTTGGAGAAGTGTGGCATATTCAACAATGGTACAAAGTTGGGGTCAAAGCCACTCATCATGTCACCTTTTAAACAGAAGTTAAATAAATAATTAGATATTAAAGAAAAGGCAGATATGGCTTTAATATTACAATTCCTTGTACATTTTAAAAGTATAGTGTATACAATTTAAGCTGAAGACAACATTTTAACATTGTATGTTTAATACTGCTGGTATTGTCATACATTGAAATGAGAACACAGAAATCAAGTAAGCTACTGTTTAACAGCAGAGTAAGTCACTGAACAAAAATATAAATGCAACATGCAACAATTTTGAAGATTTTACTGAGTTACAGTTCATATAACGAAATCAGTCAATTGAAATGAATTCAATAGGTCCTATTCTATAGATTTCACGACTGGGACTAAAGATATGCATCTGTTGGTCACAGATACCTTAAAAAAACAAGGTATTGGCATGCATCAGAAAACCAGTCAGTATCTGGTGTGACCACCATTTATTTGCCTCATGGATTTGCATATCGGCCTGTTGATTGTGGCCCGTGGAATGTTGTGCCCCTCCTCTTTAATGGCTGTGTGAAGTTCCTGGATATTGGCGGGAACTGGAAACATACACGCCAATCCAGAGCATCCCAAACATGCTCAACGGGTGACATGTCTGGTGAGGAAGAAGGCCATGGAAGAACTGGGACATTACCAGCTTCCAGGAATTGTGTACAGATCCTTGTAAAATGGGGCTGTGCATTATCATGCTGAAACATGAGGTGATGGGTCGGATGAATGATAACAATGGGCCTCAGGAACTCGTCACAGTATCTCTGTCCATTCAAATTCTCATCGATAAAATGCAATTGTGTTCTTTGTCCGTAGCTTATGAATACCCATACCAGAACCCCACCGCCAACATGGGGCACTCCGTTCACAATGTTGAAACCAGAAATCAGCTCGACCACATAACGCCATGGTTGTGAGGCAGGTTGAACGTACTGCCAAATTCTCTAAAACAACGTTGGAGGCAGCGTATGGTAGAGAAATATACATTCAATTATCTGGCAACAGCTCTGGTGGACATCCCTGTAGTCAGCATGCCATTGCACGCTCAGTCAAACCTCGAGACATCTGTAGCATTGTGTTGTGTGACAAAACTGCACATTTTAGAGTGGTCTTTTATTGTCCCTAGCACAAGGTACACCTGTGTAATGATCATGCTGTTTATTCAGCTTATTGATATGCCACACCTGTCAGGTGAATGGATTATCTCGGCAAAGGGGAAATAACAGGGATGTAAACTAATCTGTGCACAAAAATATTTGAGAGAAATAAACTTTTTGTGCATATGGAAAATATCTGGGATCTTTTATTTCAGCTCATGAACCATGGGACCAACACTTTACATATTGCGTTTATATTTTTGTCCAGTATATATGTCAACTACAGTCTGCCTGACTATAAACTTTTCATAGCATTAATAGTAACTTTATATACGCTACCGGTCAAGTTTTAGAACAAGGGTTTTTCTTTATTTTACTATTTTCTATATTGTAGAATAATAGTGAAAACATCAAAACTATGAAATAACACATATAGAATCATGAAGTAACCAAAAAAAGTGTTAAACAAATCCGAATTAATTTTATATTTGAGATTCTTCAAATAGCCACCCTTTGCCATGATGACAGCTTTGCACACTCTTGGCATTCTCTCAACCAGCTTCACCTGGAATGCTTTTCCAACAGTCTTGAAGGAGTTCCTACATATGCTGAGCACTTGTTGGCTGCTTTTCTTTCACTTTGCGGTCTGACTCATCACAAACCATCTCAATTTGGTTGAGGTTGGGGGATTGTGGAGGCCAGCTCATCTGATGCAGCACTCCATCGCTCTCATTCTTGGTAAAAAATAGCCCTTACACAGCCTGGAGGTGTGTTGGGTCATTATGCTGTTGATAAACAAATTATAGTCCCACTAAGTGCAAACCAGATGGGATGGTGTATCGCTGCTGAATGCTGTGGTAGCCATGCTGGTCAAGTGTGCCTTGAATTCTAAATAAATCACAGACTGTGTCACCAGCAAAGCAACCCCACACCATCACACCACCTCCTCTATGCTTTACAGTGGGAAATACACATGCAGAGATCATCCTATCACCCGTTCACCCACACCGCGTCTCATAAAGACACGGCTGTTTGAACCAAAAATCTCAAATTTGGACTCCAGACCAAAGGACACATTTCCACCGGTCGAATGTCCATTGCTCGTGTTTCTTGGCTCAAGCAAGTCTCATCTTCTTATTGGTGTCCTTTAGTAGTCATTTCTTTGCAGCAATTCGACCATGAAGACCTGATTCACATAGT
Organism: Oncorhynchus tshawytscha; assembly: GCF_018296145.1. Lineage (NCBI taxonomy): Eukaryota > Metazoa > Chordata > Actinopteri > Salmoniformes > Salmonidae > Oncorhynchus > Oncorhynchus tshawytscha. The sequence goes on along the minus strand of NC_056446.1, from coordinate 18,904,050 downwards.
CTCCTCTGAAAAGTTGATGTTGAGATGTGTCTGTTACTTGAACTTGGTGAAGCATCTATTTGGCCAGCAATTTCTGAGGCTGGTAAATCTAATGAACTTATCTTCTGCAGCAGAGGTAACTCTGGGTCTTCCTTTCTTGCTGCTGTCCTCATGAGAGACAGTTTCATCATAGCGCTTGATGGTTTTTGCGACTGCACTTGAAGATACTTTCAAAGTTCTTGACATTTTCCGTATTGACTGACCTTCATGTCTTAAAGTAATGACGGACTGTCATTTCTCTTTGCTTACTTGAGCTGTTCTTGCCATAATATGGACTTTCTGAATACCCCCCTACCTGGTCAAAACAAGCTCAAACGCATTAAGGAAAAAAATTCCACAAATTAACTTTTAAGAAGGCACACCTGTTAATTGAAATGCACTCCAGGTGACTACCTCATGAAGCTGGTTGAGAGAATGCCAAGAGTGTGCAAAGCTGTCATCATGACAAAGGGTGGCTATTTAAAGAATCTCAAATATATTTTGATTTGATTTGATACTTTGTTTTTTGTTAAACACTTTTTTGGTTACTACATGATTCCATATGTCATATTTCATATTATTCTACAATGTAGAAAATAGTAAAAATAAAGAAAAACCCTTGAATGAGTAGGTGTGTCCAAACTTTTGACCAGTCTTGTAGATGTGACAAACTTTCACAAAAATCTTTCACTATGCAAAAGTTTGAGTTTCTTTTTTCTTTTTTCTTCTTTTTAAAGTTTGAATATTTCATAGTGTTTGTTGACAATTTTTTTCCTGACCGCTAACTTAAGTGTGCGATTCACAGCTTTCTGGATTCAGTGTATCACACTATTTGCAGGTGTAAAAGTCTCATTGATAGTCCTATATGTGTGAGGTAGTGCGGGTCCTGAAATATCCATCACATCTTATTGGCTTTCCAGGACAAGTAGGAATTCCAGCCGATAGCTACAATCTGGACCACAGCCAATCTGCAAGACAAGAGTTCAATACTGACACATCACAGCTGAATAAATATATCAATGCCATTGAATAGATCAATATGGAAATAAAATGTATATCGACTACATTGATGTCACTAAACCATCCCAGGTGCTCACCGATGGTGCAGTGGGATAAAATAGAAGTTTGCAATCTGGACAGCAGGCCATAGCTGAAAAAGAGCAGAACACATTCAATGAAACATTACAGAGTGGTTCATACCGCAAATAATATTTTAAGCCTTTCACAGGGATAACTTACATAGTAATTTGAGATCAATGCATCTGTGTAGTCCTGCAGAGAATAAGATAGACACAGAGACCTTTACATTAGCGCTTAGAATGATTGTGTATTTCTAATAAAACTGACCCTCACCCGGATGCCTTCTTCCAGTTCACGCCTGTGTTGACCTCTGTGAGGGGTTACAGTATGTGTTGGCCCCCATCTGGGCCAGTCACAGTGACAGCTGACAGCTCAACACCATAGTCTCAAGTTAACAACTGTGGGTCAGTGTCTTGCTCCCTCACATCACATGGCATATAAAACAACCAGCCATCTGGAACAGCCAGGACCCTCACTAAGCCTGGCCCATCTCCCTAAAGGTCAATAATGTCTTTATTGGGAAAGACTAGGTGTGTAAAATAATCCAATGTTCCCAGAAATTTTGTCTTTGGCGTAACAGTTCCTAATTAGTAGAAAAAAAGGCACCGGCCACCTGGGGTGAAAACACCACAGTACTACAACATCAGAGACACGCGGTGGCGTTACCAAAATCCTTCCCCTTTGGAGAGCGGACATCTTTCATTCTTCTACTAGGGCTGAAGAGACAACTAACTTCTTTGAGCTCACGAGGCTGCAGTTAGGCGTCCCTGGAACTGTTTGGCCAGCGCACACCATATGCTCACTTAATTATGACACACTGAGCATGTCATAAAACCATCAAACTGTCACATAATGAAAACGGTAATAGGTAGACGAGTTGTTAGTACTTGTTTTTGTGTTCCCAGGAGGCAGTGTGCGCTTGACCTTTTTGCTTCAGTGTCAGCATTCAGCAGCGCGGAGCAGAGCGACTGACCGCATGTGTAGAAGAATGGCTGCACTCAAAATGGACATCTCCGACCTTCACGTTTCCAACCCATTCATCGTCTCATAAAGGAGGGAGGTCAGAGCTATGACATACATTTTGATCTAGCTCTACAGGAGCTATAGAGGAGGTAGGTACTGTAGCATCAGAGTGGCCATCAAAATAAGCCACATGAATAACCAAGTGGTCCCGGGGAAGAGCTTGACCCACACTATAAGATGAGGTGAAGTGAAGTCATAGTTGGGATGGGCTTGTGATGTGATTTGACACCAGAACGGCTTACCACTAGCTATTGAAGAGCAGGGCTGAGGACTGAGGAGGATGCTGCACATGGAAGATTCCACGCCAGGAAGGCACCAAAATATTTTTGGTATCTCAGATTGTTCTGGCAATTCTCACATAGAAACTTGATTGGAAGGAAGGATGTTTGTTATTCTTTTTACATTTGTATCACAAATCATTTTTGAGAAAATCATGATGAAAGTGGCCATTTTAGGCCCTTTTTTATACATGTCTCTTGTAAGACTCCATGAGCCATGAACCGCACATGATACAGACAAAATCTTGGTGTCCTTATACTCCTTACAGTATGTGCTAAAATATGGAGTGTCTAGATAGTGAAATACAATTTTTCACATTAATTTATTCAACATTAACAATATTAATATCTCATATCTCATTATATTTGGAACAATATTCTCTTCAAACACGTCAAATTTCCAGACTGGGTACTCTTAAAGATATGACCCATTTTATACATAGACATTGATATCATGGTCATTAACCAATTACATTCAGCAAGTCACCAGCAGAAGAAAGTGTGTACTAGAAAGTGTGTGCCCTCAAGCCTAAAGGGAAGCAAAAGTAATTCCACTACCCAAGAATAGTAAAGCCCCCTTTACTGGCTCAAATAGCTGACCAATCAACCTGTTACCAACCCTGAGTAAACTTTTGGAAAAATTGTGTTTGATCAGATACAATGCTATTTTACTGTAAACAAATTGACAACAGACTTTCAGCACGCTTATAGGGAAGGACATTCAACAAGCACGGCACTTACATAAATAACTGATGATTGGCTGATAGAAATTGACGATAAAAAGATTGTGGGAGCTGTCTTGTTAGACTAATGCAGCTTTGGACATTATCGATCATAGTCAGCTGCTGGAAAAACATATGTGTTATGGCTTTACATCCCCTACTATATTGTGGATAAAGAATCTAACAGAACACAGAGGCAGTTCCTTGGAAGCCTCAACAACATAATCCAGGTAGAATCAGAAATTCCCCAGGGCAGCTGTCTAGGGCCCTTACCAATGACATGCCACTGGCTTTGAGTAAATGTATGCAGATGATTCAACACTATACATGTCAGCTATTACATTACGTGAAATCACTGCAACACTTAAAGATCTGCAGTTAATTTCAGAATCGGTGGCAAGGAATAAGTTAGTCCTAAATATTTTTATTACGAAAAGCATTGTATTTGGGACAAATCATTCACTAAACCCTAAACCTAAACTAAATCTTGTAATAAATTATGTGGAAATTGAGGAAGTTGAAGTGACTACACTGCTTGGTGTAACCCTGGATTGTAAACTGTCATGGTCAAAACATGTTGATACAACAGTAGCTAAGATGGGGAGAAGTCTGTCCATAATAAAGCATTACTCTGCCTTCTTAACGACACTATCATCAAGGCAGGTCCTACAGGCCCTAGTTTTGTTGCACCTGGACTAATGTAAATGTACACGGAGAGCTAACATTAATAAAATACATGTAAATCTCTCCTGGCTCAGAGTGGAGGAGAGATTGACTTCATCACTACTTGTTTTTGTAAGAAGTGTTGACATGTTGAATACACTGATGTGTCTGTTTAAACTACTAGCACACAGCTCAGACACCAATTCTCCTCCCATAAGACATGCCACCAGAGGTCTCTTCACAATCCCCAAGTCAAGAACAGACTATAGGAGGCGCACAGTACTACATAGAGCCATGACTACATGGAACTCTATTCCACATCAGGTAACTGATGCAAGCAGTAAAACCAGATTTAAAATCCAGATTAAAAATACACTTTATGGAACATCAGGGACTGTAAAGAGAGGCACACAAACAGGAACATGTATACGCACACACAGGCACGCACGCACTCTAAACACACGTACATTCTAATATTGTTGTATGGTGGCATCATACATTTTGTATTGTAGATATGTAGTGGTGTAATAATGTTATATGATATACTGTTTTATATTTGTTTTATGTGTGATGTAAGTGCCTTAATGTGTTTGGACCCCAGGAAGAGCTAATGGGGATCCCTAATAAATACAAATACAAAATACATGTTTCCATTCATTGTGTTGGTGGTGCGCATACAATTAACCATAACTTCAACAGTAGCAGAGCACCAACTCTGACAATTTGATGTACTTGAATAGTATAATCAAAAAAGGTACTTTTGAGGTAATCATATTCATATTTTTTTATGTTGAATAAATTAATGTGAAACATTTTACTTCAGAATCTAGACATACTCCATATTTTAGAGCACACTATAAGGAGTATAATGACACCAAGATATTGTCTGTATCATGTACGGTTCCCGGATCATAGGGTTTACAGGAGGCATGTATAGGTCTGAAAGGTGCTTAATATGGCCACTTTCATCAAGATTTTCTTAAACAATGGTTTGTGATACAAATGTAAAAAACATGTCAAACACCCTTCCTCCCAATTCAGTTTCTATGCAAGAATTGCCAGAACAATCTGAGACACCCAAAATATTTTCAAGCCTTCCTGGCGTGGAATCACCCATATGTCTGCGAACATTCCCACGTGTCACTAATGTCCATTTTAACTAGAACTGTCTATCAGACTAAGTTCCATCTGGCTTTAGATGGGGAAGGTGTGGTCACATTATTGCCTTTCATCAAACATTTATTTCACATCACAGTCTTGCCTAATGAGCACAATTGCCATTTGTTTTCTGTCTATTCTGACATTTTGGTGACTGCCCTTTCGGCCTCATTTAAACTCAAGAGCCTTTCTTACATAAATATTTGATGGTCCGCCGAGCAAGAAGAACGGTGGATGAAACCCCCCCCCACACACACGGAACCTTCTCTAAGACATGAGTCACCAGCGCTATTTCAACCCTCCTTCCCTTCATTCATTCATGGGAGAAAATAGCTTTAATTATACTGGGGCAGAGATGGAGGTCACTCAGCTTGTTTCCTGGAGAACACAGAAGAGGAGAGGAAAGGAGTTCCTTTCAGTTTGGGAGCTACAGGGGTAGCTACAGGGGTCTGACAGTCCCTGGGCTCCAAGGTCAACACCACACACCTCTGTCTCAGACCACATGTTGATTTTTTGTGATTACAAAAATCAGCATGTACAGTTGTAGTCGGAAGTTTACATACACTTAGGTTGGAGTCATTAAATCTCGTTTTTCAACCACTCCACAAATTCCTTGTTAACAAACTATAGTTTTGCCAAGTCGGTTAGGACATCTACTTTGTGAGTGACAAGTAATTTTTCCAACAATTGTTTACAGACAGATTATTTAATTTATTTAATCTTTATTTTATTTATTTATAATTTATAATTCACAGTATCACAATTCCAATGGGTCAGATGTTTACATACACTAAATTGACTGTGCCTTTAAACAGCTTGGAAAATGTCATAAAAAATGTCATGGCTTTAGAAGCTTCTGATAGGCTAATTGACATCATTTGAGTCAATTGGAGGTGTACCTGTTGTGTACCTGATGTATTTCAAGGCCTACCTTTAAACTCAGTGCCTCTTTGCTTGATATCATGGGAAAATCAAAAGAAATCAGCCAAGACCTCAGAAAATAAATTGTAGACCTCCACAAGTCTGGTTCTTCCTTGGGAGCAATTTCCAAACGGCTGAAGGTACCACGTTCATCTGTACAAACAATAGTACGCAAGTATAAACACCATGGGACCACGCAGCCGTCATACCGCTCAGGAAGGAGACGCGTTCTGTCTCCTAGAGATGAACGTACTTTGGTGCGAAAGGTGCAAATCAATAACAGAACAAGGACCTTCTGAAGATGCTGGATGAAACAGGTACGAAAGTATCTATATCCACAGTAAAACGAGTCCTATATCGACATAACCTGAAAGGCCGCTCAGCAGGGAAGAAGCCACTGCTCCAAAACCGCCATAAAAAAGCCAGACTATGGTTTGCAACTGCACATGGGGACAAAGATCGTAATTTTTGGAGAAATGTCCTCTGGTCTGATGAAACAAAAATAGAACTGTTTGGCCATAATGACCATCGTTATGTTTGGAGGAAAAGAGGGAAGCTTACAAGCCGAAGAACACCATCCCAACCGTGAAGCACGGGGGTGGTAGCATCATGTTGTGGGGGTGCTTTGCTGCAGGAGGGACTGGTGCACTTCACAAAATAGATGGCATCATGAGGCAGGAAAATGATGTGGATATATTGAAGCAACATCTCAAGACATCAGTCAGGAAGTTAAAGCTTGGTCGCAAATGGGTCTTCCAAATGGACAATGACCCCAAGCATACTTCCAAAGTTGTGGCAAAATGGCTTAAAGGACAACAAAGTCAAGGTATTGGAGTGGCCATCCCAAAGCCCTGACCTCAATCCTATAGAAAACTTATGGGCAGAACTGAAAAAGCGTGTGCGAGCAGGGAGGCCTACAAACCTGACTCTGTTACACCAGCTCTGTCAGGAGGAATGGGCCAAAATTCACCAAATTTACTGTGGGAAGCTTGTGGAAGGCTACCCGGAACGTTTGATCCAAGTTGAACAATTTAAAGGCAGTGCTACCAAATATTAATTGAGTGTATGTAAACTTCTGACCCACTGGGAATGTGATGTAAGAAATAAAAGCTAAAATAAAATCACTCTCTCTACTATTATTCTGACATTTCACTTTCTTAAAATAAAGTGGTGATCCTAACTAACCTAAGACAGGGAATTTTTACTAGGATTAAATGTCAGGAATTGTGAAAAACTGAGTTTAAATGTATTTGACTAAGGTGTATGTAAACTTCCGACTTCAACTATATATATTTGCAACTCATGCTTAATGTATGTTATTTAATGATCTTATTCTTTGACGTTTAATGTATGTTTGATTGAAATTAGTGGAGAAAAGCCATGATGAGATGAGCCTTACCCTCTTGAGCTTGGCAACATTCTCCTCCACAGTCAGTCCATTCAAGGTTCCAGAGATCCCCAGGAAGGCACCCAGGAAACACGGAGCAAAGCCCAACTGTTGATACATGACAAGAACAAACACTGTTTTATCGGTCTGTGTACATGTGTGTGTCTGTGTGATGTTTTTGTGTGTGTGAATGTACATGTTTATATAAATGTTAATGTGCTTGCAAAACGAGTGGGAAAAAAGCTCAGTGACTTAATGGAAGCATACCTTTTTCCATGGACACTGTGCATAAAAATAAGGATGCACACTGGCCACTATTAAAAGGTTTCAAAAGAAAATTGGATAATTGCAATGATTATGATGAGTCCAGTTGGGCCCTGAAAGTAGAGGGCCTGTAGGATGTTGTTACCTCTGCAGGGTTCTGCATATAAGCCAATGACGTCATAATGCATATTTATGGAAGTGAAAATGGCAATTTTTAAAACACAGACCCAGGTAGGTTTTTATTGATCTTTGAGGCAACATTTCTCAAACCAAAAGCATAGTCACTGAGGCAATGGTTATACAATGTCTTACTTGTATAACATACACTATATATACAAAAATATGTGGACACCCCGTCAAATTAGTGGATTTGGTTAGTTCAGCAACTCCCGTTGTTGAGAGGTGTATACAATCGTAAAATCGAGCACACCGCCATGCAATCTCCATAGACAAACATTGGCAGTATAATGGCCTTACTGAAGATCTAGCTCAGTGACTTTCATCGTGGCACTGTCACAGGATGCCAACAAGTCAGTTTGTCAAATTTCTGCCCTGCTAGAGCTGCCCCGGTCAACTGTAAGTGCTGTTATTGTGAAGTGGAAACGTCTAGGAGCAACAACGGCTCAGCCATGAATTGATAGGCCAAACAAGCTCACAGAACGGGACTGGCGAGTGCTGAAGCGCGAAGTGTGTAAAAATCATCTGTCCTCAGTTACAACACTCACTACCGAGTTCCAAATTGCCTCTGGAAACAACATCAGCACAAAAACTGTTTGTCGGGAGCTTCATGAAATGGGTTTCCATGGCCGGCAGCCGCACACAAGCCTAACATCACCATGCACAATGCCAAGCGTCAGCTGGAGAGGTGTAAAGCTCACCCCAATTGGACTCTGGAGCAGTGGAAACGCGTTTTTCTGGAGTGATGAATCACACTTCACCATATGGCAGTCCGACGGTTGAATCTTGGTTTGGCGAATGCAAGGAGAACGCTACCTGCCCCAATGCATAGTGGCAAATGTAAAGTTTGGTGGAGGAGGAATAATGGTCTGTGGCTGTTTTTCATGGTTTGGGCTAGGCCCTTAGTTCCAGGGAAATCTTAACGCTACATCATACAATTACATTCTAGACAATTCTGTGCTTCCAACTTTGTAGCAACAGTTGGGGAAGGCCCTTTCTTGTTTCAGAATGACAACGCCCCCGTGCACAAAGCGAGGTCCATACAGAAATGGTTTGTCCAGATCGGTGTGGAAGAACTTGACTGGCCTGCACAGAACCCAGAACTAAACCCCATTCAACACCTTTGGGATGAATTGGAACGCCGACTGCGAGCCAAGCCTAATTGCCCAACATCACTGACCGACCTCACTAAAGCTCTTGTGGCTGAATGGAAGCAAGTCCCTGCAGCAATGTTCCAACATCTAGTGGAAAGCCTTCCTAGAAGAGTGGAGGCTGTTATAGCAGCAAAGGGGGGACTAACTCTATATTTAATGCCCATAATTTTGGAATGAGATGTTCGACGAGCAGGTGTCCAGATACTTTTGGTCATGTAGTGTATGTTGTGAGCAACTATGTTGTTAGCAAACTCGAGGACCCTACCTTGCACTGTTGTATAATTAAGAGGGAGAAATTAAAAAAAAAATGTTTTAAGTACTCGTACAACCCTGTTAATGAATGACATTAAGGTCCTGCCTCTGTCACTTACAGACCAATGTGGGCATCCATAAAAAGCCTCTATGAAAGTTTCATCACACTAACCAACTGGGATGACTGACAAAAAATGTCAGAGGAAAAGAGGAGGATAAGATAGACATTAAACTCAGACATATTTGATTGACAGAGAAATGAACTTGACTGTGACTTGTGGCATGATTTAATTAAGCAATAAGGCACGAGAGGGTGTGGTATATGGCCAATATACTATGGCTAAGGGCTGTTCTTAAGCACGACGCAACGCGGAGAGCCTGGATACAGCCCTTAGCCGTGGTATATTGGCCATATACCACAAACCCCTGAGGTGCCTTATTGCTATTATAAACTGGTTACCAACGTAATTAGAGCAGTAAAAATAAAAGTTTTGTGATACCCGTGTTATACCGTCTGATATACCACGGCTGTCAACCAGCCAGTTCCTAATGAGCTTTATACAGACAGGGGCTTCCCTTAACAACTGTACTATTCATACCTTTCTTTCAGATCACTGAGTAAATCATCTAAGTCAGGGAAGACCCTGTTTCTTAACACCATCCAGCTTTACCGATCAGTGACCGTGATAAATGGAGATGCATCACTGTGGTTAGGACTCCCCCTGTAAAGCTTACCATAATGTCATCGCCTGACTTACGGCAAATAATGAACTTCATCTAGACAAGGACCACCAACATTAAATCCCCAGTTTGTTGATGAGAGAGGTCAAAGGAGAATGGCAGGAAACTTGCAAGCTAACAGGCGGTCCACAAACAGGCAAATAATGGAGCAGCAGCAATAACGGAGCAGCAGAAAAACATCACCTGGTCCGACGAATTCTGGTTCCTGTTCCGTCATGCTGATGGCAGAGTGAGGAATTGGCGTAAGCGGCATTAATCCATGGTCCCATCCTGCCTGGTGTTAATGGTAGCAGGCTGGTGGCGGTGGTGTAATAGTGTGAGGAATGTTTTCCTGGCACACGTTAGGTCCCTTGATACTAATTGAGCAATGTTTGAATGCCACACCTTGTAGAATCCGTGCCCCAAAGAAGTCAGGCTGTTCTGGAGACAAAGGGGGGTCTGACCCGGTACTAGATGGGTGTACCTAACAAACTGGCCACTGACTGTATAGTGACAGGACATATTTTGGGGGAGGGGGGGGTCTTTAAGATCACAAATTTGCCCTGGAATCGCTGTTTCGTGTGTGAAAATAGCTGTGCAGTGAAAGGAGAGCGTGGAGAGTGTGCATCCTTCAGAGTGTACACTAATCCCTCCTCCAGGAGAGGGCCGTGCGGTGCTCGCCTCTCATTGTCCTCTCTAATCCTGTGCATTCACAGATCCCAAATCATGTTAGCTGCATATTATGCAAGCAGGCGTTTGTTCCCCCGTCTGTCAATGCAGGGATTGGTTGACAGACGCTGAAGGGGGCTTCAACCTTTAGGGGAACAGGCAGAAATAGATTCCTCTGATGCATGTCACACCTATTCACTCAGCTCTGGCTGGCACCACAGTGACAGGCATTTTTGATGGCGCCTTAACCTGGGGTCCATTCATATTTGGAATGTTTGTTGATGTAGCCAGCAGCATACCACCCTGCATACCACTGCTGGCTTGCTTCTGAAGCTAAGCAGGGTTGGTTCTGGTCAGTCCCTGGATGAGAGACCAGATGCTGCTAGAAGTGGTGTTGGAGGGCCAGTAGGAGGCACTCTTTCCTCTGGTCTAAAAAATATCCCAATTCCCCAGGGCAGTGATTGGGGACACTGCCCTGTGTAGGGTGCCGTCATTCGGATGGGATGTTAAACGGGTGTCCTGACTCTCTGCGGTCATTAAAAGATCCCATGGCACTTATCGTAAGAGTAGGGGTGTTAACCCTGGTGTCCTGGCTAAATTCCCAATCTGGCCATCAAACCATCACGGTCACCTAATAATCCCCAGTTTACAATTGGCTCATTCATCCCCCTCCTCTCCCCTGTAACTATTCCCCAGGTCTTTGCTGCAAATGAGAATGTGTTCTCAGTCAATTTACCTGGTAAAATAACAAAAAAATAAAAATGAAAGTAAGATTTGTGAGTAGAGGAGTCATATACAAGGGTTAATAACCAGCCCATTAGAGGACATAGAACTTACCTAAAGCAATATAAACCATGTTAAATTATCTATTCATGTTAAGTGGCTGTCTTTTTACTTAATTGCAGCCACCCAGATGCCCATCACCTGATCAACAAGCATTTTCTTCATGGCAGCACTTTTAGTCCCCCCAGTGACCAGCTTGTCCAGAACCTTGTACCAGCTACCTATTGCAGGGCCCTGGGGTTGAAAAAAGAACAATCAGGATACTTCACACAGATTCATCATGAAAAGACTGATGGCGTAACAGCAGGAATCAATCATGAAAAATTATTATGCTTTCAGAACATTCCGGAAACAAATATGTTAGATAACAACAGGGTTGGTGTCAATTCAAATTCAAAAAGGCACACACACACACACACACACACACACACACACACACACACACACACACACACACACACACACACACACACACACACACACACACACACACACACACACACACACACACACACACACACACACACACACACACACACACTGTGGTGAGGCACAATAATAGAGTTTCTCAGCTTTCTGTCATGTCAGTCATGTCACCGAGTCTGTGAGAAGGAGTGTTTGAGAGGGAACATCTGTGTGTGGCGTGTCTAGGAACCTTGGTGCTGTGGCCTGGCCTTGGGTGGTCCTTGGGTCAAATCAAATTAAATCAAATTGTATTTGTCACATGTGCCGAATACAACAGGTGAAGACCTTACAGTGAAATGCTTACTTTACAAGCCCTTAACCAACAATGCAGTTTTTAGAAAAATAAGTGTTAAGAAAAATAAATAAAATAAAAGTAATAAATAATTAAAGAGAAGCAGTAAAATAACGGTTGCGAAGCTATATACAGGTAGTACCGGTAGAGTCAATATGTGGGGGCACCGGTTAGTCGAGGTAATTGAGGTAATATCTACACTTCCAGTCAAAAGTTTTAGAACACCAACTCATTCAAGGGTTTTTTCTTTATTTTTACTATTTTCTACATTGTAGAATAACCGTGAAGACATCAAAACTATGAAATAACAGATATGGAATCATGTAATAACCAAAAAAGTGTTAAACAAAACAAAATATATTTTATATGAGATTCTTCAAAGTAGCCACCCTTTTCCTTGATGACAGTTTAGCACATACCCCAACCATAAGCCATGGATTACAGGCAACGGCCACACTGAGCTAAAGGCTAGAGCTGCTGCTTTCAAGGAGCAGGACACTAATCTGGATGCTTATAAGAAATACCGCTATGACCTCCCACAAGGCATCAAACAGGCAAAGCATCAATACAGGACTAAGATCAAATCCAACTACGACGGATCTGACGCTTGTCGGATGTGGCAGGGCTTGCAAACTATCACAGATTACAAAGGGAAAAATAGCAGGGAGCTTCCCAGGGACCCAAGCTAACCAGAAGAGCTAAATGCCTTCTATGCTCGCATCGAGGCAAGCAACATTGAACCATGCATAAGAGCACCAGCTGTTCCATACGACTGTGATAACGATCTCCGTAGCCGACATGAGTAATACCTTTAAACAGGTTAACATTCACAAAGCTGTAGGCAAGTGTCTTCACTGACATTTTCACTCTCTCCGTGACCCAGTCTGTAATACTTACATTTCAAGCAGACCACCATAGTCCCTGTGCCACCATAGTCCCCAAAACGCCAAGGTAACCTGTAGCCAAGGTAAACTAAATGACTATCGCCCCGTAGCACTCACATCTGTAGCCATGAAATGCTTTGAAAGGCTGGTCATGGCTCACATCAAAACTATCATCCCAGACACCCTGGACCCACTCCAATTTGCATACCGCCCCAACAGATCCACAGATGACGCAATTTCTATTGCACTCCACACAGCCTTCTCCCACCTGGACAAAAGGAACACCTATTTGAGAATGCTGTTTATTGACAGCGTTCAACACCATAGTACCCTCCAAGCTCATCACTAAGCTAAGGTCCCTGGGATTAATCACCTCCCTCTGCAACTGGAGGCTGGACTTCCTGACGGGCCACCCCCAGGTCGTAAGGGTAGGCAACAACACATCCACCAAGCTGACCATCAACAAAATGGCCACTCAGGGGTGTGTGCTTATTGTCCTCCTGTACTTCCTACTCGCCCACGACTGCGGCTATGCATGACTCCAACACCATAATTTAGTTTGCTAACGACACAACGATGGGAGGCCTGATCACTGACGACGATGAGACCGCCTATAGGAAGAAGGTCTGAGACAACAACCTCTCCCTCAACGTCGGTAAGATGATGGAGTTGATTGTGGACTACAAGAAATGGAGGGCCGAACATGCCCCCATTCACATTGACGGGCTGTAGTGGAGTGGGTCGAGAGTTTCAAGTCTAAGAATCTATAAATGGTCCACACACATCAACACAGTCGTGAAGATGGCAAGGGTCCTCAGATCCTCAAAAAGTTCTACATCTGAACCATTGAGAGCATCTTGACTGGCTGCATCACCGCTTTGTATGGCAACTGCTCGGCATCCGATTGCAAGGTGCTACAGAGGGTAGTGAGAACGGCCCAGTACGTCACTGGGGCCAAGCTCCCTGCCATCCAGGACCTCTATACTAGGTGATGTCAGAGGAAGGCCCTAAAAATTGTCAAAGACTCCAGTCACACAAGCGGTACCAATGCCCCAAGTCTGGAACCAACAGGACGCTGAACAGATTCTACCCCCGAGCCATAAGACTATTAAATAGCTAGTTAAATAGTTAGTCCGGGAGGCAATTTGGTTATCTGCATTGACCGTTTTAGCACAAACTTTTTTTGGGACTCATCACATACGCTGCTACTGCTTATTATCTATCTTGTTACCAAGTCTTTATTTCTAGTTATATGTACATATCTACTTCAATTACCTTGTACCCCTACACATTGACTCGGTACTGGTACAGTGCATTCGGGAAGTATTCAGACGCTTGACTTTTTCCACATTTTGTTAGGTTACAGCCTTATTCTAAAATGTTTTAAATAAAACATTTTCCTCATCAATCTATACACAATACCCCATAATGACAAAGCGAAAACACCTTATTTGTTTTTTATTGTTATTTATTTGATGTTTTATTTTTTCATGTAATTTGTACTTGTACCCCGTAGGTATTGAACCCACAACCCTGGCGTTTCAAGTGACATGCTCTACCTACTGAACCACACAGGACCTAGAAAATACCTTATTTACATAAGTATTCAGACCCTTGTGAGACTCAAAATTGAGCTCAGGTGTATCCTGTTTCCATTGATCATCCTAGAGATGTTTCTATAACTTGATCGGAGTCCACCTGTGGTAAATTCAATTGATTGTAAAGGCACACACCTGTCTATATATGGTCCCACAGTTGACAGTGCATGTCAGAGCAAAAAACATGCCATGAGGTCGAAGGAATTGTCCGTAGAGCTCAGAGACAGGATTGTGTTGAGGCACAGATCTGGGGAAGAGTACCAAAACATTTCTGCAGCATTGAAGCTCCCCAAGAACACAGTGGCCTGGAATAAGTTTGGAACCACCAAGACTCTTCCTAGACCTGGCCACCCGGCCAAACTGAGCAATCGAGGGAGAAGGGCCTTGGTCAGGGAGGTGACCAAGAACCCGATGGTCACGCTGACAGAGCTCTAGAGTTCCTCTGTGGAGATAGGAGAACCCTCCAGAAGAATAACCATCTCTGCAGCACTCCAATCAGGCCTTTATGGTAGAGTGGCCAGACAGAAGCCACTCCTCAGTAAAAGGCACATGACAGCCCCCTTGGAGTTTTCCAAAAGGCACCTAAAGGACTCTCAGACCATTAGAAACAAGATTCTCTGGTCTTATGAAATCAAGATTGAACTCTATGGCCTGAATGCCAAGCATCACTTCTGGAGGTAACCTGGCATCATCCGTACAGTGAAGCATGGTGGTGGTGGTGGCAGCATCATGCTGTGGGGATGTTTTTCAGCGGCAGGGACTGGGAGACTAGTCAGGATCGAGGGAAAGATGAACAGAACAAAGTACAGAGAGATCCTTGATGAAAACCTACTCCAGAGCGCTCAAGACCTCAGACTGGGGCGAAAGTTCACCTTCCAACAGGACAACGACCCTAAGCACACAGCCAAGACAACGCAGGAGTGGCTTCGGGTCAAGTCTCTGAATGTCTTTGAGTGGCCGGACTTGAACCCGAT
Source organism: Oncorhynchus tshawytscha (assembly GCF_018296145.1). NCBI lineage: Eukaryota > Metazoa > Chordata > Actinopteri > Salmoniformes > Salmonidae > Oncorhynchus > Oncorhynchus tshawytscha. Next base: position 18,888,568 of record NC_056446.1, on the reverse strand, counting down.
CGAACATCTCTGGCGAGATGTGAAAATAGCTGTGCAGCAACGCTACCCATCCAACCTGACAGAGCTTGAGAGGATCTGCAGAGAAGAATGGGAGAAACTCCCCAAATACTGGTGTGCCAAGCTTGTAGCATCATACCAAAGAAAACTGAAGGCTGTAATCGCTGCCAAATGTGCTTCAACAAAGTACTGAGTAAAGGGTCTGAATATTTATGTAAATGTGATATTTAGGTTTTTTATTTTGAATGAATTAGCAAAAATATCTAAAAACCTGTTTTTGCTTTGTATTGTGTATAGATTGATGACAGACGGACAATGTAATTCATTTTAGAATAAGGCTGTAACCTAACAACATGTTGAAAAAGTCAAGCGGTCTGAATATTTCTGAATGCAATGTATAGCCAAGACATCATTACTCATTGTGTATTTATTATTACGTGTAATTACTTTTCTATTATTTCTCTATTTTCTTTCTCTCTGCATTGCTGGGAAGGGTCCTTAATTAAGTAAGCATTTCACTGTTAGTCTACACCTGTTGTTTAAGAAACATGTGACAAAGCAAATGTGATGTGATTTGAGCCCCCGCTTCCCAGCTGTTCTCTCACTCCTTCAGAGACCTACTCATACCTACTTGTGGTGGCTGCTATTGACGCACAGTCACAGATCTGTTCCCATATAACAGCTGGCCATTGGAGTGTTTGTGACAGCACAATGATCCTCTCCATTTAACATGACCACAAACAAACCTTCTCTCCCGTGTGTGTGTGTGTGTGTGAGAGAGTGAACAACCCAATATGCATGTGTGTAGTAAAAGTGAAGTCAAGACTGATACACTGGAACTAACCAGTCCTTTGAGGTTAGACAGTGAGTTAAAAGAGAAGAGGAAGAGTGAGGAAGAGGACTCACGACGAAGAAGAATCCGATGCTCATCATCTTGGCCGTCCGTGTCACGTTGTGATTGGCCAGACCCCGCCTCTCAAGCACCTGCTGGGAGATGACATCACCCACCCCCACCAGCGTGCCTGTAGGAGAGAGAGGGGAGAGAAAAAAGGGAGGGAGGTGAGAGGAAGTGAGCGAGAGTGAGTAACAGAGAAGATCATTGGGATGTGGTCATCTGCCGCTCTGTGCAGAGCAGCCAGGGGACACGTGCTTAGACAGACACATGCCAACCTGTGATGGTGCCAACGACAGAAAAAGCAGTAGAAGCCCATTCAAAGACATCAGCCCCCATTAACCATTAATACCCTGTACACCTACAGACCTTCACATGGTTCAAAGACAAGCCCCCTGCCTCTCTGCTTTACTGATAACATCAGACGTCACAACTGATGATTATCAAACATAATGTACCTAAAAAGAATCAACATTGACTCACCACATACACCACTACTGTTATAATTGTTTTAACGAGTGTACTATAATAAACCATAAATGGTTTTGAGACCTAAATATACTGTAGTTACACTGGTGCAGAGGAATTGTTGACTGGGCATGTGTCCTACTCTACACATGTCCACTCCTTACAAAGATTGTTACATTTACATTTGAGTTATTTCGCCTACGCTCTTCTTTATTCTGTATCAGCAAAAAACAACATTTTTACCACACATTTTTACCATATAGCATGCAGGCTTGTAGTAGCATAGTCCCTTTCACAACCTTGATGGCTTACGTTACCCCTACTAGCTAACCACTAACCGCCTTGAAACACACCACTTATTATGAGTTCAGCACATCAGCATTTGTTTACTGTTACACAAAATCAAGATAAACCTTTACCCTCACAGTAGACACTGAAAGTCTATAACCAAACTGGCTAAAACTCTGTTGTTGGCCAATAGTAGGTACAGCTAGCCACATGCTTACCTGAGTGCTACTATTAGCTAGCAGCAGTAAATCCAGGTAAATGGCTAACACAAACATTGGCTACCATGATATCCTGCAAGTTATAACCGCCAATGAAGATCAGGCAATTCAGCAAAAATATAGACATACCTTGAAATAAACAATGACATTAATCCGATTGGCATTTCACCATTAATTTCCACAAAACGTGCAGTATTCTGTTGATGGAGGTGTTGCTTGCTAGCTAGCTTATTCCCAGCCATTGATCATGACTCTTAGATCCATTACATTACACATAAAAGTAATTGGACGAGGCCTCCCAAGTGACGCAGTGGTCTAAGGCACTGCATCGCAGTGCTTGTGGCATCACCACAGACCCGGGTTCGATCCCAGGCTGTTTCACAGCCGGCCGTGCTCAGGAGACCCATGAGGCGGCGCATAATTGGCCCAGCGTTGTGCGGGTTAGGGGCAGGCCGGCTGGGATATCCTTGTCCCATTGCACTCTAGCGACTCCTTGTGGAGGGCCCAGGAGCCTGCAAGCTGACTTCAGTTGCCAGCTGAATGGTGTTTCCTCTGACACATTGGTGCGGCTGGTTTCCGGGTTAAGTGAGCAGTGTGTCAAGAAGCAGTGCGGCTTGCTTAGCAGGGTTGTGTTTCGGAGGACGCATGGCTCTCGACCTTTGCCTCTCCTGAGTCCATAGGGGAGTTGCAGCGATGGGACAAGACTGTAACTACTGTTTGTTGAGAGCCGTGACTGAACAATAACATGCATCTCTTGCTGTACCGTATCTGTTTCAGCCACTGCCTGTCACCAAGGTAGGCTCCACGCTCTTCTCAATTTACATCAACAACATAGCTCAGGCGGTAGGAAGCTCTCTCATCCATTTATATGCAGATGATACAGTCTTATACTCAGCTGGGTCCTGCCTGGATTTTGTGTTACATGCTCTACAACAAAGCTTTCTTAGTGTCCAACAAGCTTTCTCTGCCCTTAACCTTGTTTTGAACACCTCCAAAACCTCTGAGGGTTTAGAGATTACTACCTCTGAGGGTTTAGAGCTTGAGGTAGTCACCTCATACAAGTACTTGGGAGTATGGCTAGATGGTACATGTCAGCACAGCGTACCACACATATCAAAGCGGCAGGCTAAAGTTAAATCGAGACTTGGTCTCTATCGTAATCATTCCTCTTTCACCCAAGCTGCCAAACTAACCCTGATTTAGATGACCATCCTACCCAAGCTAGATTACGGAGATATAATTTATAGATCGGCAGGTAAGGGTGCTCTTGAGTAGCTTGATGTTCTTTACCATTCGGCCATCAGATTTGCCACCAATGCTCCTTATAGGACACATCACTGCACTCTATACTCCTCTGTAAACTGCTCATCTCTGTACACTCCCCTCTATCTGAGATATCTACTGCAGCCCTCATCCTTCACATACAACAGCCATTCTGCCAGTCACATTCTGTTAAAGGTCCTCAAAAGCACACACATCCCTGGGTCGCTACTCTTTCAGTTCACTGCAGATAGCGACTGGAACGAGCTGCAACAAACACTCAAACTGGATAGTTTTTTTCTCAATCTCTTAATTCAAAGACTCAATCATGGACACTCTTACTGACAGTTTTGGCTCCTTTGTGTGATGTATTGATGTCTCTACCTTCTTGCCCTTTGCACTGTTGTCTGTGCCCAATAATGTTTGTACTATGTTTTGTGCTGCTACCATGTTGTTGTTATGTTGCTGCCTTGCAATGTTGTTGTCTTAGGTCTCTCTTTATATAGCGTTATGTGTTGTCTCTTGCCGTGATGTGTGTTTTGTCCTATATTTAATATTTATTTATTTAACATTTTTAATCCCCCGTCCATGCAGGAGGCCATATGCCTTTTGGTAGGCTGTCATTGTAAATACAAATTTGTTCTTAACTGACTTGCACATTTAAATAAAGGTTAAATAAAATGAAAAATAAATAAAATGAAATCTTTCATATCGGCGAGAAATAATTTTCAAAAAACAAGAGATTAAATTCTATCACACCTTTATATGGTTAGGGTTCCCACAAACCCATATTTCCAAGTTACATAGCTTGTTTACAGAAAACAGACAGAAGAAAGAGTGGACTACCTGTGCTAATTAGCTATCTGTCTCCGAACATCTGTGTGTAAACGGAAGACTGACACCACAAACGTGTCGTCACTGGAAAATGCTATCGGTTGCAACTGTGTTAAAACAGGTTAAAACAGTCTACAGTATGTATTTCGCATTTGGGAAATTATTTTGATGTGATATGAATGTAGTTGGATTTTTGTTTCTAGAACCTTACCACATTTAGATGGAGTATTTGGCTATTTTGGCTTCCAGACCTAATTCAGCCTTAAAAACAGAACATGTAAGGTCATTGGACTAAGGAGTAACATTAGCCTCCTTTAGTACAATATTGGGCAAGCTTATTCCATCCTCAAACACCATGCTAGATCCGTGTGACTGGGCCAGTTCATTTTGCATGGTACGGTGCACTTAGATAACTAGCTATCTTCGTGTTTTATAATCTACTAGCGACATAACATGACAACTCTTTGGGCACTTTAGTACCTGCTTATCCGATTCACATCCATCACCGAAGCCGCCAGCCGTGGTGCTGTAAGTAACACCGGCGGCATCAGTGGAATTGGAGCCTACATTGATTGTGGCCAAAGAACCGATTTTTAGCTTCAGCTACATGTTGAACCCACGCTTCCACTGTTGGTCACCGTTGTAATTGTATAAGTGAGGTCCGCATATGACTGAAGCTCCCCTGACCCAGTCTGCCCGAAAGCAGTAGGACTTCCTTCCCATCTAGCTACTCACATTTCGACCAAACACGCATGCCGGTAAACAGTGCACTCCCACCACCACCAGTTCTTCTCTTGCGCCAAACCCGCAATGTATTGTTGGTATATGAGTTTTTGATAAATGTCATTCAAATTGTGAAAACAGAAGTGAAATTTTAAGGGGGGATACATTTTTGCAAAAATAACATTTAGATGGAATATCATCAATCTACGTTGTTAGATTTGTGGAAATATATTGTGCAACCTTCCCTTTAAGATTGCTAGGTGGGACAACCACATATCAGTAATAGTAAGAACATTTTTCCTCAATAAAGTAGATATCAGCAATGTCAGTGGGAAACAAAATTGTCAAGTGCGAGTGTTAGTTCATAAAAGGCAAGGGATTGACAATAACTTTTTTAGCCACTTGTATATCAGACAAGCAGGACTGATTTTTTCTACTTGTCCAAAGTACAAGCTCAAGTCGCTCGTCCCCCCAAAATTAAATAATCTGTAACACCATGGGCCAAAACAATGACATAAAATTGTATTGTATCATGCAAGGAATTACTTATTATCACTGGTACTAACAACGGAAGACTGCTGGTCTCTGATCCCAAGTATTATATCTCCTGCCGTTGTGGCCTTGAGCAAGGCACTTAACCCCCCACAAAGTAAAATACTGCACTGATAGGCTACTGTATAAAACAGTAAAAATATACAGTGAGTGCCAAAAGTATTGAGCCAGTGCCACATTTTTGGTTGTTTTGGCTCTGTACTCCAGCACGTTGGATCTGAAATGATACCATGACTATGAGATTAAAATTCAGGCTGTCAACTTTAATTTGAGGGTATTTTCATTCATATCGGGTAAACTCCTTAGAAATTACAGCATATTTTATACATAGTCTCCCCATTTTAGGGGACCAAAAGTATTGGGACAAATTCACTTACATTTACGTGTATTGAAGAAGTCAAAAGTTTAGTATTTCGTCCCATATTCCTAGCATGCAATGACTACTGTACATCAAGCTTGTGACTCTACAAACCTGTTGGATGCATTTGCTGTTTGTTTAGGTTTTGTTTCAGATTATTTTGTGCCCTATACAAATTCATAGTAAATAATGTATTGTGTCATTTTGGAGTTACTTTTATTGTAAATAAGAATAGAATATGTTTCTAAACACTTCTACATTCATGTGGATGCTACCATGATTATGGATAATCCTGAATGAATCGTGAATAATGATGAGTGAGAAAGTTACAGACGCACAAACATCATACCCCCAAGACATGCTAACCTCTCACCATTATAATAACAGGGGAGGTCAGCATTTTTTGAGGTGGTTTGATATTTATGCCTCTAACTTTCTCACGCAACATTATTCACGATTCATGCTATAACTGGGCAAATAACTCACTAACTAGCAATGAATATCAACAATCCGAACACGCAGCTTGCTTTGATCTCAAAAACGTATCTCGCAACTTCATGAGTGAAAGACCACTCCTGCCTGTCAATGCAGGCATATACAGTGCCTTGCGAAAGTATTCGGCCCCCTTGAACTTTGCGACCTTTTGCCACATTTCAGGCTTCAAACATAAAGATATAAAACTGTATTTTTTTGTGAAGAATCAACAACAAGTGGGACACAATCATGAAGTGGAACAACATTTATTGGATATTTCAAACTTTTTTAACAAATCAAAAACTGAAAAATTGGGCGTGCAAAATTATTCAGCCCCTTTACTTTCAGTGCAGCAAACTCTCTCCAGAAGTTCAGTGAGGATCTCTGAATGATCCAATGTTGACCTAAATGACTAATGATGATAAATACAATCCACCTGTGTGTAATCAAGTCTCCGTATAAATGCACCTGCACTGTGATAGTCTCAGAGGTCCGTTAAAAGTGCAGAGAGCATCATGAAGAACAAGGAACACATCAGGCAGGTCCGAGATACTGTTGTGAAGAAGTTTAAAGCCGGATTTGGATACAAAAAGATTTTCCAAGCTTTAAACATCCCAAGGAGCACTGTGCAAGCGATAATATTGAAATGGAAGGAGTATCAGACCACTGCAAATCTACCATGACCTGGCCGTCCCTCTAAACTTTCAGCTCATATATAGAAGACTGATCAGAGAGGCAGCCAAGAGGCCCATGATCACTCTGGATGAACTGCAGAGATCTACAGCTGAGGTGGGAGACTCTGTCCATAGGACAACAATCAGTCGTATATTGCACAAATCTAGCCTTTATGGAATAGTGGCAAGAAGAAAGCCATTTCTTAAAGATATCCATAAAAAGTGTCATTTAAAGTTTGCCACAAGCCACCTGGGAGACACACCAAACATGTGGAAGAAGGTGCTCTGGTCAGATGACACCAAAATCGAACTTTTTGGCAACCATGCAAAACGTTATGTTTGGCGTAAAAGCAACACAGCTCATCACCCTGAACACACCATCCCCACTGTCAAACATGGTGGTGGCAGCATCATGGTTTGGGCCTGCTTTTCTTCAGCAGGGACAGGGAAGATGGTTAAAATTGATGGGAAGATGGATGGAGCCAAATACAGGACCATTCTGGAAGAAAACCTGATGGAGTCTGCAAAAGACCTGAGACTGGGACGGAGATTTGTCTTCCAACAAGACAATGATCCAAAACATAAAGCAAAATCTACAATGGAATGGTTCAAAAATAAACATATCCAGGTGTTAGAATGGCCAAGTCAAAGTCCAGACCTGAATCCAATCGAGAATCTGTGGAAAGAACTGAAAACTGCTGTTCACAAATGCTCTCCATCCAACCTCACTGAGCTCGAGCTGTTTTGCAAGGAGGAATGGGAAAAAATTTCAGTCTCTCGATGTGCAAAATTGATAGAGACATACCCCAAGCGACTTACAGCTGTAATCACAGCAAAAGGTGGCGCTACAAAGTATTAACTTAAGGGGGCTGAATAATTTTGCACGCCCAATTTTTCAGTTTTTGATTTGTTAAAAAAGTTTGAAATATCCAATAAATGTCGTTCCACTTCATGATTGTGTCCCACTTGTTGTTGATTCTTCACAAAAAAATACAGTTTTATATCTTTATGTTTGAAGCCTGAAATGTGGCAAAAGGTCGCAAAGTTCAAGGGGGCCGAATACTTTCGCAAGGCACTGTAATAATTATACTGCGATGCGCTCTGCAGAGATTGGGAGGACATTGAGCAATACATCACATCCGGAGGACAGTTTGATCCAATTCTGATCAGAGTAGCCTAATTGTTTAATATTGTGATTTTTTTTTCCTGATGTTTTCAGAAGATGGGCAAGTGTAATTTGGATTGTAGTACATTTTTGTAGTACATGTGTGACAATGTGTAGATTCATGTGAACAAGTGTCTTGCGGTCACAATGATATGTCAACAAGATGAGACCACATCTAATAGGCTAATATCATTAGATAGTGGCACTAAGCCAATTTAACCAATATAGCCATTAATATACATTTATTTTATACATGCACTGAAATCCAATAAAGACACTTTTCCTACACCTTCACAACCAAAGAGATGTGCATCTTAAAAATGTATAATCACACAATTTTATGTTTTTTTCTCTCCAAATCCATTGAGGTGATTTAGCAACGGCGGATTATCCTGATTTAGAGTCACATGCAATAAAACAAAACACTTCAAAAGTTAACGTTTGTCCTCTGGCCTCATCAACAAAGCTCTGACTGAATGAGTCATCCTAAAACACACTGGTCCTGTAGGTCATTGTCTTTGGAGGGCCTTACTGCCACACATAGGGATTACTGATGCACTGAAGTGTGTCTGCCCCGGTCACACAGGATAGGTCAGAAGCTCCTTGCTCTGTAAATACTTCTGCACTAGGGGGGGCTTGTACGGTGTCATTTTATCAATGAGAGTGAAAAAGAGAGAGAAAGAGAGGAGTCAATGGACACTGGCCTCAGTGACTGATGGAAACGTATGCCATTGCTAGATAGGCCTCAGTGGGACATGAGGTCCTGCGTGTGGGTGTACGGTGCTTAAAGAAAATTATTTTGGGGTATCTCAGATTGTTCAGGCAGTTCTTACGTAGGAGGAAGGATGTTTGACACTTTTTACATTTGTATCACAAACCATTTTTGAGAAAATCATGATGAAAGTGGCCATTTTAGGCCCCCCCTAGACATATACATGCCTCCTGTAAGACCCTATGATCCGCGAACCGTACATGATACAGATACATTATAATCCTTATGGTAGCGGTTGGCAACAAGTGGCCCAACGAGCAAATTTTGGTTTTGGGTTTAAAAAAATATTGGAAATTACCAGGAATTCAGCAAAAAAAAAAAAATATTAAGAAAGTCTGTTCCCAAGTATTCCCACAAATAAATAAAACGCCTCAAATACAATCTCTTTTTGGGCTTAGTTGTGGTCAATTTGAAGTTGTGGTCAATATCTCAAAAGTATCTTTTTTGATTTTGTTCATTTTAAGACATTTTGTTTGGAACAATATACTATACACAAAGATTGTTTGATCATCATTATCCCTTTTTTCCTGAACTTCCAATCCCTTTGATGCATTTGAATCACTCCAAAGCATACCTTCTTCAGACTGAAATATGCCATTACTTGATCTTACATATCTTTGTACTATAACTTTTATTGCGATAAATGGCAATGAGGTCAGATTAAAAAATGCATCAAATTATTTTTTACATATTTGTTGCTGATACCCCCAAGTGACATAAAATAGAGAATCAGAGATTCAAATAGCTTGATAGTCCATGTTAATAGTATCTTAAATATCATGCATGAATCCATTTGAGATCATGTAGTAGGCCTATGAATCAATTTTACTTTCTGACCACCCCAACCCCCATTCTCTGATTGTTATGGTGGCTCGCCCAGTGATTTTGTTTGACAAAAGTGGCTCCTTCAGAAACATTAGTGACTACCACTGACTGACCTATAACGTCAATTTCTATGTATAAATGGGTCATATCATTAAAAGTACCAGAGGGCATTCTGGAAATTTGACGTGTTTGAAGAGTAAAAATAAGCTTTCGATACATTAATAATATTCTGAATGTTGAACAAATGAATGTGAAAAATTGTATTTCAGAATCTTGACATTGTCCATTTTTGAAAGCACACAATAAGGACTATAATGACACGAAGCTGTTGCCTGTATCATGTACGGTTCACGGATCACAGGAGGCATGTATAGGTCTAAAAGGGCCTAAAATGGCCACTTCCATCATGATATTCTAAACCATGGTTTGCGATACAAATGTAAAAAGCATGTCAAACATCCTTCCGCCCAATGAAGTTTTTAAACGAGAATTGCCTGAACAATCTGATACCAAAAATATTTTGGGCCTACGCTGGCATGGAATCGCACGTGACCGCGAGACCTCCTGTCAACACACACAGGGAGTGCCAATCAAGAAGACAGAGCCGTCTCCTCCAATCTGTTGGAAATGTCACGGGTCCCATTCCCTTCCGCTGTCCAGAGTCTGGCTGGGCTTGGGGGCATCGATCCCCTCGCCCCCACGCAGGAAGGAAGGAGGGGGAACAAACATACACATGCATTATTTATACATGCTTAAACAAACAACGGCCTTGCGTGTCTCTGCGGAGATCTGCTCATATGGGAAATCTACAGCAGAGGATGCAAATATTTGATTTAGGAGATGCATTGATGAATATGACTGAGCGAGAGTGGTTGATGATAAAAACAAACCCATTGACTACATATCAGCCTAAAAGTATGGTTTCTTTGCGTGGGGGGGGGGTCCTAACTAAAGAGTTGCGAAAACGGTGACTCCTAACTTATGATGCAGCATCTAAAAAAAAGATGACTCCTCTCCACCATGTCTCTGACTAGAAAACTTCAGAGAGGAAAAACATTTCCATCAATACTCTGCACAACAAACAATACAGGCACAGACCAATGTTTTCTAGCCTTTGTTGACATCACGACAAGAGACAAAGCAACACAAATTTGTTCTCTCTGCGTAAGCAAAAATCACCAGTATCTCGTTAGATATTGGCACAAGCCAATTTCAGGCTCAAAACATTCCTCTTTGTGACACTCTCTCACTGGCAGGTCTGAAGAGTCAGACAAATGCCAGCTCTCACCGAGCAGTTAATGAACAGAGTCATACAGATACAACACATGTGGCGAGAGAGCGGGTTTCATGGAGGTTCATAACAGAGGAAATTGTGGATTCTTGTAAACAACTTTTGGCAGACACTAGGCCTGCTAGATAAAGGAGTAAACAGTCTGTATGTGTATGTGTGTGGTGTGTATGCTACTTATCAGGAGGAATAGAGATGAGCAGCCCTGACTGTGGACAATGGGACAGAAAGATAACAGGAGAAAGGGGTGATGAGACACCATGGAGAGGGAGAATTCCCTCCCCTACAGAGAGGGAGAGATGGGAGCGTATTAGACCACTGCCCAGTGCCCACACCTCCAGTCTGTTTCTAGGGAGCGCTGCCTGGGCCATAGCTTACACCTCTAAAATCCAGAACAGCATCCTGTTTAAGATGCAGGATGACCAGGCTAGGCGTTGAGATGCATGACTCTGTGAGGTGTGAGAACCATGGCTGACACAGACAGCCCATCCAGCTACTGACGGCAGAGCTCCAGATTTAGTGTGCTTCTGTTTTTAGCTTGGCCGTTGTGAAATAATGATGCTGCGTGGTGCGGCGGGGACTAAGGAGTGAGCAGAGAAAATGACCAGGTTTAAAAACAGTTTGTTCTGGGCAATGTGAGCTTGACTGGCCCCTCAGGCCACTCCTCAAATGACACACAAACACTAGAGCACGCACACACATACACACACAGGGCCTGGGTCAGATGACCTTCACCTCTCTTGGAGGAAATGAATGGAAGGACAGAGAGATGGAGGAACACAACCTGAGTATCATAACTCAGGATAAGACCCAGATACAGACAGCTAGAGTCACAGATGTTTATTGACACAAACAGGGGGCAGGCAAAAGACAGGTCAAAGGCAGGTAGAGGTCCATAATTCAGGGCAAAGTCAATAAGGTACAGAACAGCAGGCAGGCTCAGGAAAGGCAGAGGCCCGTAGACGGGTCAGAGCCAGGCAGGTACAGAACGGCAGGCTCGGAGTCAGGGCAGGCAGAATGGTCAGAACCAGAGAAACAGAACTTGAGAAAGCAGGGAGACGGGAAAACACGCTGGTAAGACCTGACAAGACAAGACGAACTGGCAACAGACAAACAGAAAACACAGGTATAATAACACAGGTATACACAGGGGATAATGAGGAGGATGGGCGACACTTGGAGGGGGGTGGAGACGAGCACAAAGACAGGTGAAACAGATCAGGGTGTGACACTGAGGGGGACATTGATGGACAGGACACACACACACTCCCCCCATCAAACCATGGAGAAAACTGAGTGGACCCTATGCTCTCAGATCTGCAGGGAGGAGGTAGTGAAATGTGGATAGATTGTTTTGGAATCAGGCCATGGTGGAGCCCCAGTCTACAAACCTCCAGCTGCATCAGCAAGAGGATGAGGTGTTGTGGTACTCATGTTTGACACACTGAGCAGGGAACGTTCACCTGAAGTCAGCTCAGACTTGCCTCTACCTGCTACAGTCAAATATCATGTTTTAAAAAGGACATTGGGCCTTAATAATAATGTAGACAGAGAAGCCCTCTTTGTATGATCTATGTTTTTCTTAAAATGTCATAGAATAACTAATAAGGTAGTTGGGAAGAGGGTGGAACCTTTTATGTGCTTTTACTGGAGCATCTACAACTCGACCTTAACATAACAGGCGTGCACACACACACACACACCTTGACTGGAGTGTGTCCTTCATTGTAAACCTTTATTGTAATAACTGGTCCTTTAAGAACAGAACAGAGCAGCCATAAACCCTTGAGAAACCCGAGGCTTATCAACACTACATGAGCTCATCCTTAAACACAGCCAGACACTACCCTCTTACAGCTACCATTTCTCTTTTGTAAGGTCCTTTGTGAGTGTTCAGTGATAAAACCACAGGACAGGTGCAACAAAAACATCTTTCCTCCCAACTTTAATACCATATCCATCTAGCTGGTAGCCACCATCTGATGCCCACTGAGACATGGTCCCGTAGCTAGTCAAGAGGTGCCAACGAGCTTCCTCTCCCCTCCTTTATTGAGAGTGCTGATGTCAGCACTAGCTAGCTTGGCAGGCTGGCTGCGGCTCTAGGGGCCGTCCTTGAGGGAGAGCCAGAGCCTATAGAGGCTAATGGGGCTGATGGTGATTGACGTGGCCCAGGCTAAGTGAAGTGATCTGGGGGAGAGTTGGCAGGCGTTCCCCCCAGGGCCTGATGGTTGTTCCACTGGGGAGGGAGTGGACCCACTGAGCCCTCAGATGCATTTAACTGATGAAGCCAACCCAGCCTGACCCGTCCCCTCCAGGTAGGAGTGCCTCTCAGGATCCACACTCACAACTTGACTTTGGGATTCAGCTACTGCTACTGTAGCTCACTGGTGTCCTGAGATCTCCCTTTTTCCTCATTAATTTTTTTCGTTGTTCAATCATTCATCCATTGACTGACTGACTGACTGATGTCAGGTACTGAATTCCATGTATCATACAGGCTATAGGTAAGCAGACCTAGAGCTAAGCTAAACAAGAGGTCAGAAAAGTTTGGATTTGTCTGCTGTGTCTCTGCCTTTTTAGAGCAGATCTTAATTTGTCTGTGAGGTCTGGTGGTCCCCTCAGTGGGGAGAACACACACACTCGTTATCTCGCTTTATCAGGTGTCCTTTCTCGCTCTTCTGAAGGTCTCCAGTGCACTACAGTAGATACAAATGGCATTTCCACACAGCTACAGTAGCTAAATGTAAAACAGTATACTTTCTCCCTTCTCTCTCTCTCTCTCTCCAGTGAAAACTAAGATGATGAGTCACTCTTCAAGTCAGACATCTTAATTACATAAAATGCTCACTCTGCCTGCAACCCCTTAACCCAGCTGCCTAGGAAGGGCACTAAATGCATTCTTATTACAACCAGTCTTCCCTGTACCGGGTATCTCCTTCAAATCTACGTGGACACATTCCAGAAGAATATCAATAATCAATTAAATTGTAATCTCATAGCACACCTTTGTTAATAATGGCAAAGAGAGAGGACTGCTTTGCCACTGCCAGGCTTCTGGGCAGTTTGACACTGGCACTCCTTATGCAATCAGTGAGGTAATGACTAAGGCAGGGGTGTGGCCCTTCCCTAATTAGCCAATTGTTCCTCCTAGTAAAAAGACAAGTGTTGAGGCATGAGATCAGATTTGGAAAAAAAGGAGTTAGGCCTACTTACTATGGAAAACAAAACACTCATAACAGCGTCCAGTTTTCATCATCCCATAAAGGTTGATATGGCAGGCAGTCTCATGTAGCCGTGGCAGCACATTGTCGCGTGGTTGTATAAATAGGGATGTTGTTGACGTTTCCACTCTGAATCGTTATCGGCCACACAGACACAGCTTTGCCTCCGAGAGGAGAAACACCAAGGTAACAAATTAGGGAAATATCAAAGCCTTTTTACACTGACAGTGACAATATAGACTTGGGTTACCACTGAAGTACAAGTTTTAGAGGAGCGAGTCAGCCACATATTCCTATCAAATCAGGGTGAAATATCTGAACAAATATTGATTAGATTTAATTGGCTATCAAAACAAGGCTGGCACCTAATCCTGACAAACGCATCATCTCAAGGACCTACAGTATAGGCTAGTGATGGTAGTGAAAAGACTGTTCTTCACTGCCATCTTGTGTTAACAGAAAAAAAAGTGTGGGCATGTAAATGTTGGTTATTAATGAGACACTTCAGCATTATAGGAGGAAAAACACTTATATTCTACAAGAGGACATAATAAAACTATATAGAAGGAGAACATTATGATTTACCTGTCTTCAAGGCAATTTCCACACCTATATAAAAATAAAACCTAATCAAAATATCGATGAAGTCATATTGGCTTGGATCCTCTGATTAGTAGTCACAGTGCTGCCTATGATGTTTGCAACCACAATCTACACTGTCACAGAATCAACAGGAAACATGTCCAATATTTACAGAATACAGACAGGGCTCCATTTTAGGGTACAGCACAAATTGAACAACCTCATTCAGACCATGAGCTCTCATCCAACAACCCCATTCAGACCTGAGCTCTCATCCATAAACCATGGAATAGGGGGATTGCATTTGTAAACATTTGGACAGACAGTCTGTGAGATGGATTTGACATCAGAGCTGAAAAAGTTGAAGCAGCTGAAATCAGGTGAAAGCCTAAGACAACATTTTGGGGGAAATTGACTATCTTTGGTGGAAATTATGGCGGAGGCTTTGCTGTAGAGGCGGACAGTGGACATAGTGTAGTCACTGTACTGTAATGTAACCTAGTGTTGTGGGTGTTTTCATACCGGCTGTGATTATCTGGACAGTCCATGGATGCCTGGTCATAAGAGCCTGGTAGGATCTCCACAGGCCCGCCATTCTCCGCTCTATGCTGGAACACAGACGATCTAGTCAGAACCGCTTATAACCAGTCATAACCCATATGCCTTGCCATCAACTGATTGTGTGTGGACATTGGTAGTTCAATATAGAACTTTAGATATATGAGACATGACTATTTTCATTATGACAATATTCTGACTTTTGAAAACAGCTAATGGTTGGGTGATATCTGTACAGTTTCTTGATATCACGAAGTAGACAACCAAACGTTTCTTTACACAGACGAAGTAACTGCGGCCATATGGGAAACGTAGGCTAGCCTACTCTGCAGCTTATGCAATGGAATGCCTGACGCGTGCTGCCGCACATAACGTTCTCCACATTATCTGATCACGGGGGAGTCAGCAAAATTGGATTTGGACAACTTTACTACACTGTAACTAGTTACTGCTACTGCAGTCATACTTGCCGTACTTAATGTAACCCTGATAGTTAACATATTATTTATTCAACATAGCCCTGTTTCCTAGTCAACCAGACGTAAAGCATCCTAATCCTAGCCTTGCAACCTCATTAGCTAACGTTAGCCGATTTAGCTACTCTCTGGAGTTCTGCCACCGACGTTACTCTGCCACCAATAAGAAACTTGTCATGCAGCTCTAACATTACAGTCAAGTCGGTCATTTCTCCATAATAAAAACGGTACAACTAGACAATGAAAGTGTTACAAAGCGAAAAGATAGAACACAATTGTTACATGCCTTCCTTAATACAGCTCCAACTGAGACACACAACACAGACTACTCTAACCGACGTCACTTCCACAACAGCATCAGATGGATTATGTCACCCTCTGGTGGTGCAAGGCTAACCCTATGACAAGTAACCAACTGAGTGACGATGAACTTCTGTCCTTGATTTCTATTTTCCAAGCACTCAGTTCTCTCTCACGGACAGTTGAACATGAACAGGGTATTCACAAAACTAAAACATTCAGTTCGCATTATTTTATTGTTTCTTGGACATGAAATGATAGCATGAAATATTGCAGTGATTTGTTTGTGAAGATTCTTTTTGATAAGGGAACACACACAACAACAAAAAGCCCAATCAAGCCTTGTCCTTACATCATGCTTTAAAAAAAAATGTCTAATCAACAAAAGGAACACACAAAAAAAATCTAGATTCATGGAACATTGTTGAGCATATACATGTAACCAAGCTGTGTCAACCACACAAGCAGATATACAGTAGTAAGCAGACACCCATGGACAGTTCAAGCTATACAAAACAGAAATGCGGGTGAGGTAACGAATATAGCTAAAGCTGATGCCCTATAGAGGAGCCTTATTTGACACATGGAGACCCAGCAAAGACAAACACTCTCCCTAAGGGAAATAGATGTTTTTATTATATACACACACAACTGGACAAATATGTAACATTATGCTTACCATCCAAATGTCTCTTAGCTAACAATATGCATATGCATAGTTTTGGCAAAAAAAATGCCTGAGGATATCTTGGGTATCCTCTTTTTTTAAGACACTATATTTAAACACTCAAAGCCACGGAATCCTCAAGGTTCTGCCTTGCAATCCTGTAACTATGAAACAAAATATGTACATGGTCAAGCTGGTCAGCCTATTAAAACAAGATACAGATGATCCATGATGGTTTCATTTGAGTAGTTTTACAGTCAGAGCCACCTCTCCTGCTGTAAGTTCTTCATTATACTACAACATACATTGTACGGCCTTTGTGAACTAACCAGGGGTATCAATTTAAAGGAGAAAACATTAAATACACAAGGAAATAATTTACACAG
The DNA here is from genome assembly GCF_018296145.1 of Oncorhynchus tshawytscha. Classification (NCBI taxonomy): domain Eukaryota; kingdom Metazoa; phylum Chordata; class Actinopteri; order Salmoniformes; family Salmonidae; genus Oncorhynchus; species Oncorhynchus tshawytscha. The sequence goes on along the minus strand of NC_056446.1, from coordinate 18,871,590 downwards.
GAAAAATATTCAAGTATAAATAGTGCTAAGTAGTTCAAATCGGTAACAAAATAATTAAACTGACTATCTGCATTGACCGTTTTTGCACCAACTTTGATTCATCACATTTATTATCTATCTTGTTGCCTAGTCACTTTATTCCTAGTTATATGTACATATCTACCTCAATTGCCTTGTACCCCTGCACTTCGACTCGGTACTGGTACAGTGTACATAGCCAAGTTATCGTTACTCATTGTGTACTTATTATTACTTTTCTATTATTTTCTCTTCATTGTTGGGAAGGGCCTGTAAGTAAGCTGTTAGTCTACACCTGTTGTTTATGAAGCATGCGATAACATTGTATTTATTACCCAGAGAAATGGCTGCAAAGTTTAAAAAAAAAAAATTCTGCATCAACCAACCTATAATATACAAGTGAGAGGAAACCTAATAAAATCCTTCTAATAAAAACAGCCTCAAGAACTAAATCATGTTTAAAAAAAAGAAGTCAATCATCTTAAACCATTAAAAAAAAAGTACTTTTTTTGCCCAAGACTTTTGTCACAGCTAAGGCAACAGCACACAATCTCCAGAGAGGACAGTCCATAATGTCCATAGATGTATATTAAGTAATACTAAGGCTATGTTGAGCTTAAAGCTACCCATGGGCTATACGACCTTATATTTTCACTACCTACCTGGTCCATTGTACCCTCAGTCTGTAACTTGCTCCTCTCAGTTATAATACAAAGTCACCCTGTGCATAACAATGGTCATCACCATTATATTCACACGTTATTCAAGCACAGCTGAGATCTGGCACTAACAGCCACAGGCTGTCCTACTCTCATCTTCCCTGATTTCATACTGTGGTGTGATTTGTCATCTTAACTATTTCTATGGGTCAACTCAACAGGAAAACATCAAAAGGACTAGAAAATGGTCATCCTTCAACCCAAAAGAGGCCTTTTATTTCTCTTGATTCTTTCTCCAACTTTACAGGTCCTGCTGCGTCAACAAAAATCAAACAAGCAAAATCACAAATCAAGTATTTTTTTATCAGTGGATAGATAGATATGTATGGGCTAATGGGCATCGCTAGCAAAGCTAGGCTAATATCACATTTCCTCCTCAGGAGGGTAGGTAGCCTTATGACCTTTCACCCTGATCAGAGAGGGTAGAGTTGGCACAGGGGCAGTGCCCAGGACATCATGAAATGATAAGCAGCAGAGGGGCGCTGACTGAGGGGGAATCTTTAGCTCTTAGGAGCTGATCAGTGGTTGGCTGGCATGGCTAAGTGCTTGTGTGATATCCCCCCTACTTCCCCCTCAGCAAAACTTCAGCTCAGTAGTCCATCCTTTAATCACTCTCGGTCCAGTCCGAGGGAGTGTCCGTCCCAAAGTAACGGTCCCCGAAATTACCTGGAAGAGAGGAGAAGAGAGAGCCGTCAGTCATATTGTCATTGTGAATACATGAGTTGGACTAGCGTCAGTGAGAATTGTGTGATCAGTGGCAGTGCTGATGGAACATATGGGTTAACCCAGCTATCAACTGGCTCATTCATCCCCCCCCCCTCTCCCCTGTAACTATTCCCCAGGTTGTTGCTGTAAATGAGAATGTGTTCGCTGTCAACTTATGATAAAAAAAAGTGTTAAATAAAATGAAAAACCGTCAGTCTGGGGTGATTCATAACAAAGCCCATCCACTTGGGCCTGAATGGCTGTGGCAGCAGCTACAGTGCATTCGGAAACTATTCGGACCTCTTTACTTTTTCCACATTGTTATGTTACAGCCTTATTATACAAATGGATTTAAGAAATAAAAATCCTCAGCAATCTACATGTAATACCCCATAATGACCAAGGGAAAATTGCTTTTTAGAAATGTGTACATATTTATTACAAATAACAGAAATACCTTATTTACATAAGTACTCAGACCCTTTGCTATGAGACCCGAAATTGAGCTCAGGTGCATCCTATTTTCATTGATCATCTTTGAGATGTTTCTACAACTTGATTGGAGTCCACCTGTGGTAAATTCAATTAATTGGACATGATTTGGAAAAGCACACACCTGTCTATATAAGGTCCCACAGTTGACAGTGCATGTCAGAGCAAAAACCAAGCCATGAGGTCGAAGGAATTGTCCGTAGAGCTCTGAGACGGGATTGTGTCGAGGCACAGATTTCGGGAAGGGGGCCAAAACATTTCTGCAGAATTGAAGATCCCCCAGTGGCCTGGAATAAGTTTGTAACCACCAAGACTCTCAGGGAGGTGACCAAGAACCCAATGGTCACTCTCCATCATTCTTAAAATGGAAGAAGTTTGGAACCGCCAAGACTCTTCCTAGAGCTGGCCGCCCGGCCAAATTGAGCAATCAGGGGAGAAGGACCTTGGTCAAGGAGGTGAACAAGAACCTGATGGTCACTCTGACAGAGCTCTAGAGTTCCTCTGTGGAGATAGAACCTTCCAGGACAACCATCTCTACAGCACTCCACAAATCAGGCTTTTATGGTAGAGTGGCCAGACAAAAGACACTCTTCAGTAAAAGGCACATGACAGCCCGCTTGGAGTTTGCCAAAAGGCACCCAAAGATTCTCTGGTCTGATGAAGCCAAGCTTGAACTCATGGGCCTAAATGCCAAGCATCACGACTGGAGGAAACCTGGCACCATCCCTACGGTGAAGGGTTGTGGCAGCATCATGCTGTGGGGATGTTTTTCAGTGGCAGGGCCTGGGAGACTGGTCAGGATTGAGGGAAAGATGAATGGAGCAACGTACAGAGAGAGCCTTGATGAAAACCTGCTTCAGCAACGCTCCCATCCAACTTGACAGAGAGGATCTGCAGAGAAGAATGTGAGAAACTCCCCAAATACATAAGTGCCAAGATTACAGCGTCATACCCAAGAAGACTTAAGGCTGCAATCACTGTCAAAGGTGCTTCAACAAAGTACTGAGTAGAGAGTCTGAATACTTATGTAAATGCGAGCAGTTTATTTTTTATAAATTAGCAAAAATTTCTAAACATTTTTTGTTTTGTCATTATAGGGTATTGTGTGTATATTGAAGTGGGAAAAAACTATAATACATTTTAGAATTAGGCTGTAACCTAACAAAATGTGGAAAAAGTCAAGGGGTTTGAATACTTTGCGATGGCACAATCTGACAACCTGGACGTTTTTAACTTGTGACGGTCATATCACTAATGATCATTCACACCACAAACAGCAGACTCACTGGATCTGCATTAAGACACCGCTTTGAAGGGAAACCCACATTAAGTGAGAGTGACTGAGAACAATGTGTGTGAGAAAGCGAGACAGGCCGATAGATAGCAGAAGCACCCACCAATGCCAGGGATGATGTGAAACTCGTTGTTGACCTTCTTATCGACGGCGGTGGTGATAATGCGGACCTTAGGGAAGGCGTAGGCCACAGAGTGGACGCCCATCTCAGCCATCAGTAGAGACAACAGGAAGATTTTATCCTCCTGGACATCATGGTCCTACAAAAGGTGACAGACATACGCAAATTGTGGCCTTCAATCACGATTGAAGAAAGAGTGGTGGTTAGTGGGGAGTTTCTGTGACAGTAGCACAATATGTAAGGAGAGCGAGGCAGCCACTTCCAGACCGGTTGGGATCTCAAGCTCTTCCCATTCCCACTGCTACCTGTCAAAAGGGACTCCTTAGTCTGATAGGTCTTCTGCACTCATCACATACTTCAACCAAGGCTTCCAGTAAAAACACTCACCCCCGTGACAATCTTTTTAAAGCTACAATCCTTATTCGAAACATTAACAAAGCGGCCACCCCGACCTCTGTTTTGGTAAGAAGCTGAGGGATGGACCTGGAGAAATGTAACCATTCAAATCCAGAGACTGAGCTACGGATGCGAAGACTGACCATCCATGATATAAATTATAGTTTTAACCATGTTGTGAGGCTATACAGTGTTTGTTTATGTTTACATTGTTTACAAACATTGGTGTAAAACAGGCTTATATATTTTGGGTTATGATGGGGTACGACAGTTGAACTAAACTCATGAGGCATTTATAGAAGTTAAATTCTTCAAGAATCAATGGGTATGTATAACTACTTTATAAGCCCAAAAATGTATGCAGTAACTAAGGACTCTAGCTTTAAAAAGAGATAGTCATGGAGGCAATAAAGTTTGCTTTTGGAGGACAAACAAAAACCACGGACTTTGGCCGCCAAGGTGGGTGGCGATAATTCTCCCCAGATGTTTACATTTCACAAGGGGCGAAGGCTAAAAGCACAGGACCTGTACATTTAGACCTCTAGTCTTATCACAATGAGGAAAAAGGACCTCAAACTCGCTGGACTCAAACTGTGTTTTATGACGGCAAACAAGCATCCCGATCTCTCCTTAATCTCCTGCTGCTGTAGCCATCCAGTCTCCACTAGCAGAGCTGCTGCCCTGCCATCTCAACAACCAACAAGGCCTGCTCTGCCATCTCAACAACCAACAAGGCCTGCTCTGCCATCTCAACAACCAACAAGGCCTGCTCTGCCATCTCAACAACCAACAAGGCCTGCTCTGCCATCTCAACAACCAACAAGGTCAAGGCCTACTCTGCCATCTCAACAACCAACAAGGTCAAGGCCTACTCTGCCATCTCAACAACCAACAAGGTCAAGGCCTACTCTGCCATCTCAACAACCAACAAGGTCAAGGCCTACTCTGCCATCTCAACAACCATCTACTCTGCCAACAACCAACAAGGTCAAGGCCTGCCACTCTCAAGGCCTACTCTGCATCATCTCAACAACCAACAAGGTCAAGGCCTACTCTGCCATCTCAACAACCAACAAGGTCAAGGCCTACTCTGCCATCTCAACAACCAACAAGGTCAAGGCCTACTCTGCCATCTCAACAACCAACAAGGTCAAGGCCTACTCTGCCATCTCAACAACCAACAAGGTCAAGGCCTACTCTGCCATCTCAACAACCAACAAGGTCAAGGCCTACTCTGCCATCTCAACAACCAACATCTCAACAACCAACAACACTCTGCCATCTCAACAACCAACAAGGTCAAGGCCTACTCTGCCATCTCAACAACCAACAAGGTCAAGGCCTACTCTGCCATCTCAACAACCAACTCAAGGCCTACTCTGCCATCTCAACAACCAACAAGGTCAAGGCCTACTCTGCCATCTCAACAACCAACAAGGTCAAGGCCTACTCTGCCATCTCAACAACCAACAAGGTCAAGGCCTACTCTGCCATCTCAACAACCAACAAGGTCAAGGCCTACTCTGCCATCTCAACAACCAACAAGGTCAAGGCCTACTCTGCCATCTCAACAACCAACAAGGTCAAGGTCAAGGCCTACTCTGCCATCTCAACAACCAACAAGGTCAAGGCCTACTCTGCCATCTCAACAACCAACAAGGTCAAGGCCTACTCTGCCATCTCAACAACCAACAAGGTCAAGGCCTACTCTGCCATCTCAACAACCAACAAGGACAAGGCCTACTCTGCCATCTCAACAACCAACAAGGTCAAGGCCTACTCTGCCATCTGTCATGTTCAGCCATGTCTCAGGGGTAAACAACATTATCTGGATCCAGAACAATAAATAAACCCCCCAAGCTAAAACCTCTCATCAACATAGGTGTGTGGTGGAGAAGACAAACATGAGAATATTAGACTTCTACTAGAAACTACTATTATATTTCGATTGAACTATTATACCTGACTAATGCTGAAATAGACTAGACCAGAGGAGGAGTAGAATGAGGTAGAACTGACCAGCAGCACTCGGACGGCCATGAGAGCAGCAGCCCCAGTGGACACAGTGCTGTCCATCAAGATGACATAGTCCTCACTGATGTCCTTAGGCAGACGCAGGTAGTGGAGCTGGACAGGGGCGATAGGAAATGTTAAATACAATGGGACGTTTTATACAATGGTTTTCATTTGGGCATTTCATGAACTTAAAATGTCACATTTTGAGCATCTGTGGTAAATGAAACCAGTAAAGCTGAAGAAAAAAAGCTTGCAAAGCTTGAAGGCTACAGCTGGCATAGACATCACACACACAGTATATCTTCCAAGTATGGCTGGTCTGCGATTCTGATGAGGCAGTGAACCTGAGGTCAATGAGGCCAGTGTGTATCAGTTAGCCCAGAGACTGACACCTAGCCTTGAATGAAGTCACTAAGCAAAAAAAGATGACCCCATCCACTCCTTGTTGATGATCTTTGCGTTGAAGAGTTCCTGTCTGGGTGTGTATGCAGCCTTACGGATAAGAGGGCCAAACACACACAGAAGACTTTTTGAACTACATGACTGGTTTCTGTGTGTTACCTCAGGCTCTCCAGTGTCATGGTTGGTCTGGATGAGGATCTTCCCCAGCCTAATGTCTTTACACACATGCATCAGCGCCTGCTCCATGGTCTCCCCTGCTCTCAGTATGGACACACCTGTGATCTACACACACACACACACACACACACTTTTATACTCCTTCACAGTTTAGTTTATAAGTAAACTTCCATTGAGCAACCTGAAGGACCAGCATAGTGAGAGCTCAATGTTACCGAGCCTGATGGTAGGAGATATGACTCTATTACTCTACTGCAGATGTCTAACAACCCTGCTGCCTAACAGAGCTGCTCCCACTGAGAGCCACTCAAACACATCACCATAAAAAGACTGGAATGAACGATCCTCTCAGGCCTATCCACACACTTTATGACTCAAGGGTTTTCACTGCAGGCGTCTAGTAAAACAAATGTTAACAATGCCTATAGTGCTTTATGTATGGTGATGAATAAAAGGACTGGAGAGAAACTAGTCTAATCACTGTACAATCTTCAGCCAATAGTTACAAGTAGCAATCAGAGTAATTGTGACAATGTAGCTGCAATGTAGTATCGGGGATGACATTGATACTTTATTGCAGTTTAGGGCCCAAAACCCTCTGTGAAAGTGGGGAGGTATCTGCATAGAGCCTTACCCTTTTACCACTGAGTCTCTTCCCTTCATAGATGGAACCTTGGGGAGTCTCCACTTGCACAGGCTAGAGAGGATGAGAGGAAAGGACGAGAGAAGAGACCAGTGTTAGTGTATGATTGTGCACAGGGCGTAGAAGGCAATATAATATTGGTCATGCGTCTGCAGGCATGCAGGGCCACTCACCTTGAGGGGCAGAAAGGAGAGGGCATGTTCTATCAGGAGCCTCATTAACCTCTTAGAGTAGAAGATGAACTCATCACGATTAGTGTCCTTATTCCTGCAGGCAGGCAGGTACACACACCAGGGTTAGGGGACAGGGAATGAGTGTGAGGGCTGTGTGTGTGTGTGTGTATATTCATTATAAACTTGTGGCAGTGCAGAGTCAGTGTTGAGAGGGTGAGAAACCGGCCCCCAGCGGTCAACCAGAGCTCTACGACCTTACCTGATGATGGTGTGCATGCCGCGGACCTGTGGGGTGCTCTCCAAGACGCTGAGGGTCTTGGGTAGGGGCTGTCCCTGGTGGGCCGAGGCCAGAGCAGACCTACACAAGAGAGAGACAGTCAGACCACTGTCCCCTGCTGGAGTGACCACAGTAAAACAGACAACACTGCCCCCTGCTGGAGGGACCACAGTACAACAACACAGACATCACATCAAACCAGTGGGACAAAGGTAAGATACCACTGGGATATTTTACGTTCCTCCTCGTAAACATGTATTGCAGTATGGTGGTCACAGATGCACAGCCAGGCAAAGTTGGGTGGGGGAATAGTGTACAGGTACTGGCAACAGTAATGCTTTAACAGGCTCCTCTCGCACTGTCTGGAGCATATGGTGCTTTACCGGCAGACAATTCAACGTGACATCACTAGGACAATTTCAAATCTAGAAAATAACTATTACGTTGTACTGTTCTAAACAGTGGTTCTGTTGATAAATAGAAATGCCATAAAGCAATTGAGTTCTGTGTTCTGCATTGTTGTTGCCAATACTTGAAGCCAAGACAACTCTCTCTCTAAATACTGTAGTACTGCACTGAAATTAGCCTTTTGAATGTATATATCTGGTACCAAAATACAGGATAGTTAAGACTGTAGAAATCATAGCGAAAACTGAAAGAATCAGGCAAATTGGTTAAGAGGTAAATGAAAAACAATATCTTGGAAAAATAGCAATGACAGCAAACAAAGGTTGTTAGCTTTTTTTGTCAGGGGGCTATATGTTACTAAATCATAAAAGAGGAGCAGATGAGAGGGGCGATAAAACTTAAGAGAAGGAGGAAGATGCAGGAGTTTATCCTCACATATCCCAGCGGAGCTTCCTCTGGAGAAGGTGACAAACATTCATTTTGCGAGAACAAGAGTGATGACAAAGAGGAAAGAAAGAGGAAAAGAAAGAAAATACATCCCAATTAGACAGCAACAGGACAGAGTAGGGGCCCTATGATATCTGTGGAGGAGAAGCTGAGAGGTGTGACGGCCAGGGGCCAGGGCCCCTGTTCAGCTCAGCGAGGGGACGGCTTCAAGACCAGACGACATCACCATGGTTATGAGCTCTGACTGGGCGTAGTTAAAAAAGAATCATCTTTGCAACGGCCTTAGCGAGAGGTCCTATGATAAACATGTAGGGCTAAACTCAAGGTCATACTCTGTCCTTGGTTAATGTGACGTTAGCTTTCTGATCTTTCGGTAAAAAGGAATTCATGACGTCAGCGACTCCCAGCTGTTTTTTTTTTAGGTCTTAACCAGAGCTCAGTGGAACCATAGCGATGTCATCCTTCTGGTGTTAGCGATAGCTTTCATGACTGACGGTGTGGAAGAAAGAGAAAAGGAGCTGCACAGCCTCATTTAGCTTTACACAAAACATTTTCCTGGGCACCTTGATTAGTTGATCATGTCAACATCAGTGGGGGGGAAAGAAGCCAAAATGGTCAAATAAATAGTAACATGAGTATTCTGTCAGACTGGGCATATCTCCTTTTGTCCTTCCTGTGCTCTCTGAGCTTCTGCTGAGAGGAAACAGAATGAAAAAGACAGAGGCAGCACGAGACAGAGACCGGTAGAGATATGAGGGGTGTGGCAGTCATACCTCACTGTGATTTCACGCTGAGACGGTTAGAGTGCATTATTCGGTCAGGGTTTAGCAAGTATTTGATTACAAACACACACACAGGGAGGAGAGAAATAAAAACAAAACTCATGAAATGAGACAAGCCATTCCAACCCTCCAAACAAAGCCAAATGTCCCCAGTCCCCACCGCCCTTTTAAATAAACACAAACACCAGGCAATGATATTACATTCCCCTCCATTTTGCCATGAATCAGACAGACAGTGTTCCATCAGATAAGCTCAGTGCCTAAACCGGTACCTCTTTCTCTGTACAGGTTCTACTCCTGCATTAGATCAGGCTAAATTATGGTGCTCTGATCTCACAACAAGGCCCAGTGCACAGCATGGGAATTTCATTTGAAATGTGAATTTTATGGGCAATAAAAATTTAAAAAATTCAAGTGTTCTGCTCCTTTTCCATATGGAAACCCCATGGAGGTGCATCATATTTGATTTACTCGTTTTATCCATTAGTCTGATAAACTAAATCGTTCCTACATAGTATCTAGTACATATCAAACAGAATGCCCCAAAGCTAATGGCAAAGTGTGGCATCCTAACCAAACCAGGGGGTTTCCTAACCAGAAGTACTATAGTGGGCCCAGTGGTAGTAGTCTTGCCATATGGAGGGTGCGATGGTTCATTAGGCTACAACAGGCCCTGTCCTCATCAGTCACTCACTCTATGGAGGACGAGCTGCCGCTGTCTCCCCCCACTCGACACCATTCATTACTTGATCCACACAATGGCCTTTTATTAGAGATCCCTTAATCCACAAATCCTCACACACACACACTATCTGCTTTTGCACACGCGGTGGCCTCTCTCGATCTCTCACACACCTACTCCAACGGGTGAGACTCTGAACGGGAATGGCGTACACTTTAGACAGAAGTCACATGATCACGTGTCACTCCCCACACAACCCTCTCCAAAAGAAATCAAAGTACAGCGAGTCTGTTAAATAGAGTGTAACTGAGCACCTTTGAGCTTGTCTTTGAAACCTTCCAACTTATCTCTCTCTGTGACAGATGGTTTGTCACATTACAGTGATGATGGATCAGGACACCACAGGACCACACACACTGAGTGGGAAAAACATTAAGAACACCTGCTCTTTCCATGACAGACCGACCAGGTCAATCCGGCTGAGCGCTATGATCCCTTATTGATGTCATTTGTTAAACCACGGGTTAAAGAATTATTTTTAAGCCTTGAGACAATTGATACATGGATTGTGTATGTGTGCTATTCAGAGGGTGAATGGGCAAGGCAAAATATTTAAGTGCCATTGAGCGGGGTATGGTAGTAGGTGCCAGGCGCACCGGTTTCTGTCAAGAACTGCAACCCTGCTGGGTTTTTACAAGTTCAACAGTGTCCCGTATGTATCAAGAGTGGTCCACCACCCAAAGGACATCCAACCAACTTGATACAACTGTAGGAAGCATTGGAATCATGGAATCAACATGACGCACTGGACACCTTGTAGAGACTATGCCCTGACAAATTGAGAGTGTTCTGAGGGAAGAAAGGAGGTGGGGGGAGGTGCAACTCAATATTAGGAAGGTGTACTTAATGTTTGGTGTACTCAGTGTAGATCATGATTTGTAGGGACTTAAAGGGGCCGTCTGACAACAGAAAGCACAGTGTTAACGATGCCAGTTAGGATTTATGGGTCATGGAACTGACAGATACGTTGGGTGTCCTTGACGCATGCATGTCCACACACAAGTGTGCCTTTCAGTTATAAATCCTTTCTTGTTACGTTCCCTTGGTGTACAGAGGGATGGGTTCAGCCTGATACCAGAGACAGGCATGGTACATGACAAATTCATAACCTATGGTACTGAATCCCAGCCACTAGATGGGAGAAGTGAGGTGGGCAACTGGTTGGGTCAACTTCTACGTGGAGACCAGCCTCTGGGAATTCAGGATTACCTTGGAACTACCAGATTGAAACAGTGTAGATAAGATCAGCAGACTCCTATAGCTGTCCTAATAGGACATATAGTCTTGAGAGATCCTATGAGAATGAAACTCGTCGTTGATCATTAATCCAGTACTGACCCACCCATGTTGAGAGATAGGACAGGGTTCAGAGGTCATGGGTTAGGTCAGGATTTTTTCCTGGTAGGGAAGGTGGTCAGGAAAAACTCCTGGCCCAAATCATGAACCATGGGATAGGGGGTCATGCAAAAACTGAGCATGGTGTGAGCCGAAGAGACGACACCATGTACAGAGATAGGTACATGCTTTTAGGTTAGGGTCTATGGGCAGAGGTATAGGAGATAAAATCCTATTATTTACACATACCTTTTCAAGCTGACTGTGAACATGCTGCACAATCAGATCCAAGGCAACAAAGTTCTCTCCCCCTAAAATAATCAAACACACACGTGTATCTTTTATAGCAGAATCACTACAGATATCATTTGTAAAAAGTTTTTAAATGTTCTGAATTGAATCTAAAGACTCTATACATAGAAGCAGTGTTTCTAACACACTGGTAGTATGCATCTACCTACAAGCCACTCACCCCTGGGGACCACAATATCCGCCACCTGCACAGTGGGTTCGATGTACTGCTCAAAGGACGGCTTGACAAACTTGTTGTACTGCTTGATGACCCCGTTGATGTCCCGGCCGCGGTCCGATATGTCCCTCTTCAAACGCCTGACCAGACGGATGTCCGAGTCGGTGTCCACAAACACCTTCATGTCCAGCAGCTGGGGGAGGAAGATGGACAGAGAGGGAGAGACAAAAGGGTTAAGAGAGGTCATGTACATAACCAATGGCAGAAGTTCTCAACATGACAGATCTGACTTTTAATAGGGCAGTATTTCCCGAAGATCATTTCAAGGACGGGGTGCTGGGTAAATGCCCCCACAGCAACATTCAGGGTGGCCCACCTACATGATGGTTGGAGAATCAATGTCCTAGGGTCAAAATAAGTTCAATGGGAATCTGACGGCCTATTGGGTCTTTGAAGCTCTTTTCCTGAACACACATCAACAGAGATACAGCTAGCCAGCCAGTCAGGGGAAACTAAAGCCAGAACTCAAAGCTCTAACCTCAGCAAAAACTAAAGTGAGGAGGATTAATGGTCAAGCAGCACCACTGTATGTGACAGAAACACAAGAATAGGCAACAACTCAAAAACAAGAGCTATTGATGACCATCTGGCCATTGAGTGTTGGGAGCGTAAACTCAGAGAACCAATGAGACTGTCAGTCATTGGAAAAGTAAATCTGCTTCCTGACCAACCGGGCCATCACAGCTGTCACCCTATAGGAGGAGGGGATGAGGAGTGGGGCTCCAGCCGCTCCCCATGATCAGACTCAGCCTTCCCCTCTATCGCTCTCTCTCTTACTGGAACCTCTGTCAGTGTGGGGAAAAACTAGAGCAGGGCAGTTTAGCAACGTTTTACACCACTGCAGCTTAAAGATGGCAGGTCATTGCCGTGCCAGAGAGGACCTGACTCTTGGTGCAGCCAGCACGGTAATGTTTGTTGGAGTCATGACAAAGGGTTGAGAGGGAGCCAATTTATAGGAAAGTAAATCAACCGGTTGATAAGAACATTTAGTACTAAGTGAGCCACAATTACAACAAAAATAATACGACACTTCTATTGAAAGAATGAAATTGAAAGTACATCCAATTACCTGCATTGTTTGTTTGGCTTATCATCCTAGCCCAGCTTAGGCCAGCTTCTCTGTACAATAGCCAAATTGATAAATCACCTTCCTGCAACACAAACTCAAAAAAGTTCTGGGACACTGTAAAGTCCATGGAGTATAAGAACACCTCCTCCCAGCTGCCCACTGCACTGAGGATAGGAAACTCTGTCACCACCGATAAATCCACTATAATTGATAATTTCAATAAGCATTTTTCTACGGCTGGCCATGCTTTCCACCTGGCTACCCCTACCCCGGTCAACAGCACTGCACCCCCCACAGCAACTCGCCCAAGCCTTCCCCTTCTCCCAAATCCAGTCAGCTGATGTTCTGAAAGAGCGGCAAAATCTGGACCCCTACAAATCAGACGGGTAAGACAATCTGGACTCTTTCTTTCTAAAACTATCAGCCGAAAATGTTGCAACCCCTATTACTAGCCTGTTCAACCTCTCTTTCGTGTTGTCTGAGATTCCCAAAGATTGGAAAGCAGCTGCGGTCATCCCCCTCTTCAAAAGGGGGGGACACTCTAGACCCAAACTGATACAGACCTATATCTATCCTACCCTGCCTTTCTAAGGTGTTCAAAAGCCAAGTCAACAAACAGATTACCGACCATTTCGAATCCCACCGCACCTTCTCCGCTATGCAATCTGGTTTCAGAGCTGGTCATGGGTGCACCTCAGCCACGCTCAAGGTCCTAAACGATATCTTAACCGCCATCGATGAGAAACAATACAGTACAGACGTATTCATTGACCTGGCCAAGGTTTCGACTCTGTCAATCACCACATCCTCATCGGCAGACTCGATAGACTTGGTTCCTCAAATGATTGCCTCGCCTGGTTCACCAACTACTTCTCTGATAGAGTTCAGTGTGTCAAATCGGAGGGCCTGTTGTCCGGGCCTCTGGCAGTCTCTATGGGGGTGCCACAGGGTTCAATTCTTGGGCCGACTCTCTTCTCTCTATACATCAATGATGTCGCTCTTGCTGCTGGTGATTCTCTTATGGGATTTTCATGAATAATGACCAAATGATGTATACGTTTAACGTAGAACTATAACTAACAGAATTCTACCCTGTCTTTATATAATGATAAATAATGTTTGTTCATTAGGAAGAGGTTATGTAGCATAGACCTAGGAAGAAAGGAATGTATGTGTGTGTCGAAAGAGAACGAAGAGGCCCATTAACCTATGTTTGAACCGACCCGGCTGTAACTCTGGGGAGATAAGATAGGACAGGGAGAGCCCCTCCAGAGCTCTCGTATCTGGGGGAGACTGGAACTGTCAGCTGAGTGGTAATAAACTGTGGTGAGACTTCATGAGAAAATCCCATGGTTGGTGTGTATGTATGCGTGTAGGTTAAGAGAATATTATAAAAGGAACATCTTTGTATATACAGTGGGGCAAAAAAGTATTTAGTCAGCCACCAATTGTGCAAGTTCTCCCACTTAAAAAGATGAGGCCTGTAATTTTCATCATAGGTACACTTCAACTATGACAGACAAAATGAGGGGGGAAAAAAATCCAGAAAATCACATTGTAGGATTTTTTATGAATTTATTTGCAAATTATGGTGGAAAATAAGTATTTGGTCACCTACAAACAAGCAAGACTTCTGGCTCTCACAGACCTGTAACTTCTTCTTTAAGAGGCTCCTCTGTCCTCCACTCGTTACCTGTATTAATGGCACCTGTTTCAACTTGTTATCAGTATAAAAGACACCTGTCCTCAAACAGTCACACTCCGAACTCCACTATGGCCAAGACCAAAGAGCTGTCAAAGGACACCAGAAACAACATTGTAGACCTGCACCAGGCTGGGAAGACTGAATCTGCAATAGGTAAGCAGCTTGGTTTGAAGAAATCAACTGTGGGAGCAATTATTAGGAAGTGGAAGACATACAAGACCACTGATAATCTCCCTTGATCTGGGGCTCCATGCAAGATCTCAACCCGTGGGCTCAAAATGATCACAAGAACAGTGAGCAAAAATCGCAGAACCACACGGGGTGACCTAGTGAATGACCTGCAGAGAGCTGGGACCAAAGTAACAAAGCCTACCATCAGTAACACACTACACCGCCAGGGACTCAAATCCTGCAGTGCCAGACGTGTCCCCCTGCTTAAGCCAGTACATGTCCAGGCCCGTCTGAAGTTTGCTAGAGAGCATTTGGATGATCCAGAAGAAGATAGGGAGAATGTCATATGGTCAGATGAAACCAAAATGGGAACTTTTTGGTAAAAACTCAACTCGTCATGTTTGGAGGACAAAGAATGCTGAGTTGCATCCAAAGAACCATACCTACTGTGAAGCATAGAGGTGGAAACATCATGCTTTGGGGCTGTTTTTCTGCAAAGGGACCAGTACGACTGATCCGTGTAAAGGAAAGAATGAATGGGGCCATGTATCGTGACATTTTGAGTGAAAACCTCCTTCCATCAGCAAGGGCATTGAAGATGAAACGTGGCTGGGTCTTTCAGCATGACAATGATCCCAAACACACCACCTGGGCAACGAAGGAGTGGCTTCGTAAGAAGCATTTCAAGGTCCTGGAGTGTCCTAGCCAGTCTCCAGATCTCAACCCCATAGAAAATCTTTGGAGGGAGTTGAAAGTCCGTGTTGCCCAGCAACAGCCCCAAAACATCACTGCTCTAGAGGAGATCTGCATGGAGGAATGGGCCAAAATACCAGCAACAGTGTGTGAAAACCTTGTGAAGACTTACAGAAAACATTTGACCTCTGTCATTGCCAACAAAGGGTATATAACAAAAGTATTGAGATAAACTTTTGTTGTTGACCAAATACTTATTTTCCACCATAATTTGCAAATAAATTCATTAAAATTCTACAATGTGATTTTTGGGATTTTTTTTCTAATTTTGTCTGTCATAGTTGAAGTGTACCTATGATGAAAATTACAGGCCTCTCTCATCTTTTTAAGTGGGAGAACTTGCACAATTAGTGGCTTACTAAATACTTTTTTGCCCCACTGTACATGGCAGAGCTCTCTAAATAAACATTCATGACTTTGCAGCTGGGCCTCCATCTGATTCATTCCAACCAGTTTCCTACAAATTCTGGGTTTCAGGCCGAGTAATCAATTCAATTGGGTTTATGAACACTGAGAACATAATTCTCGTGACAGTCTCTGATACACCTCTACGCAGACGACACCATTCTGTATACTTCTGGCCCTTCTTTTGGACATTGTGTTAACTAACCTCCAGACGAGCTTCAATAGCATACAACTCTCCTTCTGTGGCCTCCAACTGCTCTTAAATACAAGTAAAACTAAATACATGCTCTTCAACCGATCGCTGCCTGCACCTGCCCGCCCATCCAGCATCACTGCTCTGGACAGTTGTGACTTAGAATATGTGGACAACTACAAATACCTAAGTGTCTGGTTAGACTGTAAACTCTCCTTCCAGACTCACAAACATCTCCAATCCAAAGTTAAATCTAGAATTGGCTTCCTATTTCGCAACAAAGCATCCTTCACTCATGCTGCCAAACATACCCTCATAAAACTGACCATCTTACCGATCCTCGACTTTGGCGATGTCATTTACAAAATATCCTCCAATACCCTACTCAATAAATTGGATGCAGTCTATCACAGTGCTATCCATTTTGTCACCAAAGCCCCATATACTACCCACCACTGCGACCTGTACGCTCTCGTTGGCTGGCCCTCGCTTCATACTCGTCACCAAACCCAATGGCTCCAGGTCACCTACAAGACCCTGCTAGGTAAAGTCCCCCCTTATCTCAGCTCGCTGGTCACCATAGCAGCACCCACCTGGTGCTCCAGCAGGTATATCTCTCTGGCCACCCCCAAAACCAATTCCTCCTTTGGCCGCCTCTCCTTCCAGTTCTCTGTTGCCAATGACTGGAACAAACTACAAAAATCTCTGAAACAGGAAACACGTATCTCCCTCACTAGCTTTAAGCACCAACTGTCAGAGCAGCTCACAGATTACTGCACCTGTACATAGCCCATCTATAATTTAGGCCAAACAACTACCTCTCCCCCTACTGTATTTATTTAGCTCCTTTGCACCCCATTATTTATATCTCTACCTTGCACATTCTTCCACTGCAAATCTACCATTCCATTGTTTTACTTGCTATATTGTATTTACTTCGCCATGGCCTTTTTTTTGTTGCCTTCACCTCCCTTATCTCACCTCATTTGCTCACATTGTATATAGACTTGTTTTTCTACTGTATTATTGACTGTATGTTTGTTTTACTCCATGTGTAACTCTGTGTTGTTTTATGTGTCGAACTGCTTTGCTTTATCTTGGTCAGGTCGCAATTGTAAATGAGAACTTGTTCTCAACTTACCTACCTGGTTAAATAAAGGTGAAATAAAATAAATAAAATAATAAATCACCCGGAACAGAAGTGCTTTCATCACGATTCTTAGTTGCTGATACGATATGCATTGCGATTCGATGTTCCAAACATATTGCTCACCATATGTCTGCTGCAGAGAGACAGAGCCATGAGAAAATGAGTTTGCCAAAAACAAAATGGTCTCCCTATGTAAAAAGAAGATGGAGAACAAGCTATGAAAGAAAAATACTGGAGTGTTGGTTCAGGTACAGCCAACTCACGCAAAAATAATATTGCGACATTGTCAAAGAGATACATCGGCAAAAATAATATCCTGATGTGTAACTATGGATTTTTTTTTTTACCCCATCACTACCAGACACACACCCTCTAGTTCAGGGGTCTCCAACAGGTCCACCTATGAGTTGCCTGCCAAACAAATCAGAAAGTATATGTAATTTTACCATTGCATGTGTTCGATTGCAAACTGTCATAAACAAATCTCACAAGTATCAGACACCGCAAGCTCCCAGGTACTATGTAATAAACGCAACATAGACATTATACCACCCCTGGTTAGCCACTATTGGCTTAAAATGCCAAACCTAACAATATCTGCCAATTAATTTCCAGCAATATTGCCTGTCTGTCTGTGTGGTGCACCCGTTTGTCTATTGCTCCGTGTAGCCCGTTGATATGATAACAGTCTTCTGGGTTGACAGAAATGCTTTCCCCAAATCCTTCATTTAAATGTTAACTGCAAAGTAGGCTTACCTGGCAGAAGTCTATCATGAGTAAGTATACTGTATCATTTGCATCTATTATTTGCTAACTTTTCCATGAAATGAGCAGCAGCAGTACAAAACCATCGCTAGACCGAGATATTAGACACATTCCTTGCGCTCTAGATGTGCAATTAAAAGGGGGAATTACACTCAAATCAATTTGTTTTCCATTTTCCAAATGGTCTTCTGATGGGATTTAACCATTGACATGGACCCAAAACATCTAATGTGGTTGTTTCTTTATGAACAATTGTAATTTTGATAGTGAAAAACTAAAAAGAAATGAAATAATGAAAAATAAAAATGACAAAATATAATTTTGGAAAATATACAAATATTTTATATACCCCTCCTTTATTAACCATTATTTTACCAGGTATATTGACACAAAACATAGTATAGATAAAGTAGTGCACAATGGACCTGGGGAAGAGTTGCAGGGAAGAGAAGAATGTGCCTATTTGAAAGCTAGAATATATATTTTTTTAAATAATTGTACTTAGCTAAAAAAAAATAATTAAAAAGCAAAGTCCCGCTCAAGGTTGGAAACCCCCTGCTCTAGTTATAATGAAGAGGCAAGGAGAGTCCAAGGCAGGCCACAAGTCCAGGACAAATGTGATTGGGTCTATCTGGTCACCTCATGGACCATACTTGTCTAGATAGTTCATGGATTTACGGACCTACGTTGCAATAAAGAGGACCATGATAATCAAAGCTGACATGGGCTGCCTGAAGAACTGCCATCAATTCTACTACAACAGTACTAGTAGTATTGTTGCTTTGTTCTAAAGAGAAATGATTCATGCATTCTTCTCTGAAGAGAGCTGGGCTTCAGGTTAGTTATGTTTTACTCTAGCCAAGACTGCTGCAGCACTGGGTTCACAACAACACCCCACCCCCCAGCCCCTCCTTTTCTATCAGTCATTCTCCAGCCCAGTCACCCATAGCCAGCCCCTGCCTGAAACCTAATCATAGCAGATAGCTGTGAGCAGGGGAAAGTAGAACAGTGAATACAGAGCCATCCAGCAGAGAGAATCCATCTAATTTCCCTGAATCTGCTTCAGGATGGCAGCGGCACTCCATTAATCAGCCTGGCTGGCATCTCTGCAGCATGGCAGAGTAATTCATCAGGTCTGCTAGGCTGGTGGGGTAAGAGGGAGGGAGAAGAGAGGAGCAGGAAAAAGAGAGCAGGGAGCGGGGGATGACTGGAGACCAGAGAGAAGACCAAGTACTGTAGAAAGGAATAGTGAGCATTTCATCTTCTTACACTCACCTTAAAAGCAGGTTAAAATAACACAGCCTCACCTTCAAAAGCTCCTTGTTGGCAAATGCCAGAATCCCCTCAAATATGACAACATTGGCACCGTAGACAGTTTTCTGAAGAAGAAAAAAAAAACACCATAAAAAAAAGAGTTTCTCACCACACAAAGCGGATTATTATGTACAGTGTACATAATTAGACAGACAGACAGCATATGGCAGAACGGGGACTGGGCCTTATGATAGATGTGCCCACCAGGTGTGCCAGGTAAATGCGTGGGCAAATGTCTGGCAGAGGGAGACCGGTGGGTTGACGAGGTGTGAGGGGCACAGCGCCTTGGCGGCACCCGTCTGCTGTCCTGTCAGCACCACATTCACAGCTAATCTAAAATGTTTGTGCGCCGCTCCAAACCCCCCCTCCCATTCCTCCGGCCTATCCCCCTCTGATTAACAGCCCTTTGTGTGCTGTAATTACCACTGCAGCTATCTGATGTGATTTTGTTTTTTGCACCACAGAAAGTAGTCCCTGAGGTGGCAGAGCAGAGCAGGTCCAACTGACTCATCAAGATATGTTATCAGAATTAAAATTAAGATGTCCAAAACAAGAGATGGACTGTCAGTGACTCAAAAGGCCCAGATTTAACTGTGTGTGTGTGTGTGTCAGATACGGAGCATAGACATGTATCACTCAGGTAGTACTGCCTAGTCAGGGAGCTACAGACTGTCACGATCCCATTCCAGGAGTCTGACGAGCTCGGAGCTGCAGTGAATGACCAGACTACGTCTGTATTGATCAGAGAAAGAGGATCTCGTACAGAGAGGTTTAGTGTTCATGTTTCATTCATTTATCACATTATTACCCCCTGGTGATAGAAAACTGTTTTTTTTGTTACAAGTAATGTTATTGTTTTCCTGGATAGATGTACTTCTTTCAGCCATGAAATTACATTGAGTCTTGAAAGTAAACATTAAAACGCAAAATGCAATTCTCATAACAACATACTCATTGTTGATAGTCAATACATGCAGTGGTTTAAAATTCATACAAGCATTTTCTTTGAGATTACTGCCGAGACACAAAAGACAATCATTGAAAGTGTCTTGACACACCTACTCATTCCAGCGTTTCTCTTTATTTTTGTACTATTTTCTACATTGTTGATGAATAGTGAAGACATCAAAACTATGAAATAACACATATGGAATCATGTGGTAACCAAAAAAAAGAGTGTTAAACAAATCTAAATATATTTTATATAGCCACCCTTTGCCTTGATGATAGCTTTGCACTATTGGCATTCTCACAACCAGCTTCATGAGGTAGTCACCTGGAATGCATTTTAATTAACAGGTTGCCTTCTTAAAAGTTCATTTGTGGAATGTCTTTCCTTCTTAATGCCATTGAGCCAATCAGTTGTGTTGTGACAAGGTTGGGGTGGTATACAGAAGATAGCCCTATTTGGTAAAAGACAAAGTCCATATTATGGCAAGAACAGCTCAAATAAGCAAAGAGAAATTACAGTCCATCATTACTTTAAGACATGAAGGCCAGTCAATGCGGAACATTTCAAAAACTTTGAAATTTTCTTCAAGTGCAGTCTCAAAAACCATCAAGCGTTATGATGAAACTGGCTCTCATGAGGAACGCCACGGGAAAGGAAGACCCAGAGTTACTTCTGCTGCAGAGGATAAGTTCATTGGAGTAACGAGCCTCAGAAATTGCAGCCCAAATAAATGCTTCAGAGTTCAAGTAACAGACACATCAACTGTTCAGAGGAGACTGTGTGAATCCGGCCTTCATGGTTGAATTGCTGCAAAGAAACCACTAATAAAGGACAGCAATAAGAGACTTGCGTGGGCCAAGAAACACGAGCAATGGACATTAGACCGGTGGAAATCTGTCTTTTGAGTCCAAATGTAAGATTTCTGGTTCCAACCGCTGTGTCTTTGTGAGACGCAGAGTAGGTGAACAGATGATCTTTGCATGTGTGGTTCCACCATGAAGCACAGAGGAGGTGTGATGGTGCTTTGCTGGTGACACTGTCAGTGATTTATTCTGTAGCAATACACCTCCAGGCTGTGTAAGGGCTATTTTATCAAGGAGAGTGATGGAATGCTGCATCAGATAACCTGGCCTCCACAATATCCCGATCTCAACCCAATTGAGATGGTTTGAGATGAGCTGGACCGCAGAGTGAGGGAAAAGCAGCCAACAAGTGCTCAGCATATGCAGGGACTCCTTCAAGACTGTTGGAAAAGCATTCCTCATGAAGCTGGTTGAGAGAATGCCAAGAGTGTGCAAAGCTGTGATCAAGGAAAAGGGTGGCTACTTTGAAGAACCTAAAATATATTTTGATTTGTTTAACACTTTTTTTTTTACTCCAGCAAGAGCACAGACTTGAACCCGATCGAACATCTCTGGAGAGTCCTGAAAAAAGCTGAGCAGCAACGCTTCCCATCCAACCTGAGAGTTGGAGAATCTGCAGAGAAGAATGGGAGAATCTCCCCAAATACGGGTGTGCCAAACTTGTAGAGTCATACCCAAGACTCAATTTAGTAATCTGCCAAAGGTGCTTCAACAAAGTACTGGGTCTGAAAACTTAAGTAAATGCGATTTCATTTTTTAAAAATTATTAGTAATTCATTTGCAAAAATGTATAAAAACCTGTTGTTGCTTTGTCATTATGGGGTATTGTGTCTAGATTGATGAGGGAAAAAACAATTTAATCAATGTTATAATAACACTAACGTAACGAAATGTGGGAAAAGTCAAGGGGTCTGAATACTTTCCGAAGGCACTGTATTGCCATAGCAATGTCTGAATGTACACAGACAAATAGCAGGATCAACTTGGTGAGATTGTAGACTCCTACATTGATAGTGCAGTTTGTTTAGGCGATTTTACAGCTAGCCAGCTACTTAATATGCTGATATTGACTTTGGCATTATTGTGTGTAGCTACTTTTGCTAGCTACCTAGCCAGCCCAGAGAGAGAGCATTGCATCGTGGGTTTTGTAGTCAACTTGAGTATCAATAGATTTCCAGTGGCGTAAAGTACTTAAGTTAAAATACTTTAAAGTACTACTTAAGTAGTTTTTTGGGGTATCTGTACTTTACTTTATTACATTCCTAATGAAAATAATGTACTTTTCACTCCACATTTCCCCCCCGACAAAAAGCACTTGATACACGTTTTGACAGGAAAATGGTCAAATTCACACACTTATCAAAATAACATCCCTGGTCATCCCTACTGCTTCTGAACTGATGGACTTAAACAAACACTTCATTTGTAAATTATGTCTGAGTGTTGGAGTGTGCCGCTGGCAATCCGCCAATAATTTTTTTTTTTTTTAATTGTGCCGCCTGGTTTGCTTAATATAAGGAAATTGAACTGATGTATACTTTTACTTTCGATACTTAAGTACATTTTATCAATTCCATTTACTTTTGATACTTAAGTATATTTAAAACCAAACACTTTGACTTTTACTCAAGTAATATATTATTGGGTGACTTTCACTTTGACTTGAGTCATTTTCTATTTAGGCATCTTTACTTTTACTCAAGTATGACAATTGACTACTTTTCCCACCAATATAGACTTCCACAACAATTTTCACGTTGCTAGCAAGGTTGTTATAACAAAATGAAATATTTGTTCAAAAAGAAATAGTTCTCACATTAGTTATTTAACACTGTAAATCATAAGAATCATAAGTCATAGACCGTTCTACCTGCTACCGCATGGCAAGTTACCGGAGCGCCAAGTCTAGGTCTAAAAGGCTTCTTAACAGCTTCTACCCCCCAAGCCATAAGATGCGTGAAAAGCTAATCAAATGGCTACCCAGACTATACTGCTGCTACTCTCTGTTTATTAGCCATGCATAGTCACTTTACCTCTACCTACATGTTAACTCGACTAACCGGTGCCCCTACACATTGACTCTGTACCTGTACCCCCTGTATATAGCATCACTACTGTTATTTTTTTGTTGCTCCTTAATTATTTGTCATTTTAATTTACTTTCTCTCTTAAAACTGCATTGTTGGTTAAGGGCTTGTAAGTAAGCATTTCACTGCAAGGTTGTATTCGGCGCATGTGACAAATAACATTTGATTTGAATGTGTGGTTTTGGGTGGATTATTGCTTTAAGACAATTCACTGAGTCTGCCTTACCCACTCCTTGCGGCGGCAGTGAGAAGTGAAGTCGTAGACGGGTACTTTGATGCTCTTGCCCTTCTTCAGCTTCCTCAGAACAGTCACCAGCAACTCAAAGTCAAAGGCCTCTGGGTGATCAAAGTTATACTCATTCTTAGCTGCCAGCTCCTGCTCATCTTTGGTCAAAACCTGGGGGGGGAACAAGGTCACAATTCAGGAATTCAATTACACTCTTGCCTGACCTGCATTTGTGTAGATCTGAGAGGATTGGATTGGTTGAGGCAATATGGCAAACATTTCACCTAGCCTATCAAAGGGCAAGATGGAGCTATTTAAATACTCCTACTGTCCATGCCTTTGCGATGTGTACAGGTACCTAGGTGTGGGGGCCTATTTGGGCAACAAAGCATGAGTTGTTAGAGCCATTCCCTTGTCGCATAAAAAAAACAAAAACATGGCCGCTACAGTAAAACATACTTAAAAGCCATCGACTTTTGTATCCAACACAGATAGGGACATAATTGACAAGAATGATTCCATTAGTTCCCTTATTGGTTAGGGGTTTAAAGCTAAATAAAAGCTCAAATCAGGGTTAATTACTGACCGTTTGGAGGGTTGAGGACAGAGCAGGGTACACACAACCACCAGGCTGTTGGTCTGCTTCACTGATCAAGTTAAGCAGAGGCAACTTTCTTTAACAACAGGGAAGCAATTCAATCAATCTATTGAAGCAGCTGCAGTGGTCTCAGAATGCGATTGAGTTGAGTGGTTCTGTCTGGGTAGACTGAGGATGCCTCTAGAGGGTAATGATGTTCTGTGCTCCCTAGGTGTTGCTGCCTCTATACTAAATCAGAGGGGGAGCCAATAAAGCATTCAGCATGAAGCGGGTCATGAAATTACATTCATTGGCTAGTTTACCGTCAACAGAATGTCTTATAAGTATACCCAGGAGTTATTCTTGAACCTGTGACCTCACCAATGATAAACTCCAGGCCATACTTATAAACATAGCTTATTATGCAAGTTTACCTTATAGAACGAGCCCTATAGTTTACCTTATAGAAAGAGTCCATGGAGAGGAGGACCACCCAGGGAACATCTAGAGCCTCGATGATCTTATTGGCCACCGTGGTTTTTCCAGAAGCACTTCCTCCACAGAGGCCTCCAGGAAGAAACATGAGTGTGTAAGACAGGGCTCCTGACAAACGTACACTAGGAACCCAAAACAACAACCCTGAGAGTAAATCCAACAATACATGCTGTGGTTGTGAAAATCTGGATGCAGTACTTGTCGTGTTTGCTCCTGCACAGGCAGTGGAACCCCTATCATAATGTACTGAATACATAAACCAGAGGGGTGCACATAACACAGGGTGCAGTTCAAAACTGCGGAGTTAGGCTATAAACTTGCACAGACAAAATATTCAAGATAACAAAATGGAACTGAAAACTGTCTGGATAAGCTGTTTTTCAAAATATTTTACTTCGAATTGAGCCATGTTGACACAACAAATGAAACTCGGCCATCAGACTAACTGACACAGAACATGAAGCAACCCATCCAGCAAATTAAATTAAATCCGTCTGGAATTGTTGCCTAGAGACAATAACAAACAGCTCTGGCTCTGATGATTCAGGGCTCCTTTTATGTGTTTACCATCTCTCCTCTCCCTCGGACCTCTGAGGCAGGTTGGTTATTCTACATGAGCAGACTTTCTAACCTTCAATCAACAGAAGCAGAGTGCTGGCCAGAGCAGAACAGCAGGATGGCCTTTTTACAGGAATCATCAACCAAAGCACATCCAAGTGTGAAACGTAACCAGTCAAGTCCGGCTCATTGAAAGTAACAGATTGCGTATTAAAGATAGCCTTTGTCTCAGTCAGCAGCACTCAAGCCAATCAGATGTGTTTAAACAAAGTATGGTCCGGCTGGGTAGTTCATACACATGGTTCATTTCATTATGGTGTGTAAAGCGTACAGGGGTGCCTTACTGGGATGACCAGAAGGACCCCGGCCAAATGTAGAATATAAGCTACAACCTAAGCTAGCATGGAGGTTGCCCTGAGCACTGATGATGACATCCTATTATTTTAGGATTTCTGAAAACCTTTTTCAAAACGTCTCTTCAATTTCCACACTGCCTATCAACTCTCCAGGACAATGTCTGGTGACTGACCATTGCCGTGCATGTCATTTCTGTTCATTAAGTTGAGTTTGAGGTTGCAGGTAATGAGTCATGACAATTAGAGCCCTGCACGGACATGAATTTTCAGCAACTACAGTACAACCCATGCCTACCACTTTCAGGCCCTACCCAAGCCTGATTTCTTCTGTTAAATTTTAGGCCCTAGCCGAAACAACTTTCTCCATTAGTAAAACCATTAACTGCTCCTCTCGGTCTGTCACTTGCTCCATGTGCAGGCAGCTCGCTCTTCATGCGCACTGCTGATGGAGGCACTGAGTCTGAGTAACCATAGCAATGGATCGCTTGGGCTGCTCTGCCAGAGATATTAGAGAAAGGAGATATGAATCCCATTGGGCAATGTATGGAGAAACGTATAACACCACACCCAGCAGACTGTCAACCAATCGTGTTCACAGTGTCATGCTGCGCCATGTGGTTGCTAAGCTAATCGTCGCGCAACCCCTTCTCAAAGTTAGGGTATGAGTCAAGAAACCTGCCTACTTTCCTCAAAAGTACATAATGTCACGATTCGAAAGCTCACAGATAAGTTACTTCTCACACTTCGGAAAAGATTTGTAATGTTGTACTTACTGTTGACAAAATTCATGCTAATATTGGGTTATCCTTGAGAGCTCTCCTTGTCCCAGAGTCGCCTAGAATGCACCGTGCAGCCCATTGCCGTACCATGGGCAACGTACACAATGGGCGTTGATACGATTTCAATGGAGTTTCCCCAACTCCTCAAAAGTATCTCTGGCTCATGGCGCAGTGGTCTAAGGCACTGCTATCTGTGCCACTAGAGATCCTGGTTCGAGTCCAGGCTCTGCCGCAGCCGGCCGCACAATTGGCCCAGCGTCGTCCGGGTTGGGGGAGGGTTTGGCCGGCAGGAATGTCCTTGACCCATCGCGCACTAGCGACTTCTGTGCTGACACAGTCGCCAGGTGTACGATGTTTCCTCTGACACGTCGGTGCGGCTGGCTTCCGGGTTAAGTGGGCATTGTGTCAAGAAGCAGTGCGGCTTGGTTGGGTTGTGTTTTGGAGGACGCACGGCTCTCGACCTTCGTACGGGAGTTGCAGCGATGAGACAAGACTGTAACTACCAATTGGATACCATGAAATTGGGTAAAAAATAAAGAATATATATATATATTTTTTAAAGTATCTCTGGCTCTGCTCAACAATCAAAGAGATGAGAGCATTTAGCTGTTAGCTTCTTTTGGTCACTCTAAACTCAAGGAACATTTATAATTTGAAAAAAATAATTTATCCTGTCTTATCTTTGACGAGATTGAAGCACTTCTGACACCATGTTATGATCTTAGTCATATAGGACTGTAATGCGCAAGAGCAAATGGCTCAGCTTCAAAATGTTAGTGATCAATTTAGTGATACCCGAGCCACACCCGTACCCTGGTTATTGTTGGGAAAAAAACAGACCCTACCCGACCCTAACTCAAAGTATAATGTTGGGGCCTTCCGGGCTCGGGTAGCCGAGCACTAATAACAATGTCAAATGACAGCTCTCTTACCAATAACGAAAGCCTCTTTGAAGGTGGTCCCAGTGACATTGTACCAGGGGGGCCTTCCTGCAGTGTAGATTGTCCTCTTGTTGGTCCTCAAGAGAGGTGGCTCAGTCTTGCTCTGGCTGGTGGTCCGTTTCCGTGGAGACAGTGAGGGGGTCAGAGGGCAGCGGGGGTGTTTCGGAAGACTGCCCAGAGAATCATCTCCACTGCCACTGGCGAACAACAATAACACAAGGGACAAAAAGGTTAGTTCCGCTCAAATTCTGCCTAGTCATTATTTAGCGCTCTTCACTGGATAACACATAACCAAGATTTTCCATTGAAGAGGATTGTATTATAGCGATTAACTTTGATTAATCTGTGACATGAATCACTTCAAACATCCACTCACAAAAGCCATCATATCCATATATACCATCAGAGATGCCGTTTAAGCTCATAGCTGCCCCATGATTATGATCAGGACAATGATCTGGGCAATTTGATTACATTCTGTCTGTCCTGTGGAGAGAAAAGAGAGGGGGTCCATACACTCGAGGAACCCTCATCAGTAGCGCTCCGCAGTTCTGTACTGTCTGTGTAGGTGAGGGAGAATGGGGGAAAACTTGACCACCCTCTCCAGGAAATCACACAGTTGCTGGGGGGCATGGGGCAGGCACTCACATGAGTAAGGCTGTCATCATTTGGACAAAGAGAGTAGAAAATCGAAATGTGTGACAACAGCTGGACTGTATGTCTAAAAGTGATTTCCTTACCTACTTTTCCTCTTCACCTGCACTGATCTGAAAACACAGGACAAGTGAAAAAATTTTGGTAATTCAAATAGGCGAAAGAGAGAAATACACTTTAGACTATTGAAATGAACACCTGGATGGTCATTTTCACTGTTGCTACTCTGTTATAATGCCAACTCGGCATCTGAGATCTGAATCATTGCACCCACATTCACTGCCACGTCTATGTGACTGTGCATTAGCTAACGTTTGCTAATGTAGCATTAATGAAGCGTTATTCTAGCCGGCTTGCTAGCTAATTCATTGAGTACATACACCATAACTAAGCAACATACTTAGCTTGCTTCCATCGTTGTAGCTGAGATATTGAGTATAAGCTACCAGAAATCATTTATTTCAAATAAATATTAGCTTTGCCTGGCTAATGATAGCTGACTGGTTAGCATGCCAACCCACACGGCACACTCTGTATTGCTATCTTTGTTAGCCTGAAACATATAAATTATTTATACATACCTGTCAGATCTAGACATCGACCGGTCTTCTTCTTTCTCCCCCTCTTCTTGTTGTGGCATCTGGACATCGTTTTGGTTAATTTTCATTGCCATGTTTCCATCTCGTACACACCGGAGACCGCGCGTAAACAAACACCGGATGAAGCGTCCTGACGTCACCTTTTGTGTACATGTGCGTGCGTGGAGTGCGCTCCATCCTCACTTCATGGTGGTAAAACCAGCTTCTAGTTAGGTATTCGCGCATTCAAACCTCAATAGCTTTCAAACCACTTGATTTGTAGTTTTGCATGTATACTTTGACTCTAAATAGCATTTTCGAATATGAGAGTAAATAGAGCCAAGACATCTTGTCCGAGAGAGATTTACATGGTTATCAAAATGTCACATCAGGGCAAGCCTACACGAAACACAGCCCTTATTTGAAGTTTTTCTAAAATACCTTTTGGAAAAAACTATTGGGACCGTTTCCCTGTTTGACTGCTAGGTTTTATGGGTATTATGACACCTACACTGTGGGGCTCTGTCGTCTGTTTGTGTTGTTGGTCTTGGCTAGTTTAATATTCCTGTTGGTTGTTGCAAACCTGTCGCTCAAATTGCGTGTATACAGTGCAGAAATACTTTTCAAACATCCTGGAATACACACGCCAAAATCACATTTCACGTGCCCACAGTACTCCCCACCCACTACAACAGGATAGGAAAAGCCTGTCTAAACTGCATTGGGGACGTCGATGCCCAAACAAAGATTTTACAGAGGAGTTCCCGAAATTTAACGAAGACTGGATTACTATCAAGGTAAAGTTAGCGTAGCACAAACGAGCAAATGCTTAATTTACAGTTTATCTCCCTATATGTTCACTATTTGAATTGCAGCATGAGTTGAACGTTTCTCAAAATGTTTCACTGGTTCAGCTTGGTTACAACTTTATTTATCACTAGAAAGCAGATCAGCTAAAATTAACGAGGAAAAACATGAAATAAATCAAATAAAATTTTATTTCTCACATACACATGGTTAGCAGATGTTAATGCGAGTGTAGCGAAATGCTTGTGCTTCTAGTTCCGACAATGCAGTAATAATCCAACAAGTAATCTAACTAACAATTCCCCCCAAAAAACTACTGTCTTATACACAGTGTAAGGGGATAAAAAATATGTACATAAAGATATATGAATGAGTGATGGTACAGAGCAGCTTAGGCAAGATACAGTAGATGGTATCGAGTACAGTATATACATATGAGATGAGTATGTAAACAAAGTGGCATAGTTAAAGTGGCTAGTGATACATGTATTACATATGGATGCAGTAGATGATATAGAGTACAGTATATACGTATACATATGAGATGAATAATGTAGGGTATGTAAACATTATATTAGGTAGCATTGTTTAAAGTGGCTAGTGATATATTTTACATCATTTCCCATCAATTCCCATTATTAAAGTGGCTGGAGTTGAGTCATTCAGTGTGTTGGCAGCAGCCACTCAATGTTAGTGGTGGCTGTTTAACAGTCTGATGGCCTTGAGATAGAAGCTGTTTTTCAGTCTCTCGGTCCCAGCTTTGATGCACCTGTACTAACCTCGCCTTCTGGATGACAGCGGGGTGAACAGGCAGTGGCTCGGGTGGTTGTTGTCCTTGATGATCTTTATGGCCTTCCTGTAACATCGGGTGGTGTAGGTGTCCTGGAGGGCAGGTAGTTTGCCCCCAGTGATGTGTTGTGCAGACCTCACTACCCTCTGGAGAGCCTTACGGTTGTGGGCGGAGCAGTTGCCGTACAGCCCGCCAGGATGCTCTCGATTGTGCATCTGTAGAAGTTTGTGAGTGCTTTTGGTGACAAGCCAAATTTCTTCAGCCTCCTGAGGTTGAAGAGGCGCTGCTGCGCCTTCTTCACGATGCTGTCTGTGTGAGTGGACCAATTCAGTTTGTCTGTGATGTGTATGCCGAGGAACTTAACTTACTACCCTCTCCACCTACTGTTCCATCGATGTGGATAGGGGGGTGTTCCCTCTGCTGTTTCCTGAAGTCCACAATCGTCTCCTTAGTTTTATTGACGTTGAGTGTGAGGTTATTTTCCTGACACCACACTCCGAGGGCCCTCACCTCCTCCCTGTAGGCCGTCTCGTCGTTGTTGGTAATCAAGCCTACCACTGTTGTGTTGTCCGCAAACTTGATGATTGAGTTGGAGGTGTGCGTGGCCACGCAGTCGTGGGTGAACAGGGAGTACAGGAGAGGGCTCAGAACGCACCCTTGTGGGGCCCCAGTGTTGAGGATCAGCGGGGTGGAGATGTTGTTGCCTACCCTCACCACCTGGGGGCGGCCCGTCAGGAAGTCCAGTACCCAGTTGCACAGGGCGGGGTAGAGACCTAGGGTCTCGAGCTTGATGATGAGCTTGGAGGGTACTATGGTGTTGAATGCCGAGCTGTAGTCGATGAACAGCATTCTCACATAGGTATTCCTCTTGTCCAGATGGGTTAGGGCAGTGTGCAGTGTGGTTGAGATTGCATCGTCTGTGGACCTATTTGGGCGGTAAGCAAATTGGAGTGGGTCTAGGGTGTCAGGTAGGGTGGAGGTGATATGGTCCTTGACTAGTCTCTCAAAGCACTTCATGATGACGGAAGTGAGTGCTACGGGGCGGTAGTCGTTTAGCTCAGTTACCTTAGCTTTCTTGGGAACAGGAACAATGGTGGCCCTCTTGAAGCATGTGGGAACAGCAGACTGGTATAGGGATTGATTGAATATGTCCGTGAACACACCGGCCAGCTGGTCTGCGCATGCTTTGAGGGCGCAGCTGGGGATGCCGTCTGGGCCTGCAGCCTTGCGAGGGTTAACACGTTTAAATGTTTTACTCACCTCGGCTGCAGTGAAGAAGAGTCTGCATGTTTTCGTTGCAGGCCGTGTCAGTGGCACTGTATTGTCCTCAAAGCGGGCAAAAAAGTTATTTAGTCTGCCTGGGAGCAAGACATCCTGGTCGGTGACTGGGCTGGTTTTCTTCTTGTAGTCCGTGATTGACTGTAGACCCTGCCACATACCTCTTGCGTCTGAGCCGTTGAATTGAGATTCTATTTTGTCTCTATACTGACGCTTAGCTTGTTTGATAGCCTTGCGGAGGGAATAGCTGCACTGTTTGTATTCGGTCATGTTACCAGTCACCTTGCCCTGATTAAAAGCAGTGGTTCGCGCTTTCAGTTTCATGCGAATGCTGCCATCAATCCACGGTTTCTGGTTAGGAAATGGTTGCTATGGGAACGACATCTTCAACGCACATTCTAATGAACTGCCACCGAATCAGCGTATTCGTCAATGTTGTTATCTGACGCAATACGAAACATATCCCAGTCCACGTGATGGAATCAGCTTGGTCGGACCAGCGTTGGACAGACCTCAGTGTGGGAGCTTCTTGTTTTAGTTTCTGTCTGTAGGCAGGGATCAGCAAAATGGAGTCGTGGTCAGCTTTTCCGAAAGGAGGGCGGGGCAGGGCCTTATATGCATCGCAGAAGTTAGAGTAACAATGATCCAAGGTTTTTTCAGCCCTAGTTGCGCAATCGATATGCTGATACAATTTAGGGAGTCTTGTTTTCAGATCAGCCTTGTTAAAATCCCCAGCTACAATGAATGCAGCCTCAGGATGTATAGATTCCAGTTTGCAAAGAGTCAAATAAAGTTCGTTCAGAGCCATCGATGTGTCTGCTTGGGGGGGAATATATACGGCTGTGATTATAATTGAAGAGAATTCTCTTGGTAATAGGAAAAATAACTCATGATCTACAGCAATTCAAAAAAATGAAATACTTAGGCAGCTTAATAAGTGACAAACAAAAAAATACAGTTGAAGTCAGAAGTTTACATACACCTTAGCCAAATACATTTCAACTCAGTTTCCACAATTCCTGACATATAATCCTAGTAAAAGTTCCCTGTTTTAGGTCAGTTAGGATCACCACTTTATTTTAAGAATGTGAAATGTCAGAATAATAGCAGAGAGTGATTTATTTAATCTTTTATTTCTTTCATCACATTCCCAGTGGGTCAGAAGTTTACATACACTCAATTAGTATTTGGTAGAATTGTTTAACTTGGGTCAAACGTTTTGGGTAGCCTTCCACAAGCTTCCCACAATAAGTTGGGTGAATTTTGGCCCATTCTTCCTGACAGAGCTGGTGTAACCAAGTCAGGTTTGTAGGCCTCCTTGCTCGCACACGCTTTTTCAGTTCTGCCCATACATTTTTATATAGGAATGCGGTCAGAGGTTTGTGATGGCCACTCCAATACCTGGACTTTGTTGTCCTGAAGCCATTTTGCCACAACTTTGGAAGTATGCTTGGGGTCATTGTCCATTTGAAAGACCCATTTGCGACCAAGCTTTAACTTCCTGACTGATGTCTTCAGATGTTGCTTCAATATAATTTTCCTACCTCATGATGCCATCTATTTTGTGAAGTGCACCAGTCCCTCCTGCAGCAAAGCACACCCAAAACATGATGCTGCCACCCCCGTGCTTCACGGTTGGGATGGTGTTCTTCGGCTTGCAAGCTTCCCCCTTTTCCTCCAAACATAACGATGGTCATTATGGCCAAACGGTTCTATTTTTGTTTCATCAGACCAGAGGACATTTCTCCAAAAAGTACGATCTTTGTCCCCATGTGCAGTTGCAAACCGTAGTCTGGCTTTTTTTGGCGGTTTTGGAGCAGTGGCTTCTTCCTTGCTGAGCGGCCTTTCAGGTTATGTCGATATAGGACTCGTTTTACTGTGGATATAGATACTTTTGTACCTGTTTCCTCCAGCATCTTCACAAGGTCCTTTGCTGCTGTTCTGTGATTGATTTGCACTTTTTGCATCAAAGTACATTCATCTCTAGGAGACAGATCATGTCTCCTTCCTGAGCGGTATGACGGCTGCGTGGTCCCATGGTGTTTATACTTGCGTGCTATTGTTTGTACAGATGAACGTGGTACCTTCAGGCATTTGGAAATTACTCCCAAGGATGAACCAGAGTTGTGGAGGTCTACAATTTCTTTCTGAGGTCTTAACTGATTTCTTTTGATTTTCCCATGATGTCAAGCAAAGAGGCACTGCGTTTGAAGGTAGGCCTTGAAATACATCCACAGGTACACCTCCAATTGACTCAAATGATGGCAATTAGCCTATCAGAAGCTTCTATAGCCATGACATCATTTTCTGGAATTTTCCAAGTTGTTTAAAGGCACAGTCAACATAGTGTATTCAACTTCTGACCCACTGGAAATGTGATACAGTGAATTATAAGTGAAATAATCTGTCTGTAAACAATTGTTGGAGAACATTACTTGTCATGCACAAAGTAGATGTCCTAACTGACTTGCCAAAACTATAGTTTGTTAAGAAGAAATTTGTGGAGTGGTTGAAAAACGAGTTTGAATGACTCCAACCTAAGTGTACGTAAACTTGTGACTTCAATTGTATTTTGAAAAGTTGATTCTTCTTGGCTTGACTATATGTGCTTTCAACTTGCCATAGACCAGCTGGGGGAGACAACTTTACCAATGGCCCAAGTAGCCTATGGCGATATTTTTTAATTTAAAAAAAATCTTTATCGAAGTAGGCAAGTCAGAACAAATTCTTATTTATAATGACGGCCTACCAAAAGGCTAAAGTCCTTCTGCGGGGATGTGGCCCTGGGATTAATTTATTTTTATTTTTAAATACAATATAAATATAGGACAAAACACACATTGCAACAAGAGAGACACAACACTACATAAAGAGAGACCTAAGACAACAACATGCCAGAAATACTCATCATAA
The DNA here is from genome assembly GCF_018296145.1 of Oncorhynchus tshawytscha. Taxonomy (NCBI): domain Eukaryota; kingdom Metazoa; phylum Chordata; class Actinopteri; order Salmoniformes; family Salmonidae; genus Oncorhynchus; species Oncorhynchus tshawytscha. The sequence continues at coordinate 18,837,535 of NC_056446.1, read as the reverse complement.
ACTTTGATGAAAGATACAAGTGTTATGCAAAGAATTAAAGATAAACTTCTCCTCAATGCAACCGCTGTGTCAGATTTCAAAAAAACTTTACAGCAAAAGCACACCATGCAATATTCTGAGTACAGCGCTCAGCCACCAAAACAAGCCATACAGATACCCGCCATGTTGTGGAGTCAATAAAAGTCAGAAATAGCATTATAAATATTCACTTACCTTTGATTTTCATCGTAATGCACTCCCAGGAATCCCAGTTCCACAATAAATGTTTGTTTTGTTCGATAAAGTTCATCTTTATGTCCAAATACCTCCTTTTTGTTTGCTCGTTAGGTTCACCAATCCAAATGCACAAGGCGCAGGCACTAAGTCCAGTCAAAAGGTTTCACTGTAAGTTCCATTACAGTTCGTAGAAACATGTCAAACGATGTATATGTAGCTCCCTCCAGTAACCACGAGCACAACCGTTCCTTGATTTTAACTGGCGGCTTTATTCTGTAGATTTAGTCAGAATTATCACCTTCCGTGAGAACTATAAAGTAAATTAAAATACAGTTAAGCACACTCTTACAACCTTATCTTACGAGTGACTTATTAGCTTGGTATAACTCTGAAGTGCTTACATACATGAACAGTTTAGCCGGCGCTATAACAGTATCAAATTAAATGCATGAATAAAGGAAAAATACCTCATTGGCTGCTTATTACAGAAGGGAGGAAATCAAACTTCACACTTATTATTCCTGGCATGAATTCACACTTCATCCTTAATTATTATAACTTTACCATCCTAACATACACACTTCAACCTTTACGAACTACACCCGATGACATGAAAACTTAGCTAACACAGCGCGGGATTGCCTTCCCTCCAAAAGTGTGTTGCTACAATAAGGATCCCCGTTACAACAGTTATCAGCTATGTAGTTCCGCTTGTCTTATCATTTCCCCCGTACATCAAACACGTAAACAATTTTAAAAAACAACAACGACATAGACTTACAGGTTAACTGTCAGTTACAGTATATAATCAATCTTTAGGATATTTTTATCATAAATCTTCAATAATATTCCAACCGGACCATTCCTTCGTCCGGTTGGAACGGAGCTCGTGCTCACGGCCGCACGCGATAAACAACTCAAGGCTTTCTGCCAGATCCCTGGTTCAAACAGCTCTCGTTCGCTCCCCTTTCACAGTAGAAGCCTGAAACAACATTCTAAAGACTGTTTACATTTTGTGGAAGCCTTAGGAAGTGCTATATGACCCCATTTACACTGTATATTGGATAGGCAATCACTTGAAAAACTACAGTCCTCAGGTTTCCCACTTCCTGGTTGTATTTTTCTCAGGTTTTTGCCTGCCATATGAGTTCTGTTATACTCACAGACATCATTCAAACAGTTTTAGAAACATCAGAGTGTTTTCGGTCCAAATCGACTAATATTATGCATATCCTACCTTCTGAGTAGCAGGCAGTTTACTCTGGGCACGCTTTTCATCCGGATGTGATGAATACTGCCCCCTATCCCAATGAAGTTGTTTAACAGAATGTGACTGGCAGAATGGGTGTTGTATGTGGAGAATGAGGGCTGCAGTAGATATCTCAGATAGGGGGGAGTGAGGCCTTAGAGGGGTTTATAAATAAGCATCAACCAGTGGGTCTTGCGACGGGAATACAGAGATGACAAGTTTACAGAAGAGCATAGAGTGCAGTGATGTGTCCTATTTTATTTTTTATTTTTTTATTTCACCTTTATTTATCCAGGTAGGCAAGTTGAGAACAAGTTCTCATTTACAATTGCGACCTGGCAATTAAGGAGCATTGGTGGCAAATCTGATGGCCGAATGGTAAAGAACATCTAGATTTAGATTTAACTTTAGCCTACAGCTTTGATATGTGCTGTGAGAAGGACAGTGTACTGTCTAACCACACTCCCAAGTACTTGTATGAGGTGACTACCTCAAGCTCTAAACCGTCACAGGTAGTAATAACACCTGAGAAGAGGGGCATTATTCTTAGCAAACCACATGACCTTTGTTTTGGAGGTGTTCAGAACAAGGTTAAGGGTAGAGAACTTTTTGGACACTAAGAAAGTTTTGTTGTAGAGCATATAAGACACAAAATCCGGGGAGGGGCCAGCTGAGTATAAGACTATCATCTGCATATATATGGATGAGAGAGGTTCATACTGCCTGAGCTATGTTGTTGATGTAAATTGAGAAGAGTGTGGGGCCTAAGATTGAGCTTTGGGGTACTCCCTTGGTGACAGGCAGTGGCTGAGACAGCAGATTTTCTGACTTTATACACTGAACTCTTTGAGAGAGGTAGTTAGCAAACCAGGCCAAAGACCCCTCAGAGACACCAATACTCCTTAGCCGCCCCACAAGAATGGAAAGGTCTACCGTATCAAAAGCTTTGTCCAAGTCAATAAAAATAGCAGCACAATATTGCTTAGAATCAAGGGCAATGGTACATCATTGAAGACCTTTAAGGTTGCAGTGACACATCCATAACCTGAGCGGAAACCAGATTGCATACCTGAGAGAATACTATATTCATCAAGAAAGCCAGTCAGTTGATTACAGACAAGTTTTTCCAACACTTTTGATAAACAGGGCACAATAGAAATAGGCCTATAACAGTTAGGATCAGCCTGATCTCCCCCTTTAAATAAAGGACGAACTGTGGCTGCCTTCCAAGCAATGGGAACCTCCCCAGAAAGGAGAGACAGGCTTTGCGATGATAGGGGCAGGAACCTTAAAGAAGAAAGGGTCTAAACCATCTGACCCAGATGTTTATTTTTAGGGTCAAGTTTAAGATGCTCCTTTAGTGACTGCCTGCAGGGAGGAACTTTGTAGCGGAGCAGGGGGAAAAGAGGGAGAAGCATCGGGGATAGTCACATTAGAAGGGGTGGGAGATGAGGAAATGTTGGACGGGCAAGGAGGCATAGCTGAGTCAAATAGGAATCTGCCCAAGGACCAGGTTAGAAGAACCTCATGGTTTAAGGCTATTACGCCACACTGGTGGAATCTCCAGGTTTGCATAAATATCCAAATGCAGAAGAATATCATAGCTGTTATTTGGACGGACACAGCTCACTAGTCCTTACTACAAGCGAACTAGCAAGCTTTGTGCAATATACATGACTTACCGGTGATGAAGTGCTTAAAACACACAAATATATTGAGTAACCAGAGCCCACAGCTTTCAGTGCTGCTCAATAGCCTGAAACCATGAGGTTCTTCTAACCTGGTCCTTGGGCAGTTGATTACACTTAATTTGGTGGTATTTTTCTCCTACCATTGTTACAACAAAATGTTACACAACAACAAATCGGCATCTTAAAAGCAGGGTTAGCTAGCTAGCTAGTTAAGAAAGTCAGTTGGAATCGTCTCTTTGGCTGATAATCTTGCGGAACATTCTGTACAACCGTCTATCTGTTCATGCTAACATTTTTACGTTTAGAATTTGTGTTTTTAAGTATGATGTTATTTGTTGTTAAGACAGCATGGAAGTATGTTAAAAATGTCCAAGCAAGTATATCTAAAATATTTATAGAATGATTTTTTTTTTTAAATACAGCCATTGTCGGTTATGAGTAAAGTAGGCAATTTAACATAAGAGTAACGAGAGTACCCTACTCTGGGGCATGGTCACGTTAAGCCCTACTTCGCCAAGCCCTGCTTCTCTTCTTCCAAGATGGCATAGCAGTCAGATGTCTTTGTCTTCGTCTTGTTGTGTCCCCATGCATATATCTTTTTATATATTTTTTCTTCACATATATTTAAAAATATATATATATTTTTCTTAACCTCAACTTCAACATATTCTCCTGCAATCCACCTCACCCATTGTGCTTATGGATCTGTTATTTTCTTTACTTTTTAACCGGAAACCCCAACAGAAGCCAGTCTGCACAGCGCGATTCAAACCAGAGCATATCAGACGTATTTTTCTCCAAATTTTTCTTTGGATTCCTACCACATGCTCTGAACATTTTCACCTGGATCATCGCAGCTAGCTAGCTGCTATCTGAGTGGCCACTCTTGGCTAACATCTATGTCCCGATGCAAGAACCAATTAGCCTGGAGCTAGCCTTTGCTAGGCCCATCTCCCGGATAGCCGAAGAGGTCCATCAAATCAAATCATCAAATCAAATTTTATTTGTCACATACACATGGTTAGCAGATGTTAATGCAAGTGTAGCGAAATGCTTGTGCTTCTAGTTCCGACAATGCAGTAATAACGAGCAAGTAATCTAACTAACAATTCCAAAAAAAACTACTGTCTTATACACAGTGTAAGGGGATAAAGAATATGTACATAAGGATATATGAATGAGTGATGGTACAGAGCAGCATAGGCAAGATACAGTAGATGATATCGAGTACAGTATATACATATGAGATAAGTATGTAAACCAAGTGGCATAGTTAAAGTGGCTAGTGATACATGTATTACATAAGGATGCAGTCGATGATATAGAGTACAGTATCAACGTATGCATATGAGATGAACAATGTAGGGTAAGTAACATTATATAAGGTAGCATTGTTTAAAGTGGCTAGTGATATATTTACATCATTTCCCATCAATTCCCATGATTAAAGTGGCTGGAGTAGAGTCAGTGTCATTGACAGTGTGTTGGCAGTAGCCACTCAATGTTAGTGGTGGCTGTTTAACAGTCTGATGGCCTTGAGATAGAAGCTGTTTTTCAGTCTCTCGGTCCCAGCTTTGATGCACCTGTACTGACCTCGCCTTCTGGATGACAGCGGGGTGAACAGGCAGTGGCTCGGGTGGTTGATGTCCTTGATGATCTTTATGGCCTTCCTGTAGCATCGGGTGGTGTAGGTGTCCTGGAGGGCAGGTAGTTTGCCCCCGGTGATGCGTTGTGCAGACCTCACTACCCTCTGGAGAGCCTTACGGTTGAGGGCGGTGCAGTTGCCATACCAGGCGGTGATACAGCCCGCCAGGATGCTCTCGATTGTGCATCTGTAGAAGTTTTGAGTGCTTTTGGTGACAAGCCGAATTTCTTCAGCCTCCTGAGGTTGAAGAGGCGCTGCTGCGCCTTCCTCACGATGCTGTCTGTGTGAGTGGACCAATTCAGTTTGTCTGTGATGTGTATGCCGAGGAACTTAAAACTTGCTACCCTCTCCACTACTGTTCCATCGATGTGGATGGGGGGTGTTCCCTCTCCCTCCCATCAGCCACTACTTGGGATACAATACCTATTTTGCCAATTGGACTGGACCCCTTTAACTGCCGAGACAGAGCCCCGCCGATCCATCACAACTGGTCTAACGAAGTAATCTGCCCGAGGGGGTTTTTCAACTGGCTCCTCCATCGATGTCCCTTGAATGCCCATCTACTTGCCTGCTAGCTGTCTAGAGCATATTGGATTGTTAGCTGAAAAGGCCCATCGGACAATTCCTTTGGCCACTATACCTATTTTGCCAATTGGCCTGGACCCTTTTACCACACGGAGCCCTGCTGATCCATCACGACTGGTCTGCCGACGTTTCACAACAAAGCATCCTTCACTCATGCTGCCAAACATACCCTCATAAAACTGACTATCCTACCGATCCTTGACTTTGGCGATGTCATTTACAAAATAGCCTCCAACACTCTACTCAGAAAATTGGATGCAATCTATCACAGTGCCCTCCGTTGTGTCACCAAAACCCCATATACTACCCATCACTGCGACCTGTACGCTCTCGTTGGCTGGCCCTCGCTTCAAATTCGTCGCCAAACTCGCTGGCTCCAGGTCATCTATAAGTCTTTGCTAGGTAAAGCCCTGCCTTATCTCAGCTCACTGGTCACCATAGCAGCACGCACCTGTAGTACGCACTCCATCAGGTATATTTCACTGGTCACCCCCAAAGCCAAAGCCATCTTTCCCTTCCAGTTCTCTGCTGCCAATGACTGGAACGAACTGCAAAAATCACTGAAGCTGGAGACTCATATCTCCCTCACTAACTTTAAGCACCAGCTAAAAGAGCAGCTCACAGATCACTGCACCTGTACATAGCCCATCTGTATAATAGCCCATCCAACTACCTCATCCCCATACTGTTATTTACTTGATTTATTTTGCTCCTTTGCACCCCAGTATCTCTACTTGCACATTCATCTTCTGCACATCTATCACTCCAATGTTTAATTGCCATATTGTAATTATTTCACCACTATGGCCTATTTATTGCCTTACCTCCCTTATCCTTCCTCATTTGCACACACTGTATATAGACTTTTTCTATTGTATTATTGACTGTATGTTTGTTTATTCCATGTGTAACTCTGTGTTGTTGTTTGTGTCGCTTTGCTTTATCTTGGCCAGGTCACAGTTGTAAATGAGAACTTGTTCTCAACGAGCCTACCTGGTTAAAGAAAGGTGAAATAAAAAATATATAAAAAACGTGTATCTCTACCAACTCTGTTTATCCTCACTGCTTGATGTGCGCCAAAGATATAGTGGATATGACCAATGATGTATATAAACCCTGGATTGCTGATGCTATGTATTTGCCATTGAGAGGCTTTGAAGTCCCAGTCCAGCCATATTGGTACTCCCTAGTAGGAGCAATCCTCCATAGGAATTAATTGAATTCTACAGTATTTCAATTAAATGTAATACAAAAACAAACATTAGTGCTTTCAACAACAACAAAAATACTTCAATCTCTATGGGACGGTTGTTGCTAACACGCTGATGTGACTAGAATGACATTGTATACAACAGCCAACTTTCTGGGACATAGACATGTCTTATTTGGGCAAAAGCTTAAATTCCGGTTAATCTAACTGCAGTGTCCAATTTACAGTAGCTATTACAGTGAAAAAAATACCATGCTATTGTTTGAGGAGAGTGCACAACTTTTATTGACAACTGGTTTGATACATTCAGCTCTGAATGTCAGCTCTCAGTTCCTGAGCTACAGGCAGTTACATTTGGGTATGTCATTTTAGTCGAAAATTGGAGAGAAAAAAGGGTACGATCCTCGATGGAAAATGTTTTTTATTTTTTATTTGTATGTTAAGCCCTGCTTCGCCAAGCCCTGTATGTAATAGAATAAACGTGTCAAAAACGAATGCAGACATTAACAAATGCATTTCAATAGATTCCAACATACAATTGAGGAGTACCAAGGTGGCTGCGTGGTGGCTTCAACACAGCGCCACTTGTCAGTCATCCAGAGTTTATACACGTCATTGGATATGACTCAATCTTTTTCTGGACACAGCATTAGAAGAAAATGTCGCATGGTTTTACTGTGGTGTGCTCCTGTCACTGGCCTAGTTGCAACTTGAAATTGAATTAGCAGAAAAATACGTTTTTTTATCCTTTGAATGTCTTATGCTATTTGCATGTCGTGACAATGTCGTTTAATTTGGAAATCGTTGTTGAATAAACTATAGGCTATGGTCAATATCCACGACGTTAATTGAGCTTTCAATAATAGGTAGCCTACTTGTAGATACAGGCCGTTGCACCGCACCGAAGGACCCAATCACAATTCTGAACGTGCTGTTCCTCTCAATTAGCATAGTCTAGCTGCAGAAACATCTTGCACATTTTTTGACGTCGATACCTTTATGGGCTTGGCTGTTTCCAGACAGCTGTTACTTGTAGCTGCACCAAAGCAAAGCCTGCACATTCAGAGCCAAGTTTATCATAGCCTATACTACAGCAGTAGAATTGAGAGCAGACTACTTACTAGTCCGTATCGGATCCCATATTTGCAAACGGTGATACTTATTGCCATGAATAATTTAATTAGTTTTATTAGCACAGTTGGAATGGTTTGGACGAATTTTATCCGTGTCATTTAAGATAAAGTAAGACTGATCTCCCTGAAACTCGTGCGCATCTTCAGATTCTGTTTCATTTGCCAGATACAACCGTGACAAGACACAGCCATGGATACCACTGTGAATTCAGAAATAAATTCAGAGAAGTCTCACCTCGTTAGCGAGAAGAATGGCAAAATGTATTCACTGAAAAGGTAATGCAATTTTTTTTCTTCAGTAGATGTTATATCTTTTAGGTTTATTGTAGATGACATGCTGATAGATTGAAGAATGCTGATAGAATGCACAGAGGGAGTATTTCATTTTAATTTATAAATACAATTATACAGCCATAATTGTGTAGACCTCTCTCTATATATTTTTAAAATGCAGACAAGGGTTTATTAAACTGAGAGCATGTAGGGCAGTTGGTGTAAACTATGTATCTTGTGCTGCTAGTGTAGCGTTTTGTAATTGTTGTAGATCTATATGTAGGCTACCAAAATCAAACCGATAGAATGAGTACATAGAACGAAACAATCGGTATTGCAACGAAAATGTATCTTACCATGAAGTAACATGCTGGGCAAAGCTCATGCAAATAGAAGACATTCACATAGCCTACAATGTCCAAGGACACAGCATAATTGAACTGTATATATCTATAGTAGCCTAACGTTGCTTTATTCATGCCGGGTCTTTTATTATGTTGTCCGTGTGTGGAATGTTTTATGGGAATGAACAAATGCATTTCCATTCTTGGCTTCGTTTTGGACAGTAGGCTATTTGACGGATGGCCCGAGGGAAGTTCATTGAGCACTGGCAAAAACTCATCTTTCATTACGAGATCTGATAGGGGGAATGGTGAAACACCCCTGAATAGCTATAGACTATTTTATTGGCTATATTATTCGAATGAAAAAGCGCATAGGCATTACCATGTGCTGCCAAAGAGAACATAAAATTGATTTAAGAACGTCAAGTTAAAAAAAAAAAAAAAAAAGAGGTTAATTGTAATACTACTTATCTAATTATCTAATCGTCTTTTCATATTTATTTAATGGGGGGAAAAATCCGGTGTAGTTAGTTATATTCAACATTTAGGCCTATATTGAAAATAACAAAGCACCATACATTACATTCGCTATTATAATGAGTCACATTTGTTTAATTTAATCTAAAACTACCAGTCTATTCTTTGAGTATATCGTGTTTGATAATCGATTCCCTAAATCAAGGCAAATTAATTGTAAAGGCGAAAACACAAATGAGTGAAGGGTATTCGATTTCGGCATGGACAGGGAAGAAGAACATTTCTTTGACAAATGCTCGTGTTTTGTGGCACTCCAAGTTCACTATTTTACGTGAAATTAAAGAATGCACCCCTGTCACAGCAAGTCATATAGAATCCTTGATGTTTTATTGATTTTGGAAATGTATTACAATACAATGAATAATAACATTAGGCGTACGTTATGGAAGTTCATGTGGCACCCGGATCATCACAAGGGTTATTAAGGCCTATCCTGGATTGGGCGAGACCTGATGTCCAATTAGATGTGTTAAACACTAGCCAAAATAGATATCTTAATCATATCATAAATATCTTAAATGCCCCCGATATTAATATATTTTCCTTGTGTGAATGCTGTGTAGCCTACTTAGTTAAATTGCAGTAAAGAATGGCAATATGCCTGCGCTTAATTAACCCCGTAGATGCACCCATCATGTTCCCGCCTACAGCATTTCATTTCCAATAATGTAAAAATAGCCAATAATAGTCTTATAGGCCTAGGTCGCAGATTTGATATAACCTAATAACGATTTCAATGTCTGCAATTACTTCAAAATGCGTGTAATGACCCGAGACCGAAACTGTTTGGAAATACGACATTTTAATAACATTAATTTCATTTGAATTGTTTTAATGGTCAAAGTTATTGATTTCGACCCTCCATATGCACCAGCACATGTGCCATTCTGCTCGCTCTTACTAAACAAGTGTCAAAAACTGTGCAGATGATTAGACTAATGGGGTCCTGTTAGGAAAACTACCAGTGAGCGCAGTGTGCATTCAACAATGACAAGAGGACTTTGAAACAATCTTTCTGAGCTTTGATTCAATTATTTGCAAGACAGGAGTACAAATTAAAGTTAGGTTGTTTGTCAACGCAATGCATGCCATGTCTGATGTAATAGCTATGAGAGAGACTGATGATTCAGTAACCAACAACCCCTGGAAAGCATTGCAGCATGAAATGGAGAATGTTTATTGCATGTTTGGGTGTGCAGACCCTATCATCTCATTCTAGTTATTTGGTGCAGACATTATGTGGGGGTGGGATGGGTTTGTTGCAGTGTCACCATGGCTTCATGCCAGATCAGCAAAGCAGGATGGTCGGTCTACAGCCACAGAGCCACCCATGCATTGGAAATCATCGCTGTAAGCTGTGCATGTAGTCTATTCTTGAAACCAAGATGACCATTTGGAAGAGGATGGAACAGGAGTCAATAATCTGTTTTTAAATGGACGAATTAACACGATATTCGAATAAATCGAATTAGGAGAGAACAATTTTAGCCTATAAAATGTTGAAAGCAACAGCAGATCCTTGTTGCAGTGAAGGCTATACTGGCTGGGATCCAGCATCAGACTCGGGTTTGTAGGCAGGCTGAACCGGGCAGTATTGTGTCTGAGAAATGGTAGATTATAAGTATTTTTGATTAATCACTCTTGAAAATGGGCCTCGCTAGTCTGTCTAAGAGTAATGCTAATTGGCCTTATGATGATAGACCTATTTCGAACATCCCTCTCAATAGAAGGCACTAAGGTTACGTGAAGCCTATATAGAGGGCTGGGTAGGTTACTTTTGAAATGTAATCCGTTACTAGTTACCTGTCTAAAATCGTAATAGTAACGTTACTTTTTGATTGGCTGAACTCAGTAACGTAATCTGATTACTTTCAGTTACTTTTGGATTACTTCACCGTAAAACACAAAAGAAAAAAAAAGGATAATTACTAATTTAACAACATTTATTGCACGACACATCACAAAACATTACGACAAAAATGTATTTAAGCCTTGTATACAGTACCTGCCTCTAACATGCGTCCTTCATCCCGATCTGGTCCATTTACACCTATAGGATCTGATCACAGTCATACCTTTGGCTCCCAAGGCACTGCATCTCAGTGCTAGATGCGTCACTACAGAACCTGGTTCGATTCCAGGCTGAATAGGAGTCCCATAGGGCGGTGCACAATTGGCCCAGTGTCGATTGGGGTAGGGTTTGGCCTGGGTAGACTGTCATTGTAAATAAGAATTTGTTCTTAACTGACTTGCCTAGTTAAATAAAGGTGAAATCATATATATATATATATATATATATATATGTCAGATATGTGTTTACATCCCAATATTCATAATCATAATATACATTATGAAACGTATAACATGAGACCTGAAGAGGGCGATTTGGTCACTTGACTGCAGGAAATGGGGTACTCCTATTGTGACCACCACTGTGAACAACACGGCACCATCTGATATATTACACAATGTAATAGATCACATTTATTGATTTAATAAAAAATGTATATTCCCTAACCTGACATGTGATGTGCCAAAGCATCTAGTGTCGTTGATCTAGTGGCAACAGCTCTCCAGAATGAACAAAGCAAACGTCATTTTGTTAATTATCCAGCTGATTAAACATTTGCTAACTAATAATCTAAACAAGTAAAAACTGTTTGTCTTATAGTCTGTTGTAAATGTATTTAGTTAATTGTGCTCACATGATCTTAACGCATTTGGTAGGGTGTCCACCCACTCTGCCCAGACTAGTGTAAACCCTCCTTTGGTGATGACATTTCAAATAAAAAGCTTGAAGTACGTTGACATTTCACAGATATACTCCTGTTTTTGTGAACATTCTTTGAAAAAGAACAGGAACTTCGCATTAATATGAAAACCGTATACTAAAATACTACATGTATTGTGTCACAATCATTATGTATACATCGAATCTCCATAACGTTTTATGAGAAGAAAGATGACGAATTGTAAAACCTGTCCGGAACTTTAATTCTCTCACAGCATCCAGCCTAGATTACGAGATGCTATTTTCCTGATTTATGACAAAACATTTTTGTCTGGCCTCCATGGATTTAGTCGCTCTAATTTTGACCAACCTACAAAGGTAAAAACTCAATCCAATTCATATTGAACGGATTATGACATTGAAGTGATTGTGTTAGCTGACATGAGGTTTGGACCATTGGTTGTTTTTAGAGGATTACACAATGAACATATTATTAACCCATTGGTAAAAATAAAACAAATTAAAAGATGCGTTTTTGATTAGACATCCTCGTTTTATTTTTTTATTGAACCTTTATTTAACCAGGTTTATTTGGCTGAATAAATTATAATTGAAAGTCAACATAAATATTTTTTCCTTGCTCATAGCCAATTGCCAACTCTGTAATAATGTAATGTTTTTGAAGAATGCTCATACATTTCGGATAATTTCATGCACTGCGGAGTCTCTCCTCAGGCAGGCCCTTTGGTATGCTTGTCTTGAGCACAGAAACCTGGAGATACATTTGCTCACGTTATTCTACACCAAATACATAATATTTTTATCTTTACTTAAAAAAACTATTGCATGATGATTTAAAGGAGCAAGAACATTTATTGAATTGAGCCAGGGAACGTTTATGTAGAATTCTATACAGTGTGAAAGTTGCTATTTAAGAGTTACTATTTAAGAGGAACAAGATACCAATGTTGTACAAGACATCGCTTTATAACCCTTGAGGAGTACATTGAACCCACTTGCATTCATTCTAAATCTTTGTTCTAAAATGGTTCCAGATTGGACAAGATGTAAATATTGGTTGTGTATAAGACCATCCATGTTTTAAACAGTAATGAGCCAGTGATGCTGATTTGTCAAATCTTTATTTTCTTTGTAGGACAAAGAGGTTTTGTCAGTGTAGCCTACAGTATGGTGTAATGCCAAGAATTACATGATACTGCACTGAATCAGAAGATATCCTGCAAATGGGTGAGTTCACATGGCTGTGAAAATGGACAGGTCTCATATGATTTATCCTGATTTGAAGATGGCAACAAGCTAGATTACGTAAAGCGTTTTATTTATGACCTGGGCAAGGACACACCAACTGATTGAAATTGGAAAGGTTTAAGCTGACATAGATCCCTTCTTTGAGAACTGCTGTATAGAAATCCCCAAAACATATTCATTCAAGACAAGCCGTCCATTTGTTCAATTGAATGGAGTCGATCCTGAGGTTAACCAATCATGTTTGCTCTGCAGTGTTAGGCTATGTGTTGATGTAAAGTGTGTGTGTGTTCACAGCCAGGGTTTATGTTATGTTTGTATATATTCTCTGTGTGTGTGTGTGTGTGTGTGTGTGACAGACGGACATTTTGAATAGCCTCTGCGTTGGGTTAGGATGGGAGGGGGTGTATTTGCTCTCTTCTCCCCATGGTGTGATTAAACAGAAGCAGTTTTCCACTCGGCCGACTCCTTTCAGCCTTCGTGTCCCTGGGCTCTGGACTGATGGAGTCGCGGCCCAAAGCTGGGTTATCTCCTAGAAGCCAAAATTGCGTTTTTTTCCACCTCATTAGTCTCATCATCCTGCTTATCCTCATTACACATGGAGAGGGGGAGGGGAGAGGAGAGGGGGGGGCGGCGGCGGCCTACCCAGCATTTGTTATACTGGTTTAATTTGAATCTGATCTCTTACGGTGACGTGGGAGTGTGCTATTTATGTAATTCTCAGGTGATACAAACACAGTTGGGGAATATCACACCTACTTCATAAAAAACGTTATGTTGATGAATTTATTCATACTATTTCATCCTTCCACAAGATACAGTCCCGACACAAATCTAGGGTTGCTACCCAAGTCGCCTGGTCGTTCTCTCTATCTGTTCTGACAGAGACAGGACCCATTAGTTCAGTCTTTGTGTTCTGTATCTATAGACGCGACCCAGTCGTTCGTTCTAAATGTTCCATTGCCGTATTGGCTGGCAACGTTCTTATCCCTTTCTTGCTAGCCAACCACGGCTAACTTAGTCATGTCAAAAAGTGCAGCCAAAATAATAGCAAAGTAGCTGCATTTGTTTAAGCTGTTTTCTAGTGACATTTATTTGGATAGATCCATAACAATAAGTTAATGAGGTTCGATTTCGCCTGGCATAGAAAATGTGCTCACTCATCAGGACACTGTTGTTCAGAGGAGCTAGCCAACAACACAGCTACAGTAACACAATCACTTCAAACTGAAGCTGGAAAGACTGCAAACTAGCTGCACTTCGTTGCGTTTGACCTTTTTTCACTTGGCATTTCTTTTGTATATATCCATGAAAATGATGACAACTGATTCATGATTTCAACTGTCTGAGAAACGCTGCCTGCTTGTCTGTCTCGTCCCAACTCGTTCATTACTATGGGGCAGCTGGAGATTGAATTTGAATATTTAAACAATGTTGCAAATGTTGCTAGACAATAAGGTTTATACAAATCTCCACTGTTGAAAACAAATATTAGTCTAAAAGAAATGTAAGATAATGTCTAGATGCTTTTTATAGTGGAGATGAGGTGTATAAATTGTCTGGCTGGGCTGATGAGACAGTGAATTGCACAGTCAGATGGAGGAGAGTAAATAGGCATTTTAACATAATTGATTTAGCCGGTGGTAATTAGTGAAGTAGACACCGGCTGGAAGATTTTTAACCAATCACCATTCAGGATTAGACCCACCCATTGTATAATACATATATATTAAAAAAGCCAGTTCCACTGCAAGTCCATTCTATAGCGTATAGTCTACATGTTGTTATGCAGCATCATCTTTTATGAAAATAGGATTCTATGACGGGGCAGTAGACTTACTGTAAGTATGCTATATAAATGCTATATAAAGTGCATTCGGAAAGTATTCAGATGCCTTGACTTTTTCCACATTCTGTTATGTTACAGCCTTATTCTAAAATGTATGATTTTTTTTTTCATCGTCAATCTACAAACAATACCCCAAAGCGAAAACTGGGTTTTAGACATTTTGCAAATGTGTTACAAATAAAAAACTGAAATAAATTATTTACAAAAGTAATCAGACCCTTTGCTATGAGACTTGAAATTGAGCTCAGGTGCATCCTGTTTCCATTGATCATCCTTGAGATATTTCTACAACTTGATTGGAGTCCACCTGTTGTAAATTCAATTGATTGGACATGATTTGGAAAGGCACACACCTGTCTATATAAGGTCCACAGTTGACCGTGTATGTCAGAGCAAAAACCAAGCCATGAGGTCGAAAGAACTGTCCATAGAGCTCCGAGACAGGACTGTGTCGAGGCACAGATCTGGGGAAGGGTACCAAAACATTTCTGCAGCATTGAAGGTCCCCAAGAACAATGGCCTACGTCATTCTTAAATGGAAGAAGTTTGGAACCACAGAGACTCTTTCTAGAACTGGCCGCCCGGCCAAACTAAGCAATCAGGGGAGAAGGGCCCTGGTCAGGGAGGTGACCAAGAACCCGATGGTCACTCTGACAGAGCTCCAGAGTTCTTTTGTGTAGATGTGAGAACATTCCAGAAGGACAACCATCTCTGCAGCACTCCACCAATCAGGCCTTTGTGGTAGAGTGGCCAGATGTAAGCCACTCCTCAGTAAAAGGCACATGACAGCCCACTTGGAGTTTGCCAAAAGGCACCTAAAGGACTCTCAGACCATGAGAAAAAAGATTCTCTGGTCTGATGAAACCAATATTGAACTCTTTAGCCTGATTGCCAAGTGTCACGCCTGGAGCAAACCTGGCACCATCCGTATGGTGAAGCATGGTGGTGGCAGCATCATGCTGTTGGGATGTTTTTCAGAGGCAGGGACTGGGAGATGAGTCAGGATCGAGGGAAAGATGAACAGAGCAAAGTACAGAAAGAACATTGATGAAAACCTGCTCCAGAGCGCTCAGGACCTCAGACTGGGGCGAAGGTTCACCTTCCAACAGGACAAAGACCCTAAGCACACAGCCAAGACAACGCAGGAGTGGCTTCAGGACAAGTCTTTGAATGTCCTTCAGTGGCCCAGCCAGAGCCCGGACTTGAACCCGAACAAACATCTCTGGAGAGACCTGGAAATAGCTGTGCAGCACCTCTCCCTATCCAACCTGACAGAGCTTGAGAGGATCTGCAGAGAAGAATGGGAGAAACTACCCAAATACAGGTGTGCCAAGCTTCTAGCGTCATACCCAAGAAGACTTGAGGCTGTAATCGCTGCCAAAGGTGCTTTATCAAAGTACTGAGTAAAGGGTCTGAATACTTATGTAAATGTGATATTCATTTTTTTTATTTTCAATTTCTTAAAACCTTTCCTACGAGTATTATTTATTGACTGACCAATGCTTTCCAAATCGCCCAACACTGCTATTTGTAAGGTTCATTTTAAGTGCACGTTGTGATTTTATAAAATCATTCCCGAACCTGTGACCAGAAACAAGCTACATAGGGGCAATACCAGAATAAATTATCTATTGATTCTGTTTCATCGCAACAAAATCTACAGAGCTGAGGTTGTTGTATGCCCCATATATCATTACGTTGGTGGCAAGAATGTTATATAATAATTTAAATTGAAAAACTCTTTTGAATCAAGTGTAGTTTTTTGTACCAGTTCATAAACCATGTGCCATGCAATTGGTACATCGAAAATCTCCCATTTATTTTGCAACCTGTATGGCACAGCTGTCAACATTTTTGTCCTCAGAGGAAACTGGTATATTTTTCTATTTATGCCAGTTCCTTTCAGCCAATTTGTATCTTTAATATATGGCAGGCAAACAAGTTCCCAACCTTCTCCCTTTTCCACTTGCCTCCTCTCTTTTGTGGTAGTGCTGCAATCAGTTGGTTGTAAATTTGTATTGAGCAGATATTACCATATATTTTCAATAACTGCATATGTGACAACTCCTCCATTTCTATTCATAAAATCATTAAGAAATATAATACAATTTTAAAACAGTTTTTCCATAAATTAATCAGTATATTTGAATTTAACCATAACATTTGTTCTATCTTTTCTGGAGGATAAAACTGAAATTGTAACCAGCTGTGTATGGCTTGTTTAAGAAAGGGCGAAACTTTAAACAAATGTTCAATTAGTCAGAAATGAGAAGTTGTAATCTGTATAAAGGCAATTTTTGAACATTTATTTAACTAGGCAAGTCAGTTAAGAACAAATTCTTATTTACAATGACGGCCTAGGAACAGTGGGTTAATTGCCTTGTTCAGGGACAGAACAATCGATTTTTACCTTGTCAGCTCAGGGAGTCGGATCTAGCAACCTTTCAGTTACTGGCCCAATGCTCTAACCACTAGGCTAACACTAGGCAACCTACTGGATAACCAGTTTGGGTTTAAGTATAACTTATGAGTGAAGCTTTTAGTGAGAGGTTTAAAGCTTTAATAGTTAATAATTTTAGCCCCTGAAACTCCTATTCATTATATAAATAGGCAAGTTTAATTTTGCTTGGCTTAGCATTCCAAATAAAATGATATATTTTTTGCTCATATGATTTAAAAACTAGTTTTCTGAAGTAGGCAGTGCCATTAGTAAGTAAGTAGACTGTGAAAGGATCAAAGAGTTAATCAATGTGATTTTTCCATAAATAGACAAGTATTTCCCTCTCCGTGGTTGCAGAATCACATCTATTTTTGCTAACTTTCTATGGAAATTAATTGTGTTAAATTCATTTAGATTTTTTGAGATGTGAATACCAAGTATGTCTACTTCCTAATCCGCCCATTGTATTGGTAAACTACAAGGTACTGTAAACACTGTATTTTTTTAGTGATCCAATACATACTATAGTACACATGTCATAATTAGATTTTAATCCAGAGAGGCTAGAAAAGAGATCAAGATATTCGATGAGACTGTGCATGGTTCCAGATTGCGTATTTAAGAAAAAACTAGAGTCATCAACATACATTGACACTTTTATTTTTGTCCCCTGGATTTCTAACCCCTTGATCTTCCTGTTGGATCTAATTTTAATAGCTAGCATTTCAATGGCCATAATAAATAGGTGTGGAGACAACGGACAGCCTTGTTTTACTCATCTTAATAGCTCAATAGTTTCTGAGAAGTAACCACTATTTACTATTTTACATCTGGGGTTGCTGTACATAACTTTAACCCATTGTATAAGAGATATCAAATGCCTTTTCAAAATCTGCTATGAAGACTAGACATCTTCGATGTTTCATAATGTTAAATTGTTTCAAGTAATTGTCGTATATTATCTCCAATCCATGTTTTAAAAAATGGTCTGATCAGGATGAACAATATCTGATAATTCCTTTTTTATTCTATGTGCTATGTGATATGAAAATCCTGGCGAAATACAACATTGAAGTGTTAGAGGCCTCCAGTTTTTTAAATGGACTGGATCTTTATACTTATCACCTGGGTCCTGTTTTAGTTGTAATAAAATCAGACCTTCCTGTTGAGTACCTGAGTCTACCAGTTGTATAATAGTAATTAAAACATGCTAATAATGTATCTTTGAGTACATAAAACAGGTCTGATATACCTCTACTGGTATACCATTAAGCCCTGGTGTTTCTGCAGACTGAAAATATTTTATTGCCTCAAAAAGTCCCTCTTCTGTAAATTGGCCTTCACACAGGTCTTTCTGTAAATGTGTTAATTTTACATCATTATTATTATTATTAGGAAAGAAATCCTTACAATTAACATAATTCTGTGGAAATGGAGGAGACTGAGAAAAAAAAACACATGCTTAAAATATTTTGCTTCCTCTTTCAAAATTATAATTTGGTGAATCATGGATAACTCCATTTGTAATGAGGTTCTGTAAATTATTTTTGGTAGAATTTCTATGTTGAAGATTCAAGAAACATTTTGTGCATTTTTCACAATTTTCCATTCAATTCATTTTATTTTTGTAATACATTACACTTAATCGTCCTTGAATAAGTACCTCCATTTCTTTTTGTTTTTCCTCTAACCTATTTTGTGCCTCTAAAGTACAGTTTCCATTACCATCTACCTGCGCTGTTACTTCCTCTATTTCCTTTATTAGTCTAATCTCGTTTGACCTAAACTGCTTTAGTTTTAATGATGAGCATTGTATTGAATGGTCTCTAAAAGTACATTTGAAAGTGTCCCATACAATAAGGGGATCTGCTGTACCTATGTTGTACAAAAAAAGTAAATTATGAATTATTTTATCTTAGTTAAGAACAAATTATCATCCAATAGGTTTAGATTAAATTTCCTATATCCCCGTCCACATGGAAATTCTGTAAGAGTTATATGGAGGCCAATTAGATGGTGGTCCGATCGCATTTAGTCTCCTATTAATACTTTTGATGCCAGCAAGAACGAGACTAGGAAGTAATCAAGACGGCTAGCTTGGTTAAGCCTCCTCTATGTAGATCTCACTAGGTCAGGGTATTTCAACCTCTATATATACACTAGTTCTAATGTATTCATAATCTTTGATCTTTTTCAGTTCCTTTCCAGACTCCAAAGAAGACTATCCCAACTTCCCGTTTGAAAATGGAGATGCGACTGGTGCCACCAAGCTGAAGAAGCAGCCTGTTGGTGCCCATTGTCATGGTAACAAAGCAGTGAGTGAGGAGAACCATGACAAGCTTCTGGCTAAGAAGAAGCTGTACGTCGCCTCCATTGTGTGCCTCATCTTCATGATTGGAGAGGTCATAGGTAAGGCTGGAAGATAGCATTTTAGACGGATTAATACTATTTCATACCTAGGGCCAGGAGCTTTTCCTGACCATGTGATGTGGCCATCAACTATAAATTGTAAAATGTATATACAAATATTGAAAGCATTTAATGAGAACTTAGAGGTGTGCAACATGAAAATATTGTCTCATTTACATTGTGCAATTTATTGACAACCCCTAACTAACCCTGGAGATAGGAAATCCAAAGCCAAACCAATTTTGCCACAGTCACCAGCCAGTTAATTTACGAACACACAAGAGACACCAACATCAAGCCACACCCTGAAACCAACTCGCGTTTGAATTCAGACATGTCGCTAGCATTTCTTAATGAAATAAATGTAAAATTAGGCCAAATCAGGAAGTTCAGCCGCCCTTTAAGTGAAATTCGATTTAGCTGTCATTGTAATCAAAATATAATAGTTTAGTTGTTCAAAAACACAGTCTGTATTTTCCATTCATGAGACCTAGTCATCATCAATAGCATCTAAAACATGGACCTGATGTGCGCCTGCCTCTGAGACATCTCCATTGTGTCAATGTGTCTATAGGTGGCTACCTGGCCCACAGTTTGGCTATCATGACAGATGCAGCTCACCTCCTGACTGACTTTGGCAGCATGATGGTCAGTCTCTTCTCCCTGTGGATCTCCTCCAGACCGCCCACCAAAACCATGACCTTTGGATGGCACCGCTCAGGTTAGGCCCATGACATATCACCTTAAAACATCTGTGAATGTACATTCTCTTTTACCATTTACACTCCAGATTACATGGCGAATGTTGTAATAGCTGAATGATAATAGCCACGGTCACAATGCTCTAAAATGACCTTTCCAGGGGTCATTGGATGTGTGATACTGATCACCACTGTCTCCAACCCCCACAGAGATCCTAGGAGCCCTGGTGTCAGTGATGTCCATCTGGATAGTGACTGGGGTGCTGGTGTACCTGGCCATCGAGAGGATAGTCAGGAACGACTATGAGATCAACAGTCAAGCGATGCTCATCACCTCCGGCTGTGCCGTCATAGTAAACATCATGTGAGGGGTTCATTATCACGGCTTGATCTGGAAAAACTACACAAAGTGATGCAAATAACAGCTGGAGTCAGACATATATTGCATTCAACTATGCTGTCTTTTCCCCCCAAAGCATATGAATTTAAGGAAAACTAAGAGGAGGAACTTTAGACTATTGACATGTAGCATTCTCTGTTCCCTCTGTCCTGTAGCATGGCGTACATCCTCCACCACTCTACCACCTTCCACCCCCAAGGCTCAGGCTACCAGCAGATAGACGAGAACGGGCAGAGCCCTGTGGGTCACAGCCACTCCCATGTGGGTCACGGCCACTCCCATGCTCTTCTGGGTCATGGCCATGGCAACACCAGTGTGAGAGCAGCCTTCATTCACGTGTTGGGAGACCTCCTACAGAGTGTTGGGGTCCTAGTGGCTGCCATCGTCATCTTCTTCAGGGTCAGTAACAAATACTAGTGTTTACATACATCTTACAGTACAAATTACATTATGGCATATTGTTATACTGTATTTATTTACAGTGCAACAAGTGTATCCCTTATATATTTATATTTACAGTCTCAATAGGAAGGGGTTTAACTCATCTCATCACCCTGCTGGGTAAGACAGAATTGGCTGGGTATATATTGCTCTTCTGTTAAAAACCCTCCCTGTGATCTGACTGGCCTAATGTGTTATGACATCAGTAGAGCAGCACCCCATCACCACCTGATACCACTCCCCTCTGCTCTCCTCATACTCTCTCCTGTGGACCTTCTGTTGCAGCCTGAATACAAAGTAGCAGATCCCATTTGTACCTTCCTCTTCTCCGTGTTTGTCCTGGGGACCACCATCACCATCCTCAGGGATGTCTTCAGGGTACTCATGGAAGGTAAACTCAACAGCCTTTTCTGTTTCTCTTGCTCTGACCTGAGTCCAGGTGAATTCAAACAATAAAATGTTTATCCAGACATTTTCCTCAGTTTGTAAAAATCATTTATTTAAGGAGAAATACATCAGTAGAACATGGCCGTGAGTTCCATGAAGTGAATGAACTATTGATGCAATACTCATTTGTCCTCAAATCTTTTACAGGGGCTCCTAGGGGAATAGAGTTTGACTCCGTGAAGGAGGTGTTGCTGTCTCTGAAGATGGTGAAGTCTATGCACAACCTGCGCGTGTGGGCCCTGACCGCAGGACAGACCCTGGTCTCTGTCCACGTAGCCATCGGTCAGAAACCAACTTTACTCAATCTGGCACATCCATTTAGATTGTGCACATAGTCTAGCATGTTCATTCACACACATTGCCAATTGTGGACAAAATAAAAAAAATATCATACATAACTTCACAGTTAGACATTACGGTATGGGGCGGCAGGTAGCCTAGTGGTTAGAGCGTTGGGCCAGTAACTGAAAGGTTGCTGGATCGAATCTCTGAGCCGGCAAGGTAAAAAAAAATCTGTCGTTTTGCCCCTGAACGAGGCAGTTAACCCACCGTTCCTAGACTGTCATTGTAAATAAGAATTTGTTCTTCACTGACTTGCCTAGTTAAATAAAGGTTAAATAAAATAGATGATTGTTGACATCTGTTATGGTCATTGTTGTTTTCCAGAGAAGAATGCTGATCCCCAGAGTGTCCTTAAGGAGGCTACAGAGATCCTCCAAACCAAGTTTGGTTTCTATAGCACCACCATCCAGGTGGAGTTGTACTCTGACGACATGGCCTACTGCACACACTGCCAGGACCCTATGGGCTAAGACACACACAGTCACCATGGGGACAGAAGAGTTTGAAAGGGAGTGGGCCGGGTTTGGCTTCTCGAAAACGTTGCCAGTCAATATAAAGAACATACAGCACACATACACAAGCATCATTGAGGACGTAAGCTAGGAATGGAAACACTGTGGAAAAGCCTCACCATGAAACCAAGAAACATTTTTGATCCATCGTCAGCTTTACAGGACCCAAACAAATGTACGACTGTACCGTGTGTATATTCACCATATCATGCCAAAGATTCCCACATGAACACCATTCATTTAGGAGATATTCATACTTAAAAAAATAGTTTCCATGCCCTAAGAGGGCTGCCAATTATCATAAGAGAACTATCACAAGAAACTGCATTTTAGGGAGACAGACAGACATGAAAATACAATGGTACATGTATCAGGACATGTTTTGAGTACTGTATGCAACCACTTCACCAGTTGGTGCTGATGTACTGCAATGTTCGACAGCCGTTTGGCTTTGTTTGACTTTAACACTCCCTCACTGGCACTGTGCATTAGGGCAGCAGCACCGTGTAATGGCTTGTCTCGGAGTTCTTTGGCGTAATACATTGATATTGACGTGAGAACCTTAAAACCAATCCTGTCTTACCCAGCCTTTTATATGTGCTTCAGCGAGGGTGTCTGCCAAATGAAAAGCATTGTATTGTTCACAACTGAAAAGAGTTCGGGTCCAAATAATGGATTATGTCAGTGTGAGAAAGCATCCTACAAGCTCACTCATCTCACTCAGAAGAGGAAGCCTCAAGACAGGCCAATTTACAAAAGTAGTTGGTCGATTAATTTTAGCATTGTGGGCTGTATTAATCTATGCCCCATGATATGCCCTAAGCGGAGCTGGCAAATAGACTGGCTAAGACTCAGACAGTGCTCTGTCCCTAATTTGAAACTCACTGACGATAGGCTATAGTGGAACGTGTTGTTAAATTACGCTTCGAGTCATAGCCACCAGGATGGACGTTTTCTTGCACTGTTATGGGTTTCCAGAAGAGCGAGGTCAGATAAATGAACCCCATCTCTATACTCTCACCTATCCACACTCTCCAAAAGCACATCCATACACCCTCCAAAATCAAATCGAAGCACATCCATACACCCTCCTCACCCACTCCCACGCTGTCATAGGCCTACATGCCGTGGAGCTTTGCACAGGGTTTCTGTTTGTCGTACCAGTAGTTTGTTAGTTCCATCCAGTGCCTCCAAACAATCTTCCTAAATTCTGGGGAGGCTCAGTCGGTCAGCTTTCTACTCCATAACTGTCCCCTAACACCACACGCATGCTCACACACCTGTCAGCTTCATCAAAAGAAATGCACCAACAAATAAATGTAGTGGAAAATCTCCTCAAATGTATAGTGATAAGTGTATTGTACAAAAAAAGTCTGTGTGAGATGCTGACACAATGAAATATAAGAGGCACTCGCCCTGCTTGTCGTACTTTGATGCCTACAGTGAAGTCTCAATGTTGTAACCTGCACAGAAAACGAGCAGAAATTGACACATTCTTTATCAAACACTTGCATGAGTGTTGTTTATAATTCAGATGACGTAATAAGGATATCTTCATATGCTGCCAATACAAATATTTGAGACGAATTCTACTTCTTAATGTCACCAAAATCCTCATTTAAACAAATCTATATTTTGATCACTTTTGATAACTTTGGAAAGTATATATTAAATGTAAATATATTGTCATTTGTAAACCATACGGAAATTGAACAAAGAAAGATCCCACTGTAAGGACTTAAAATAACAGGAATGTTACAACCAATGTATTACAGGCAAGAGTCTACTCAAATTTTTGTTCACCAGCTAAGTGTAGTGTTTCAGAGTGCTGTCTTGTACTGTATGAAAATTGTAAATATGCCAAATATCAGTATTTCCTGTAGATTTTGTGTAAACGTGTAAATACATTTGATTTATTGTATAAAATAAGTAAAGTGTGTCAATGTTTGTTTGATATTTAATTTCTACGTATGGTACGTTTTTTGTAAGTCTGAAATAAAAGTATGCAGATAACTGGTGGATTATTTAATTATTTTGAGTTCTAAACTTGCTCTCGCTTTACCAATAATACTCAATTCTCAGTGATTCCAGATAATGCAGAGACAATCTCATGGGCTGTTAATCTCCAGTCCCAATCAGAGACAACTAATTACATCCGCAGTAGTGCACAAGGCAGCAGCAGGAAATATGGCACAACAGATTATCACAAAGCTTTGTCGTTCTAGGGCACATCCATTTGACTGCAAAAATGATCAGCAACCACAAAAAACGGATAAAGCCAAGTAATGTTGGTGCAAAGTATTCGGAAAGTATTCAGACACCACATCTTCACATTTTGTTACGTTACAGCCTTATTCTAAAATGGATTCAATTGTTTTTTCCCCCTCATACACACAAAGTGTAAAAAAATACAAAATGATCACATTTACATAAGTATTCAGACCCTTTACTCGGTACTTTGATGAAGCCCCTTTGGCAGCGATTACAGCCTCGAGTCTTCTTGGGTAGGACGCTACAAACTTGGCAATCCTGTATTTGGGGAGTTTCTCCCATTCTTCTCTGCAGATCCTCTCAAGCGCTGTCAGTTTGGATGGGGAACTTCGCTGCAAAGCTATTTTCAGGTCTTTCCAGAGATGCTTGATCGGGTTCAAGTCCGGGCTCTGGCTGGGCCACCCAAGGACATTCAGAGACTTGGATGGTGCCAGGTAGGGATGGTGCCAGGTTTCCTCCAGGCGTGACGCCTGGCTTTCAGGCCAAAGAGATCAATCTTGGTTTCATCAGACCAGAGAATCTTGTTTCTCATGATTTGAGAGTCCTTTAGGTGCCATTTGGCAAACAAGCGGGCTGTCATGTGCCTTTTACTGAGGAGTGGCTTCCGCTGGCCACTCTACCAAAAACGACCTGATTGGTGGAGTGCTGCAGAGATGGTTGTCCTTCTGAAAGATTCTCCCATTTCCACAGAGGATATCTGGAGCTCTGCAGTGACCATCGGGTTCTTGGTCACCTCCCTGACCAAGGACCTTCTCCTCAATTGCTCAGTTTGGCCGGGTGTCCAGTACTAGGAAGAATCTTGGAGGTTCCAAAATTCTTTCACAGTGGAGGCCACTGTGTTCTTGGGGACCTTCAATGCTGCAGAAATGTTTTGGTATCCTTCCCCAGCTCTGTGCCGCGACACAATCCTGTCTCGGAGCTCTACGGACAATTCCTTCGACTTCATGGCTTGGTTTTTGCTCTGACATGCACTGCCAAATGTGAGACCTTGAAAAGGCACACACCTGTCTATTTATGGCCAATCAGGTTTTAGAAACATCTCAAGGATGATCAATGGAAACAGGATGCACCGGAGCTCAATTTCGAGTCTCATAGCAAAAGGGTCTGAATACCTATATAAATATGGTATGTTTTTATTTGTAATACATTTGCAAAAATGTCAAAAGAGTAGTTTTTGCTTTGTCATTAAGGAGTATTGTGTGTAGATTGATGAGGAAAAAATCAATTCAATCCTTTTTAGAATAAGGCTGTAACATAACAAAATGTGGGAAAAGTCAAGGGGTCTGAATACCTTCCGAATGTGCTGTATATAAAGCAGGCAGACAGGCATCCAGTTACTGTCCGCTTGAATGTTAAAATGGGCAAAATGAGGGACCTAAGAGACTTTGAGCGTGGTATGATCGTTGGTGCCAGATCCAGTATCTTTAAAACGTTCGCCTTCCTGGGCTTAACACACAACAGTGTCTAGGGTTTACTGAGAATGGTGCAAAAAAAAAAAAACATCGTATGAGTGGCAGTCCTGTGGGCGAAAACGGAGAATAGCAAGACTCATGCAAGCTAAAAGGCGGGCCACAAACAGACAAATAACGACGCAGTACAACAGGGGTGTGCAGAATGGCATTTCAGAACGCACAACTCGCCAATCCTTGTGACAGATGGTCTATTGCAGCAGATGACCACACGGAATTACAATCCAATCAGATAAAAACAAGAAGTGGCTCCAGTGGGCATGCGATCACCAACACTGAACAATTGAGGACTGGAAAAACACTGCCTGGTCCGACAAATCCCAGGATTTGGCGTAAGCAGCATGAGTCCATGGAACCATCCTGCCTGGTGCAGGTTGGTGGCGGTGGTATAATGTTGTGGGGAATGTTTTTTCTGGCACACGTTAGGTCCCTTGATACCAATCGAGCAAAACAAACTTTTCTCTCACCTTGTAGAATCCATGCCCTGGAGGATTCAGGCTGTTTTGGAGGCAAAGGGGAGTTCGAGCCGGTACTAGATGGATGTACCTAAAAAAACTGACTGGTGAGTGTATCTAAGAATAACCATACAAAATGTGGTGAATGCAGATGATTCTGAAGCTGAAAAAATGAGTTGGCGTGTGGGAAGTGACTTTCAGGAAATGGCAATTAAAGACAGAATTTAGACCACCAAATGCCAATTGATACCCAATCACCATCTCTCCAAAGAAAGTTACTAAATATAGTTCAGTTTGTAGCTTTATGAAATGGGTTTTTCAATTGTAATTCATGTAGTGACTTTGAAATCATTGATGCAGGTCCACTTTAAAAGTGGTCAAATTCATCAACATTTTCACAACACTAGTATGGTAAACTAAAGAACATTGAGTCTCCATTCTATCCGCTGAGAACAGATCAATGCTTCACCGCTGATATGCTGCAGTCGATAAGGCAGTACTGCTAATAGACTTTTACTGCTGCTGCTTTCTTACCGCCGGGTCCCATCCTCTCTGGACTATTTTCCGCCATCATCAGCTCTTAAATAAGGTATAAGTCACATAGGATGGAGCCTCTATCACACAGGGATGGATCACCGCAGCGATAACCCACGATTAGTTACACACATCAGGCTTTTATCACAGTAACCAAGTCCACACTTAACAGACTTTCAGTACATTTACTAACTACAGGAGGCCTTGAGACTTGGGGGAAAAAAATGGGGAATATGAGATTTAGAAAAGACTGAAATTATAATTTTAATAAACAGACATTGACAGACAAAATACTTACTCATTGGCTCAGAGACAAATACATCTAAAACATGGTTTATACCTGATATACAGAAGTCATGGACCTGAAAGTGTGTGATAGAAAAGGAACAGCGGCAAGAAAGGCAGAATATAATCAGAATGAATGAACAGAAAAACCCTAAAGTGCTATAGCTTTGCAATGACGCCAAGTCTGGGTTCTATAAGAACTCTTCAAGTCAGTCCTCAGTTCACAATGTATTCACACCAACAACAACAAAAATGTTTATATAAAAATAATAGTAAAACATTTACAAGTTCTAGCAAAATAGCATGGATTTTTTCCCGTCTTGAAATAAGTTAAATATAAAAACATTGTGGTCTTGCAGAAGATAAAAACACAGTGGGCTTACTGTCCAAACAAAGCAGCCAATCACATTCCTTGGGAGCTGGATCCTACCATGAGATCCACTCCTGTAACTCAAACTTCCATGAAAATCTCATTTTGACATGGATGTTCTATGGGTGGATCCAAAGTTAGAACGAAGCCCTAATTTGAGTCTTTAGGAAGTTGGGAGTGGTGTACACTGCAGTACACTGAGGGAGCGCTACAGGGAGCAGACCTCCAGGAACCTACACCTACAGCTTTTCTGTGGTGTGTCTGACGGCACTTGCGTCCCCCTGGGTGTCTGTCGTGTCCTGGGGGAACATGGTGCAGAACTGGGCCTGGCTCTCCTGCACCATCTTGTTAATGTGAGAGCTGTTCATGGCCCTGAGGCAGTGGGCTCTTACCAAGCCCGCCTGGCCCCCAGACAACACCCAGCTCTGGGCACACAGGTTGGGGTTGAAACGGACCTACAAAGAAGAGAAAGAGAACAGGGTGGGAACAGTCAGAGAACACAGATGATGGTTTAGGATTATTTACAGATGGCTCAGATGTTTGAAGCATGGTGTTTGAGACACCAGACATGTAGGTTTGATTCCTGCATGTGCAACTAACTGGATACAAATGAACATTTTATGTTCATGTCCTCAACTCAACAGTCACACATCCCAAACTAGAAATATCCCTCTCCCAATAAAACATACATGGGAATCGGCAAGGATGAGGGAATAAGGTGAGCCTGTCAACCAATAAATAACCGTGCTTGTAGTTGAGACAGTGGAGATTGAGTAAGTCTGCTGTTAAAACAACTGTCCAGTGAAAATCTGTCCAGTGAAAATGGTCATATTGTGTTAACTGATACCCATATTATGTTGTGGACTCATCCTATGCTGTTTTTGTAGCCCAAGCATTAATTGGAGAACACTTAAAAAAAATAAAAACACCTTAAAATTAGGATATCATCCTACTGAGGAGAATGAGCTGGCCAATCAGCGGTATACTCATGATTATTTCTTTATGACCAGTATACGCCCACACCATTCCAACACAGAAAGTACGCTTTTTAACATACTTATTAATCACAATTTTGGGGATGGAAAACTATTTAACTCAGAGTAATTAACAAATTCAGTAAGTAACAAATTCTCATTTCACAATGACGGCCTACCCCGGCCAAACCCTGCCCTAACCCAGACGACGCCCGGGATCGAACGAACCAGGGTCTGTATGACACCTCTTGCACCGAGATGCAGCGCAGCGCTATTCAGGAGTCCTGTTAAGAGAGGGCTAATGTTAAGACAGGGCTAATGCACTCTGACACCAGCGTTGAGCTCCAATGCAACTCTTTACCCAGCTGATCAATTCCCAATCAGGAGATCTGCTCAATCCACAGCTTAATCCTGCCTGGCCAGCATCATTAGACTAGATAACAACACTACTGATATTTCTATTAGCACTAATCTAGAGTCACTGCCTGGCTCCATGACCAATCCATGGGCTGCTATCACTGTTATAGCATAGTGCCTCAATTGGAAATGTTTGTCAACGAGTCGCTGTGGCCCTCAAAAAGCGATTTCTGTGAATAACCAATGAGCTCTGCAATAGTTCTAAGTTCAAATAGTTGCCTAAAACTTACTTTACTGAACATACGAGAAAGGCACAAGAAAATGCATTTCAAATAAGACTAAAGGCTCAGTGGTACAACAGGCTGGTTTAAGAAGTGACTTTGCCATGATGAATAGTGGCCTCCGGTTCACCTCCGTGTCACCTGGGAGAATCCTACCCGTTTCCATCACTCCATAGTGAAACGACAGATCATCCCTATGGCACTCTTCTCCTCGCATCCCTCCAATCAAACCCGGGGTGACACATTCCTCATTTTACAGCTCATTACTTTCTGTCTTTATCGCTGCCTGGCCATCAGAGTCTCTCCCTCTATCCCAGCTGGGCCTAATGCAGACTTGGGGGGGTCTGATGATAACTTCCGTCAGAAGAGATCACATTCACACAGCTTTCAGCTTGGCTGCTCCAGCAAGTAAAAACATTAACTACGGAAGAGCTGTTGAAGGTGGAATGCAGTCAGAGAATCATGTTTTTTACTCTTAGACATACCTTAGTTAGTGAAGCCAAAGGCATTAGGTCCAGACACGGTCCCCCTTTGGCCTCTGCAACCTGCATGTGCTTCCACGGAGCTCGGCTCTGGGCATTCTTAAACGTTCTCTGGAAGAGAAAGAATTCAATCGTCTGATTACAAGCTAAAACACCACAAGACGGACACACCCAAATACAGAGCTAAGAAACAATAGTCACTGTATCACAAATTAAGATGAATTTAGAAATGCATTTTTTTGGACCATTTCTTCTATCTCTGTGTTGATGTTCTTTTTATGTTCTTTTTATAAGAAACATTAATGTGTTGAAAATCTCAAATGGTTTGCATAGTCACTTACACACAGCTCTGACACACACACTTACCCCACCAGACATGCCACCAGGGGTCTTTTCACAGTCCCCAAATCCAGAACAAAATCAAGAAAGCGCACAGTATTATATAGAGCCCTTATTGCATGGAACTCCCAACTCATATGGCTCAAATGACCAGCAAACCTGGTTTCAAAAAACAGATAAAGTAACACCTCGCGGCACAACACCTCTCCCCTATTGGACCTAGATAGTTTGTGTATATGCATTGATATGTAGGCTAAGTGTGCCTTTACAAAAAATGTATGTAGTTCTGTCCTTGTCTATTGATGTTCTGTATTATGTCATTCTGTATTATGTTTCATGTTTTGTGTGGAACCCAGGAAGAGCAGATGCTGCTTTTGCAACAGCCAATGGAGATCCTAATAAAATACCAAATGCTCCTCATCTCCACTGACCTATGCTGTAGCAGTGGCCCATGGGAAAATGCCACAGCCCTCTGAACCCTCAAAGAGTCTACCCTAGCATGTTGTTTCCCACACTGGACAGCCGGGGAGACAGATTGAGGCCAAGAGAGCGCTTCTCTCAGGGGTTGAGTAAGTGGAGCGTTATGTCAAGCAGCAAGAATAAACTCCACTGCGCTGGCCATGACATCCCCCGCCCCTCCCTCCCTAACAAAAGGCCCTAGTCAGGTGACATACGTCAAAGGTAAGTGGGCCGTGGCCCGATGGGTTGTGGGTAATGGACGTGCTTAGGCCACGGCGACTCAGGGTGGTGTGTGGGATGTGTGTGTGTAGGGCAGTGACAGGGCCGGTAGAGCGTAAGGCAGGGGAACAGATGGAGGAGCCCTAGAGAGGAGCGGTGGCGAGGGAGAGGGGGAAGGAGGGTGCGGTATAAATTAATGAAGGGTGCAACACTTAATCAAGTCCTAACCCAGGAGTCGGCCCACGGCTAGGTGCACTTCTGGGTTGTTGTGGAAACCGACGGCAACAGCGTGTGAGCAGGGATGGCGTTTTGCAGATGCGCCCTGGGCCGTTCGGTTCCCCCAGGTGTGTCAGATACAACTCATCTAATAAATCTATTGGGTCTAGCAGACCACATGTGCTCTGTGCATAAACACACCGGGCAGGTTTATGTCATCAGCTGCTCATGGACTGCAGTCTGGTCCTGACACACAAACACACAATCCCCTACAATGCAGAGCTCAGGCAGTCTTGTGCTTAGAGAGAGCACAACCGGTATCCCATAATTTAACACACACTCAAACAGCCGAATGTGTTTGTGCGTAGACATCTCCTTCCTCTGTATTAACCCTAACCCACCATGTCCATGTCGTGGTAGTGGAGGTAGTACTTCTGGGCTGTCTCTCTGTAGGTCTGAGGTGTATGATGGGATGTTCCGTTGCTGGTGGAACCACTTCCTTCCTCTCCAACTCCTCCCTCATTCTCCTCAACTTCTTCTTTCAATTGGACCATTTCGGTTCTGAACACCGGCTGAAAGAATAGAACAAATGTGATTGAAGAGAAATGATGGACCCATTTCGATTAACATTCATACTGCAGTCTTTAATATGTAAGTCAATGTCACGAAATATGTGTATAATTAAGTAATAAGGCACCTCGGGGGTTTACGGTGTATGGCCAATATACTACGGCACGACACAACAGGGAATGCCTGATACAGCCCTTAGACCCCCGAGGTGCCTTATTGCTATATGTGTGCTATATGCTATATATGTTTGGTCATACCTGTGGTATACTGTCTGATATAAAACGGCTTTCAGCCAATCAGCATTCAGGGCTAGAACCACCCAGTTGGTAATGGCGACTTTAGAATTGCTAATTTTGGAGATATCTGTGTGTGGTGCGAGGCCGGCCTGGACAGGGTACTTACGAATCTGCGATCGATGGATCGTTTGAGGTAGCAGGGGTTGTTGAACAGGTTGGGTATTAGGACCATGATCACGTCTCCCACCGAGTCCGCCGTCACAGCTGTGTTCAGCCAATCAGAGATCGACAGGCTCTGCAGAAATACCAAGATGGACCAATCAACACGAGGAAGGGGGTTGGACCAAGAAATGGTGTGCAGCCCAAAATCAGCTCAACCCCTCGTCCCTCTACACTAAAACAGATATGGAAGGATTTGAGAGGTATCAGCAGTCTACAGAAATGAATAGTGGTAGGGACTACAGTGGAATTGGTCGTGTTTCTGTCCCAGTTTCCCCACCTACCCACATGGTCCCTTTCCGTGGCACCAGAAAGAGTGGCTTGAAGCCCAGATACCCTGAGTCAAAGTAATTGAGTCCATGTTGGCCAAACCTGAAGGAGGACACGAAACATTAAACAGGTCCCCTGACAAAACAGACCAAGAACAAAGCGCGATACAATAGAACACCCTTCACAAGCACAAGGTATCGATTACACAAGACACACGGAGGGGAATGAGGGGTGGGTGGGGGGTAGGAGACAACAATGGAGAGGTAAGATGTCGATTGAATTGGAAGGAGGAGAGGAGAGAGGGACTCACGTGGCATAGGTGCTCTCCTGAGAGATGAAGACCCCAGCCCAGTGCAGGGGCCAGGCCGCCTCGGTGGAGAGGAAGCGCTTGAAGGACTGGCAGGGCTCCCAGGTCCTCCTCAGGTCCCACATCTTCACCAGCCTGTCATCACCCGCCGTCACCATGAGGTCTCTAGGAGGAGGAAGGGCAGAGGAGAGGGAGGAGAGAGGAGACGAGATGAGAGGAGGGGATAAGGAGAGGAAAGAACAGCAGGAGGGAGGACAGGGAAGACAGCAGAGCTGATGGAGAGTAGAAAAGGCAGAGAGAAGATGGCAGAGAGTCTCACCACAAAAGAGAGGGAAATGGAGGTGGAAGAAACGTGGGAGGGGACAGCTCCAGTCAGCCAGCCCAGTGTCCTGTACAGTAACTCTTCATTATCCCTCATTAAAACCCAGCCAGCCAGATAAGATGGATGCCTGCAGTCTGTCCCCTACCAAACAACCCAGCGGGGCCCCTCCGAGTGTCTCCATAACACCAGCCCATAGACTGGAGAATAACCCGCTGCTACGGTTGCACTCTAACCCGTGACTCATGATACTGCCGCAGATCTTTACAGCTTTCTAATAAACCTGGTTTAGAAGCCGCTGGTGGTGGTTCAGTATGCAGCCGACTGAGGAGTGAAATAAGAGGAGGAATACCTTGCCTTCATACTCTAGTAGCTAGCCAATTTGATTTCTCTGCTGTTACACAGGAGATGCATGGCCTGGGAGGCTACGCTTCTTCTACACCTTACTACAGGGCGGTGCTAATGAGAGGGAGGGGCAGGCACTGCGCACTAGCCAGTAAACTGAGTGGTATTGTTTGGTACCAGACCAGGTTTAGATCCCAGCCCTTTCGTCCATGATAGGTGTGAAACTTCCAGAGGCTGTCTTGTATGGCGGATTTCTGGAGCTCAGTTTGTGTGCTGCTACTGCCTTCATGAGACTATATGACCAGGATGGTAGGCCCCTGGCCAAAATGACGTACCCTCTAGAGTCTGTACCCGACAGAGCATCTGGAGTGGGGCAGGATTGACAGCTGTGTGCCCCTCTCCCCTCCCTACCTCCACCCTCACACGTCGATATGTTTACACGAGTCGCGACATCACAGAGCGTAACATCTTCCTTCCCCTCCTCTCTGCCCGCAGATCCACCATCTGTGTACCTCTCCACTCCCCCTCCATCCTCCAATAATGGGAATGTGTTTTAGCAGAGAGAGTGTTTATTAGAAATCCGGAGAGGTAGCGAGATGTGACGTGAGCTTTACACTTGGCTTCATCCACCACCCACTGTTCCTGCTCTCCCTTCCTCTCTCCCTCCCTGACCCAGCCAGCTAGGAAAACCAACTTTGCTGCTTACCTTCCAGCAGACTCAGACAGCCGCATGGCGCTACGCGGAGCTCACTGCCAAAAGGTCACTGCTTATTACATCCTACATGCTCAGAATGGTAATGGTGGCTCTGGTCTCTGAGCTTGATGCAGTCTCATACTAGGGATTGAAGGCATACTGCATGGTGTTTTTTCCTACAGCTTTGGTGCAGTTGGTCGTGATACTGGG
This sequence comes from Oncorhynchus tshawytscha, assembly GCF_018296145.1. Lineage (NCBI taxonomy): Eukaryota > Metazoa > Chordata > Actinopteri > Salmoniformes > Salmonidae > Oncorhynchus > Oncorhynchus tshawytscha. The sequence continues at coordinate 18,803,233 of NC_056446.1, read as the reverse complement.
CAGGCTTTCAGAACCTAGTGGTTGGAGACGGGCCCTTGAATCCTCCGCTCTGATCGGCTGCTTACCTGGATGCGTGGCAGAAACTGAGGGCGCGGGTGGCGTTGTCGTGGGCGATGAAGCAGTGGTAGGGGTAGAGGGTGAAGGAGCGGTCTGGAGCACGCACCCGCTGCAGAATAGACTTACTGGACAGGTTCCACAGGGCCACCGTACCTGCAGGGGGAAGACAGCAGGACATGGATACGAGTCTATGGGGTAGAGTCTGTAGGCTCAAGAACAAGGGCAACGGTGACAGTCACACCACAGGACGCCCGTTTCACAGGTGACACCTCATTGGCATCCTGGACTATGATGTGTTGTCATCATACCATCATAGAAGCCAGCAGCCAGGATATTGTGAGGTTTGACAGGCAGCCAGTCCATGGAGAGAACCTGGTTATTCTTTTCATCGTGGTTGGTCTTGAAGGAGCCCCGCTTCAGAGTGATCACACCCTGTACCTACACACACACGGACGAATGACAATTAGATTTGTACACACCAGCAGGACAAGCATCTCAAAAGATTTCAAATAAAACATTTTGTGTGTGGACAGTGTTTTCTCTTTCTCATAATTGCTGAGAGTTGAAGATGACACTTGGGCTAAATTAAAACACATACATCTTCTCTACGAGGAGGTGAGATCAGATATTAGCCTACCTGGCAGATCATCAGTGTTGGGCAGGCTCCACCTATTGGGAAACACATGAATATTATTTATTAACTCTATGATTATTAATGGGAACACAGATTTATTACAGATTGTAATTTAACAAACTGGGCTGTGGAGTGTGAACACACATCAACAATCTCATTCACCCTGCGATCAACACAGAGAGACAAGGAGCTGAGCAATCACAGTCCCTCTCCAAAGACAGTCTGGTGTTAAAAACAGTCTAGCCGTCAGAATCCCAGGCCATGTCTGGGAGATTTTTTTTTCCCAGGCCATGTCTGTCGAGATTTATTTTACCTTTATTTAACCAGGCAAGTCAGTTAAGAACAAATTCTTATTTTCAATGACAGCCTAGGAACAGTGGGTTAAGTGCCTGTTCAGGGGCAGATCGACAGATTTGTACCTTGTCAGCTCGGGGATATGAACTTGCAACCTTTCGGTTACTAGTCCAATGCTCTAACCACTAGGCTACCCTGCCACCCCAGATGGATGTGTCCAGGGGCCATTCAATCACTGACTGGACATGGCACTGTCTGTCCATCTGACTACTGTTTTTCAATAGAAGCAGGCACTCAAGAGTCTGAACCTTCTTCTCCTGGCATTACACCAGATCTGACTGGCCTCTCTGCTGGCCCAGACCCAGAGAACCAGTCTCCTTCCCTGGATGTGTCCAGAGATCTGGCTACTGTTAGGATCCTGCGTCTGTCGGTCTATTAGCTCAGCCACTTAAACTAGCCTGATACCGAGGCATTTGTGGCTGAAGATTTATTTATTTATTACAAAAGGCTGTAATAACAACATGGCGTTGGAATATGTACAATACTGGAATGTTCGCGACACTTTATATCTAACAGGAGGCATACGGCAAAGGTTGGGTGTCTGACAGAGTAGTGTTAGTCTGTGGAGGATTTCAGGTCCAGCTACCTCTCCTGTGGTCTCATCCCTCTCTACCCCACCTCTTCCACCCCCTACAGGTCGATGGGGGTCGATACAGCATCACGCCTCACTGCCCCCCCACCCCATCTTTGACCCCCTCCACCCAAACACAGCAGCCTCCCTTCCCCATAGGCTGATTGAGGCCTGTGTGAGTGACAGGTTTGGGGGAGAAAGGTGTCGGGTACTAGGCTGAAATTCATGGCTTCCAACACTAACAACTGCGTAGCGATGCATCTTCTTTGTCATTTCAATTATAGATCCTTGTCTGATGGAACGAGCTAGTAAATTATCTTCATTGAGCAAGGAGGAGATAGGCCCTTTTTGTTCTACCCGGCAGGTTTTTTACGGGCACTCTCACGCACACCAAAAGCTATTTGTAATTATCTGCCCCAAACAGTCTCGCAGATAGTGAGCGCACACGCACAAGCATCTGATCCCTTAACCCTGTCACTTCTAAACAGAGACTAGGCTGGCTCACATTAATGCTAAATTACAGCGATGGCATTACAGAATGGGTATTTGATGATCTAACTTGCATTTCATCCAGCCGATGTGGCGCGTTTTCTATCAGTCCCCCCCCATCTCTCTAGCTCCATGGCTAAATGTAGACAACTCACTACATTCCCTCTCCTAGCCTCACACCCAGCCCTCCAGAAAGGCAGCACAAGGTGCCCTAAATGTCACTCGTCACAGGTGTGGCTGTCCCGTCCTGCTGTGACTCTGAGGGTTTCATAGTTCAGTGTAGTGACCCAGCTCTCCCAGACTAGCTCTTGGCAGGACATGAAGGATGACTAGCCAGGGCCCAGCGTTCCCTCTCAACAGTTCAAAAACCGAAATGTAACTTCTCAGGGCACTGACCATAAACTGTAACCTTTCATCCCCCAGCTCGGAAACCTGGGGGATGGGGAGAGGCTGCTGTGGAACTGTGTACAATGGGGCATGACAACAATTAACTGATAGAAAGGGCACTAAAAGAGGAAAAGAACAGTCAGTGATTTTGGGCACTGAAAAAAACAAAAAAAACAATGCTGCATCCACAAACTGCTCAAAAGGAGCACCGTAAAATTTGGCCCCAACCTGATAATACTGAAGGGAGCATTCTGACCACATAGTGAATGACTCCAGCTTTCTGAACTGCCTGTATAGGGCCGACAGACACTTACAAGCTGTGACTCTATAAATATAAAACCTTTGAGGCAGAGTGATAAATTAAGACCGGTGCTATAGAAAGAACAAGGCTAAAAACGCAAGGTCCTGACGCTATACAGGTCCATGAATCAGACCCTCTCTGCAGTGCTGCTCTTATCTCCTGGAGTGAGCCCTGCCCTGCCTGGCTGGCTACCCTGTGTCATATAGTCATATAGTCATATAGTCATATATATATATATATATATATATACATTCAAGTTAACTTCAAATTGGCACAACTATGAGGGATGCAGCAGGTATTTTCTAGTGTAAATGATGGATGGGCCAGATAAACATCATCAACCTAATGACCATAGTCTTTATCACATCACCTCCAAGGCTGTTGAGCCTCATAGGGGAGGAGACTGTATGGCATGTAGCCAAGTGGTTAGAGAAGCGAGTCAGCAACTGGAGGGTAGCCAGTTCGAATCCCGGGTCACATGAGAAAACTCTGTTGGGGAATGAGCTGTCAACCGGAGGGTTGCTGCTATCAAATCATGACAGCGCCCAGCATGGCAGCCTCCTGCACCTCTCCAAAACAACTTGTATCTGTATGCATGTGCATTTGACCAATGTTGTGAGCTTAATCTTAACAGGACAGTGCAGTGTCATCTGTAAGAGATACAGCAAAACACTCAGACATTTACCTCTCCAATGCTACGTCAAGTCACTCCTTACAGTCTATGGTATATAATAAACTGGGTGGCTTGAGCCCTGAATGCTATGAGAAAATGTATTTTAACTGCTCTAATTACATTGTTAACCAGTTTATAACAGCAAGAAGTTACTGGTCTAATTACCTTGTTAAACCATTTAGAATACAAATAAGGCACCTTATCGGCTTATATATTTTTTTTTAAATTTAACTAGGCAAGTCAGTTAAGAACAAATTCTTATTTACAATGACAGCCTACCAGGGAACAGTGGGTTACCTGCCTTGTTCAGGGGCAGAACGACAGATTTTTCCCTTGTCAACTCGGGGATTCGATCCAGCAACCTTTTGGTTACTGCCCCAATGCTCTAACCACTAGGCTACCTGCCGCCTCTCAAGGCCAATATACCACGGCTAAGGGCTGTATCCAGGCGTTAGCTGTGGTATATTATTGCTTAGTTATACATTGCAACCATATTATACAGCTGATCTATCGGTATCTGTTGTAACTGCCAAGCGCTCACTGTTGCTACACACTACTAAAACGTCTACAGCTCCAGTCACTGAGGTGTAAAAGTCTTCAGAATTAGAATGTTGTGGGTTAAGTCCTTTCATCTTTAAAACCCTGTGAATCCATTATGATGGGAGTGGATATCGATGTCTCATTAAAAGTATGCGCCTCATGATAAACCAGAGAAAGACTGCCTCTCCCATTGAAGCCACGGAAGGTCATGGCAGACCGCAGTACTGCAGGTATTGTTATCAGAAATCAGGATCCCTGTCCTCCCGGGTGGCGCAGTGGTTAAGGGCGCTTGCGCCAGCTGTGCCACCAGAGACTCTGGGTTCGCGCCCAGGCTCTGTCGTAACCGGCCGCGACCGGGAGGTCCGTGGGGCGACGCACAATTGGCCTAGTGTCGTCTGGGTTAGGGAGGGGTTGGCCGGTAGGGATATCCTTGTCTCATTGCGCACCAGTGACTCCTGTGGCTGGCTGGGTGCAGTGTGCACTAACCAAGGTTGCCAGGTGCACGGTGTTTCCTCCGACACATTGGTGCGGCTGGCTTCCGGGTTGGATGTGTGCTGTGTTAAGAAGCAGTGTGGCTTGGTTGGGTTGTGTATCGGAGGACGCATGACTTTCAACCTTTGTCTCTCCTGAGCCCGTATGGGAGTTGTAGCGATGAGACAAGATAGTAGATAGCTACTAAACAATTGGATACCACGAAATTGGGGGGTAAAATGCAAAAAAAGAAAACAGGATCCCCTAGCTTTAGGACACAACATTGGGAGTCTGTGTATTGGTCCATGGCTTTGTCCATTCATATGTTCTGGTGGTTGGTGACAGAAAATAACCATACCACAATATAGCTGGCTTCACACAAAAAAAATGTTTCCTACAAATAAAAGCACATGTGGAACGTCAGAATACAACTTTTGTCTGAACCGCAACATATTGCTGCTAAATTAGACAGCTGGCTGAACACGCGAGACTTCATACAACGAAATCTACCACTGTTTACACAGAAGGACTATGGTGTGCCCCCCACATTTAAGCAAATGGGAAAAGTGCCATTTTTATGCTTAATCTTCGTGTAAATAAAACACACTTTTAGAAGACAATCATCGTACAGTTCAAATGGCAGCCTGCAGTACACCAGTCAACCTTCAACTCAAGTTACTCAATGAGGGGGCATCCCTGAGCTAGCCTGCCACGTCACTTCCTGGAGTTCAAACTGCCTGGATTTAATTTGGCTTTAATTCGCTATGGAGTCTTCACAATGAATGGTGTCACGTGATCCATGGCTTTGTCCATTCATATATAGGTCACTGTGATAAACGCACTGTAATGCAGAGTTTGATACTGCTGTGTCGATGGCACGTTGGAGTGCATTACGTTGTAGACAGATTTGTACACTCCAGTAAAATGTGAAAGAGGGGGAAATGGGAGCACTAACTGGGAGCTGAATCCGTGAAGGATGACTCCAGGCAAGCAACTCTCTCTTTTTTCTCTCACCCTCTGTCTGCCCCTATACACCCTACCATCCCTTCCATTCCTTTTATCACCTCCCTCCATCTCTCTCTCTCGACCTACTGCAGAGATGAATAGAAGGATGAGCACACGCTCACACAAACATACGGAAGCAAAAGGACACACAGTGTTAGTTGTCTGAGGATGCAGTGTTCGTGGTGTGGACAGTCCATGCATCAGCAGAACAATGGGAGAATAATGCAGTGTGTGTGTGTGTGTGTGGGGGGGGGACTATTAACTTGGTCAAAGGTCATGTGATCCCAAGGGAGATTTGGAGAGGCAGGAAGAGGGGGACAGAAATGTGTAGGGCCATACAAGGAAAATTAAAACATGCGCACAGACACAAAAACATATACACACACGCGCACACCTATTACGGAAGATGTCAATAGATTTTTATGGTAAATATCCTAAGGCATATGATTTAATAATAACATGATGTTTATGTGCCCTTACATAAAAAATGAAGTGAATATGTACTTATGTGACTTGGCAACAAAAAAAATGGCCACTTCAATGAGCAGCATGAAAACGGGTTTTATAAAGACTTTTCTGCAGGACCAAGTTCAGGCTGTTGAATGACAATACTGCTCCCTTCTGGAACAGCACATACAACCACAACACCAGAGTAGGTTCGATTCTGACACGGATTACTGTTATAATATATCTATCACAAATGACTAATATATGTCTTAATTGTCAGTTGCTTTGGTCCTATCGTGTGTTCATGTGGAACTGACAGCTTATTAGCAACATTAAATCTTCTATTCTATGCCTTTTTAAATATTTTTCACAAGCGATCATTTTCACATTTTCATAGAATGTTTGGGAATGACAGAGTAAGTCATGTGAAAATTCTATAGCAATATATATATATAGTGACTATGGATAGATAATAAACTGCGAGTAGCAGCAGTGTGGAAACAAAGGGGAGGGGTTCAATGTAAATAGTCTGGGTAGCCATTTGGTTAAATGTTCAGGAGTCTTACGGCTTGGGGGTAGAAGCTGTTAAGGAGCCTTTTGGACCTCGACTTGGCGCTCCGGTACCGCTTGCCACGTGGTAGTAGAGAGAGCAGTCTATGACTTGGGTGACTGGAGTCGTTGACAAACTTTTGGGCCTTCCTCTGACAACGCCTAGTATATACAGTACCAGTCAAAAGTTTGGACACACCTACTCATTCAAGGGTTTTTCATTAGTGTTAAACAAATCAAAATATATTTTAGATTTCAGATTCTTCAAAGTAGCCACCCTTTGCCTTGATGACAGCTTTGCACGCTCCGTGACAAATCTTTTCAGTCTCCTGAGGGGGAAAAGGTGTTGGCGTGCCCTCTTCATGACTGTCTTGGTATGTTTGGACCATGATAGTTTATTGGTGATGTGGACATCAAAGAACTTGAAACTCTCAACTCACTCCACTACAGCCCGTAGATGTTAATGGGGGCATGTTCAGCCCTCCTTTTCCTGTAGTCCACAATCAGCTCCTTTGTCTTGTTCACATTGAACGAGAGGTTGTTGTCATGGCACCACACTGCCAGGTCTCTGACCTCCTCCCTATAGGCTGTCTCATCGTTGTCGGTGATCAGGCCTACCACTGTTGTGTCGTCTGCAAACTTAATGATTGTGTTGGAGTCGTGCTTGGCCACGCAGTCATGAGTGAATAGGGAGTACAGGAGGGGACTAAACAAGCACCCTTAAGGGGCAAGAATACGCATGGCAGATGTGTTGTGCCTACCCTTACCGCCTGGGGGCGACCTGTCAGGAAGTCTAGGATCCAGTTGCAGAGGGAGGTGTTTAGTCCCAGGGTCCTTAGCTTAGTGATGAGCTTTGTGGGTACTATGGTATTGAACACTGAACTGTAGTCAATGAACAGCATTCTCACATAGGTGTTCCTTTTGTCCAGGTGGGAAAGGGCAGTGTGGAGTGCGATTAAGATTGCGTCATCTGTGGATCTGTTGGGGTGGTATGTGAATTTGAGTGGGTCTAGGGTTTACAGGATGATGGTGTTGATGTGAGCCATTACCAGCCTTTCAAAGCACTTCATGGCTATGGACGTGAGTGCTACGGGTCTATTGTCATTTAGGCAGGTTGCCCTTATGTTCTTGGGCACAGGGACTATGGTGGGCTGCTTGAAACATGTTGGTATTACATACTAAATCAGGGACATGTTGAAAATGTCAGTGAAGACACCTGCCAGTTGGTTAGCACATGTCCGGAGCACACGTCCTGGTAATCCATCTGACCCTGCAGCCTTGTGTATGTTGACCTGTTGAAAGGTCTTACTCACGTCGGCTACGGAGAGCGTGATCCCACAGTCGTTCGAAACAGCTGATGCTCTTATGCATGCCGCAGTGTTGCTTGCCTCGAAGTGAGCATAGAAGTGATTTAGTTCGTGCTGTGCTTCCCTTTGTAGTCTGTAATAGTTTGCAAACCCTGCCACATAAGACGGGCGTCGGAGCCGGTGTAGTATGACTCAATCTTAGCCCTGTATTGACGCTTTGATTGTTTGATGGTTCGTCGCAGGCATAGACAACCATGAAAAGGTAGGCTCTCTCCCTCAGTTGCCTATGCACAAGATCAACAACTAATGCTAGCCAAAGTGAGATGAGCTAAAATCTAACAAGGGAACCCTCAAACATTTTCAGCATGATTGTCTGTTTGTTTCATATCTGCAAAGTAGTTAAAACACTGTCAGTTCCACTTTAAACGAGCATGCTAACCTTTAGCGGTGTGTTTCCTGCGGGCCATTAGTGTGTCAGGGTGAGGCAGGCTGTAGATAGTGATGTGACCATCTGATGTGGAAGCAGCCAGGAGACCTAGTCTGGGCATATGAGGGGCCTGCCAGAGAGAGAGAGGAGAGAAGGAAAGAGAGAGACAAAGAGAGAGGGACAGAGGGAGTCGTACATTTGATATTTTTTTTGCGTGTGTTTTATACTGTTCTCTTTTACAGTCATGTGGAGCCATTATGCATTACTGATGTTGATTTAACACATCAGTTCTTTGTGTATTTCTGTGTGCTGCTGTTCCTACCTTCCTGTTAGTGGTGGGCAGCTCCCAGGCTCCTCCTGGACACCACTTCAGGTTCCACACAAAGCCTTTATCCTGGGCAATACCATAGGCCAGCCGTGGAGAGGACTGGGGACTGGGGAGAGATGAGGAGGGTGAGAGTGAAGGGATGGAGCAGAGAGATGTTGGGGGGAAATAGCCCAGAGAAAGGTAGAAAGATCAAGACGATTGTAGCGGTAGATAGAGAAAGACTGATATTACACTGATCCCCATTAGCTGGCCATTGCCATGGTTCCTACCTGGTGTTGTACTGGAGTTGTCCCAGGTCCCAAATCTGGATGAGTCCAGGTTTGGTGTACAACTCGTTCATCCTGTGTTGGTCGTCCAGGTTCCTGTGGCAGTAGATGGCAGCGTACTGGCTGGCAGGGGCGCCATCGGGGGAGGGGCACCAGTCCATGGCCCACACTGGGCCGCCCGTATAGAATAGCATGTCCCAGCGCTCAGGGTGGGGTGGCAGGCACTCAAACCTGGACAATAAACAACAGTAAGATAGATATAGATATACATATATATATATATAAGTATCTCAAGGCCTTGATCAAGACCTTGGTGTTGCAAGCACAGTTGCTAATTGCGCTACAAAGGATCTACCTCTTCATTCTGTGCAGAGGAGTCTCCTCCCTGATGCCCTCTCTTGAGAAGGTGAAGGCTGTTGACATCATCTCCTGCGGTAGATACTTCTCAGCCTCACTGGGAGGGGAAATGCATACCAAACATTTGATGTATTCCTGGGTTACTCAGTATGTGAGATGCATGTAATATTTTTCCCTGGGAGATCAAGTATAATGTAATAATCAAATTTGTAATGATATTTCTACCTGTCCGACAAGCAATGCCAATCCTTCTCTGAAGGCATCCACTCAGCAAAGACCCATTCGTTACAGTGTTCATCACGGCTGTCAAACACACAGAAAGAGCCAGGACCAAAGACCCAGGAGTGAATAATGTAATGCATTGAGCACCCCCTACTGGCAGTAAGCAATAAAACCTACTTTTTTTTTTTATTGCTACATAGAAGACAGGTGAGCAACTTACAAGGTCTTGGTGGTTTTGGTGCACATCCAGATGGGTCCCATCATGTTGTTGGACAGTCCATTGGGGGAATTACCATGGTATCGAACCTGACTTGACTGAGTGACAAAAAATAGAACATGACAACGGTAACACAAAAGTCTTAATTTAGCTTGTCATTGGTTTCAGCCTGTGGTCGCCTAGTGGGCAAAATCCCTCACAATATCTCTCTGTCTGCTAGTCCATTTATCACAATCTACTGTAAAAAAAAAAATTTTTTTAAATGCCACTCACAAGACCTCTGGAAATGCGTCTGGATCTAAGGTCTTTCAGTGGTGTGTGCCTCTTCTCCAAGTCTAAGTCTTCTTGAGTATCTTCAGCCTCACTTTCCTCCTCAGTGTCTTGATTTTCTGGAACAAAGTCCACATCCTCTGCGGCGTTGTCACTGTCAAAATCAGGGGCCTTCCTCTTCTTGCCCTTGCCTCTGGTTCGTTTCTGGGGCTGGGTTGAGCTGGGGCTGGGGACTGGGCTAGACTCCCAGTCGTTCTTAGTACCATTGTCAGGTTGGTTGTATACCTCCTTGGCCAGGGTATGGAGGTACTGCAATGCACTGAGATGGAACAGAAACATACAACAATGGGTCAATTGAGCATGACCTTTTCCAAACTGAAATTGCCTTTGATGTGAAGAGATAAAGTTTGATTTGATGGCCATTTCTGATTGTTTTATAATCATGACAATCAAACGTGAATGAGATATTGAAAAAGCATAGGGAGTCAAAGGTAGCTGTATAAAACACAGGCCAAACAAGAATAATACTACTGCTCATTCACTGAAATCCCCACTAATAGGCATACTGTATAGGATCATCTCGTTACCATCAAAGACTGCTTACTTGCTGTAACAGAATCAAAATGATGGGGGACTAGATGATGTCACATACGCTTTTGCTGCCCTCCGCTTGGGTCTGCCACTAGGGGTGGTTTCAGGCTCCTCTGGGGTCTCCCTCAGTTCCGGGACTGCAGGGGCGGGCGTGGAGTTGACCTGTGGTGTTTCCTTTTGTATCTTCCTGGCAGAGGTCTTCTTGGCAGGGGTCTGTTTGATAAGCCCCTTGTCACCGTCTATGCTCGAGACCACTGGCTTTTTCTGTGGTGCCTTTTTCTGTGGTGTCTTTTTGGCAGGTGTCTTTTTGGGGGGTTTTGTGGTCTTTTTGTCAGGCTCCTGCTGGTCAGTTTCTGTGTTAGAGACTACGGATATTTTCAGGCCCATCTTTTTCCTTGGCTTTTTTGTTGAGTCAGGACATTGTACTATGCAGAAAAAAATTACCAAAATATAAAATCAGAGCAACAAAAGAGGCAAGTTGGTTTGCGCTATCATCTAGGCATATATTAGGCTACTGCTAGTACACAATATTAATAACCAGTTTATTTAAGTTCAGACACTCACGGTTGGTCGTGTCTGGTTCTCTCTGATATTTCGGATTAGGGACTCTTTTTCTCTGTAGACGATTTCCCGGGGTGGAAGATGGTACAGGAAGCTCTTCTGGAGGCACATCCTGGCCTGGGGAAACATAGGAACATGGTGGGGTCTGTACTCCACTACATGTAGTATGGAACGCAAAATTCCCTAAAAAGACACCACTTCGATACAAATATGACAGGAAGTGACTGTTTTTGTAGTAGGTTAGGAGAACTTGCACAGCAGGTTAGGTGGATTATGGTTGCAGGTTAAGAGAATTAGGTCAAGGTTAGTTAAAGGGTTAGTGAAACGTCACTTCTGCTCATAGCTGTATTGAAGTGGCATGTTTTTAGGGAGTCCTGGGACACTTCACTTTATTAAACAGTGTCACTCTCTCTCTGCTGCTTACCTTGTTCAGATGAAACACCGACAGCCTCCCCATTGGTGTCCTGTGGTTTTTCATGTGGATCAGTCTGCTGCTCTGTCTCCTCTCCATGGGGTAAGCCCATGGATTCGCTACCCTGTTTGCCCAACTTCTGGGCAATGGTTGCCATCAACAGCCTAGACAACCTTACTGAGCAACGCTTTTGCGTCACAGGCAGAGTAGATAACTTTACTGAGCACCACTTTGTCACAGGTAGCCTACACAACCGTACGGAGCACCAATTATCTGTCACAAGAAGCCTTGACAGCCTTACTGAGCACCTCTTCTTTATCACAGAAAGCCTAGACAAGTTTACTGAGCAACTCTTCTTGGTGAGAGGCAGCTTCAACAGCCTAACTGTGCAACTCTCTGTCACAGGCATACGTCCTACAGTATACCTGAGAGAGGGAGGGAGGGAGAGAGACTTCACCAGTTGAAACATGTGACAGTAGATACCGTAGTTTATTTGCAAATTTCACAGAATGACTGCAGTGTATATTGCATGATACAATTTCTTGCTAGTTAGCTAAACTGGCTATTGGCTAGTTAATCACACCACTCATATTTGGCAGATGACTCGAGGGCACATGTAGTAGCCAACTAGCCTACCCAAATGTGGGAGAATGGGCCACTGACTGATTTGCATTGACTGATTGATTGATTCAAACCGATAATCGACTAAAAGTAGTAAAAAAACGGACAAATTGTTAGTGATGACAAAGCTAACGTTAGCGAACTGGACTTTTATGGCATAACTAGCTACAGTTGCTACTTACACACTTGCTACAGCAAGTTTATGTAGGAAGTGTCCGGCGTTAGCTAGTTAGCTAGCTAATGTCAATATGCTACACGATAGCTAGCTATGTAGCTACCTACTGTACATAGATTTTCTTGAGACGTCTGTCATAATACCGACTAAGACAGCGTCTGTGGTAAAAATGAGCTAACCGCGCAGACTCGTACAACACAAAAGACATCGAACATTTCTTCCAAGGGTCTATACTATCCCGTGGCTCATGGTTTGTAGACCTCGTTTCCCAGTTGGCCTGACTCGCGCCTCTACTCTAACCCCCGGTTCGAATCCCCATGTCCGTGCCAATATGGTTAGGTTACGATGGAATACAGATATACGGTGACATAAATTAGAAACTATAGTTACCGATTAAACCTTCTTCAAAGTCCTTATCGCCGCCAACAGCAATAATAACCTATTTCATCTGTAATATTCTCAATCGGTATTCTGTAGAGCGTGGATCTAGCTGGAGACCGCCTTATTTGTTGTGACGATATTGGCCGGTAGACTGCTGCCCCCTTCTGTTCGAAACTAAATATTGCCTTGGTGCATGGCTGCGGTACACGTTTCCTGCCACAGGTGGGGCCCGAAGTGGATACAACCAGAGCTCATTCAACACATGCAGGCATTAGTAGAACACTGTTTACTGTGTAAGGCAAGAAGGGAGAAAATTAGTAGCATTATGTTAATATTTTATTTCACCTGTTGATATAGCGAACACTCCTGGTAGTTAAAAATAGCAGCGAATTAGGCCTACAGTACTTCTAAAAAAAAAAAAGTATAATGCATTTTGTTTTCTAAAACTTGAAACAATAGATTTTCCATGAATACAAATGTACACAAATGTGGAATTGAAGTGTAATACTTTTCATTTTTTGACAAACAACAGTTGGTTCAAAACAGTGAAGACTGAACACGATATTGGCCGGTAGACTCAAGAAGCAGTCTAATGCCAGACAACAAATTAGGGCACACTTGTCACCCTTCACAAGGTTGGGTTATGGGAATGCCTATCGTTAGACTGAGCACTTAATTTCATTCAATATAAAAGTACATGCGTAATGCCTCTTGTTTTGGTCACAGGAATCATGGACCTGAGCAGAGCCTTTGAACTGAAAGACATTGGTTGTCTAACTTATCTTAGTCGATTTTAAAAGGCATCAAATAGAGAAAACCTATCGTTAACATCATGTGTTAGGGATCACTTAAAATGTCCAAGGGCCAGTTCATTATTCAATACTAAATAAAATAGATATGAATCTACTCAAAACCTAGCTTGAACAGAAGTGCGTGCACTGACAGAAATATCAACAGAAGAATAAACTAAATACATTCATACATCTGCAGAAACAGTACAGGGCCACACAGGAAGTAAAGGAAATGACAACGGCACCTAATTTCCATCTGGACTGTGTACATCAACAAACAATGCAGTGTAAAAAAACATCACGGACAACTATAACCGACAACCACTGTATCTCAAATGTATCCTGTGTTATCATATCACTATCCAATATATAAAATACACACTACATTAACACCACATGCTATTGGTTAAATATGCATTGTAAAGAAGAGGTCTGATAACAAGTAAGGTATAATAAAAGGAGTTGTATGAAATAATAGATCCATACACTAGGCACAGTCTGAATCGAGGAGCACAAGCCAACACATAAGCACTTGTCAAAATAGGGGTTAAAAGATTAGTCTAAGTAAGCATGTCAGAAAACAAAGAGTTATCAAACTTATTAAAAATAATAAAACACATTAAACGTTGGCTAAGATGACCTCATAGTTACAGTTGAAACACAGACTACACATCCCAGGACCAATGCACTTCTATCTGAATGTTCTGTAACGTTGCACCCTCCTGAACAGACCCCTGATCTGAAGTCAGGTGATTGGACGAACTAGGGGTTGCTTCTGGGTTGCTTGGCGACATCGGGGTGGGTCTCGATGATACTGGGTCTCTGCAGTGCCCATTGGTCAACGTCGTGTCTCTGGCCATCAAGCTCCTCTGTCTCTGAATCGCTGCTGGAGCTGCCGCTGCTGCTACTGCTAGAGTGGTCACTGCCAGTGAAGTCATAGCAGTCCTTCTCCTTCCCTCTCCCCTTCCCCCTCCTCTTTCCTTCTGCTGCCTCAGGGTTGGCCTGCAGGGCTGGCTCGGGCACCGCTGGTGGAGGTCCAATCGGCATGTCCTGCCAGGGCTCCAGGACAGGGGTGAAGACATGGAGGGTCTGGTGCTGGACAATGGGGTCATCCACGGTGCTGTTCTCCTTGGTCTTGGCCTTCAGAACCTTAAAGTTCTTGGATTTTGAGGTCACCGCAAACCAGTCCTAAGAAAACACAGGACAAAGGAAATGAGCATTGTGTGCCACCAAAAATCACTACAATGTATTTTTACAATACTGTATTTATATGGCAAACAATTATAAATTCATATGATAGAGTAGGTCATCAAGGTGGTGAAAAGTCCTAAATACATTTCTGACCTGGGAGTGGACAGAGTTGATGTGGTACTTCACCCCACTCTCAGAGTTGAACTCTTTCTTACAGATCAGGCATTTATATTTCCCTGCTTCAAAGTCCCCCTGCATTGAGAGAGACAACATTTGGTTGAATTAGATCCTTAATAATGGGTTACATTTCTGCTAAAATTAGGTTTGAATGCTAAAATAAAATGCAAGAATTGACTCGGTTTCAGCTGAATAATTTTCACAGTTTTCTGGATACGTTGCAGTACTTGGAAGTGAAAGAGAGGGGAGCAGTGTGGGGAAATCTATTCCGTTACCCTTCCGCAGAGCCCAAGGTGAGCCTTCAGTCCAGACACGCTGGTGTACACCGAGCCACAGCCCTGAGGGAAACCAGAAAACATCCCAGTCACAATATAAGCAAAGTATAGTACAGAGAGTAAAATCTCTACTATAGGCAATATGGGATGAAAGATCATTTAGAGACGTATAGTTCGTACCAGGTTTGGGCACTGCACTTTCTTTTGCAGCTTCACTTCATTTTTCCACTTTCGAAGGACCTCCTGACTGAAGGCAGGCAGCCCTGGGCGTGCATATCTCAGCTGTGGAACCCAACAGAAATAATGGTTAATCTGGAGGTCAATGTTCACACAGGAATAGATACATGAGCACAGCTCTAAGACCATCTTAGTGTTGAAGATCCCTCGCCTTCTTATCGTCAGGGACCAGGTCCCCGATGACCTTCCTCTTGGGCCACTCCTTGGCCAGCTCGTCATTAGCAATCTCTTGTAGGTGGAAAACAGCCACCTGGGCTGACATGCGTTTGACCCGGCCGCTGGGTGTCCTCTCAGGGTTGGGCTCTCTCTGGGCCTTCACCTCATCCTCCTCCACATTCTGGGGCACCTGCGGGGGAGAGGAGACAACTGTCTATCATTTCCCACTCAAGCAAAGTTCAAATAAATGAGACTAAAAAGAGACTCAAAGGAATGGGGTCTTCTGGGAGAATGAGAGGGCAGATATACTGAGAAAAATTTGTGACATTGAAGTTGTAACTGCTACAGATTGTATGCACAATGGCATGTTGTGTGATGGAACGTCTCCCAGTGAATTGTAACCTTGAAAGACCAACTGTCTTACTAGTGGAGAAGTGTATACTGTAAACGCAGTGCAATGGAAACTCACTGGTGCGTGCTCTGACTTGAGGTGGTACTCCAGGCCTGCCTTAGACTTGTAGACCTTGCCACAGTGTTGGCAGTTGAGAAGCAGCTTCTCCAGCTCAGACTCCTCCTTCCCACACTTCTTCATGTGGTACAGGTAACCCATGATGCTGGTGAAACTACCAGTACAGCCCTGTAATGTAACATACAGTCTTTAGAATGGAACAACATCTTTAGTTCCCCTGCACCAACAATGTGGTCTCAGAAATCCCTGACCCGTTAGAAGATTGTGGGAGGCAACCCATCTGCCTAGGAAGACTACCAACAATGGGTTAAGGTGAAATCTGTACTACAATTTCAGATACAGACGCCAGCAAGGAATCATACCTCTTTCGAGCATTTTAATTTGCCCATCCGTTTCAGCACCTTCCTCAGTTTTTCCTTCATGGACTGGTCATCCAGGCCATTTATGTCATCTGGTGAGGGCTGGAAAAACAAGACAGTTAACACCAATGTCAACATGAAACACACCAAAACCAGCTTCAGATGGGAGAATGGCCTTACCAGGTTATTGTGGTCTGCCATGATGTGGTACTTCATTCCAGTGGAAGATTTCAGTTGTTTCCCGCATTGCTGACACGTGAAGGGATTCTACAAAAAACATATTCGTTTAGTTTTTGAAATTCAGTTGAACCAATGTGAGTGCAACATGAGAGGCTGTTATTGTGAGGATGGTGCACACTCACCACTCGGCAGTTCTCCATATGTTTCTTCAGTCCCTCCACAGTCTTCCTGCTCACACTTTTACACTTGGGGCACGTGACTCGCCCTTTCCCCAGGATCATCAGCTGCCACCTCTCCTCTTGACTTCCTGTTCCACACAGGAAGTAGTTAAAAAAAATTAAACATAGGATAAGGAACAATCCCTACTCCATTACTATGCAATTCTCAAAGAAAAACGTAACATCATGCTAAAACAACATTTTTACTAGAGTAATTACAGTGTTATTACACAAGCATATGATCAACAACTAAAGTGTTGCCAGAGATTATATCTATGGTGACATTGCATTTGCTAATCCTTTGTCCTCTCACCTGGGGGGTAGACAGGAGGTTCTTTCTTGGTTGTGAAGGTGAAGACTTTAGATTTCTCTTCCTCGGACGGCTCTGCTGGGTGACTGTGACTGCTCTGGATAGCTACACCTCCAATAGAGTGACTGCTATGGACATGTCCACCTACAACAGAGTAACTGCTCTGGACAAGTCCACCTCCAATAGGGTAACTGCTCTGGAGATGTCCACATCCAATTGAGTGATTGCACTGGACATGTCCACCTCCAATCGAGTGACCGCTTTGGACATGTCCACCTCCAACCGAGTGATCGCTTTGGACATAGCTATGGACATGTCCACCTCCATGCAAGTGACCGCTGTGGATGTGGCTATGGACATGTCCACCTCCAACTGAGTGACCACTTTGGACATGGCTATGGACATGTCCACCACCATGCAAGTGACCACTTTGGACATGGCTATGGACATGTCCACCTCCAACAGAGTGACCACTTTGGACATGGCTATGGACATGTCCACCTCCAACCGAGTGACCACTTTGGACATGGCTATGGACATGTCCACCTCCGACTGAGTGACCACTATGGACATGGCTATGGACATGTCCACCTCCGACTGAGTGACCGCTATGGACATGGCTATGGACATGTCCACCTCCGACTGAGTGACCGCTATGGACATGGCTATGGACATGTCCACCTCCAACAGGAACTGGAACTGCATCAAAGGAAACATTCAGCATGAACTAAAACTTGAATACCTGTATGTAAGAGAAAGAGTCATAAAATAAGAGATTGATGGTTGCAAGATACAATAACTACCTGTGTGTCTCACTTCCGGAGGGAAATTTGTAACAGAAGGTGCTCCGTTGTCCACCTCCACTCTCCGCATTTTCTTCATGGCAAAATCGGAGGGTGGAGGTGGTTCCTGACCCCGGCCCTGGGCCCTGCCTGTGTCTGGAGCCTGGTTGGGCCAACAGTCTTTAGCCACCAGCCTGTGAGGCAGTCTGGCAGAGGGAGGTGGAGGGGGAGGCAGCTCCCCGTTGGCTACAGCCAGGCTGGAAGACACCACGGAGCAGCAGGACGTCTCGCTGGTTGAATCCTCCACACCAGAGCCCAGGGAGACATTCTGCAGATCCTCATACCTAGAGGATTGAAAAGGTAGGGGTTGATTTCATTACACTGATGGGTGGGACAATTGATAGAAATGGACAATAAAAAATAAAAAAGGAAACTCATTTACCTTTTTCTGCCATATGTTCTTTTCATTTTTTGAGTCACCTGGGCATGGGGGTCATCATTCTAGAATATTCAATTAGAGAACTGTAAAGCAGATACCCAGTGTCCTACAGTACCTTACATGGTTGTATTGTGAAAACTGCAATAAGGACCATCGTACTGGAAGTTAATGTAGAAGTGCTTAATGCTCAATCATTTGTCGATCATCATATGATTGTTGTTATTTCAGTTTCATATTGAGGACTGGAATAGTGCACCCATTCTTTGGCCAGAACACCCATAATGGCCAAGTAGAACTGAAACAAAATACTGTATTATCCTAGTCAAAAAATCCTACAGGGTTCCAATAAATAAATCCTATTAGAATCCAATAGAAAATACTATCAGATTTTGGAACGAATCCTATAGGATTTCAATAGGACTAGTTCCAAAATCTGATACGATTTATTTATTGGAACCCTGTAGGATTGTTTGACTAGGGTACATTTTTTATTTTATATATATATATTTTTTTATAGGACAGATGCATGTACATATATGGAGACAGATATAGAGAGGGGTAGAGAGTGGTTAAGGACACAGTCGACAGAGGACATAATCCTATAGGAGTTCAATAAAACTGGTTCCAACATCTGATATGATTTTTCTATTAGATTCTAATTGGATCCTTGCATTAGAATCCTATAGGATATAAATGTTTTTGTCTCCTATAGGATTTCTATACATTTTGTAGAAGGAATTGTATAGATATGTACATTACATTCTAAAGGATTATCCTCAAAACTTGGCTATATATTTGATTTACACTATAGCTAACTTGGCTGCTTAACATATGGAGCACCGACCCTCCAGCTCATTCATAGCTTGTTCTCCATCTTCTTTTTAAATAGGGAGCCAATTTGTTTTCAGCACTTTTATTTCCATGACTGATCTAAACTCATTTTCTCATGGCTCTGTCTCTCTGCAGCAGACATATGGTGAGCAATATATTGGGACTATGGAGTCGCAATAAAAGGTACAACCCTGGGAGCGAAGGAGTTGAGGGTGGGGTCCCCTTTAATGTTTGTTTTTCTTTTCATCTCCCAACATAAAGATGTCAAGGGAACATTCTCTGTTTTGTATGCATAGCTGACTATTATATATCAAAGTAAAGAAATGCTCATATATTTGTGCCCCGTGTAAAGCGTGGCACTTGCAAAGCCAGGGTTGTGGGTTTGATTCCCACGAGGTACCAGTATAACTACTGTAAGTCACTCTGGATAAGAGCGTCTGCTAAATGACTAAAATGTAAATGTTACTGTGCCTAAAAATGTATTTTCCTTCTACTTTTTAATTGCATATAAGCAATGTAAAGATGCTGTGCATTCTAAGGGGGAAACTCCCTAAAATCTTGTGTTATTGTAAAACTGTATATAGCATTGTATGTCATATTGTAATGTCAAATTCAAAGACAGGAAGTTGAATGAATAAGTGTGAGTTATTTGAGTTATTTTTTGAAAAAGGTGTACTGTACTGGTGGTCTTACTGCAAATGAACATGCAGCCTTGAATCACTCCCATATTGTGGTGGTGAATAAAACCAAAATGAATATAGAACTGCTGTTTCCGATCAACGAAAATGTTGTACTTAATGTTGTAGTATGGTACTGGAACAAATTACATCAAACTATAATTTAATGGGTTCAATTAAGATTTTTTTTTAAATAATAGGCTTCTGATTGGGTTGACAAAATCCTACAATATTCATCAAAAACCTATAGGATCCAATAGGATTGATTTTGTTTTCCAAAAGGGAAAAAGTAGTCCAATGACATTCTGATAGAGGGGACACAAAATCCTATAGAATTGTGAGAATCCTATAGGATTCTGTTGGAAAAATGACTAATCCAAAAGGATTTTTTGACTAGGGTATTTATTCTTACCTTAGGTGGAGCACCAATCATACTCATCACACTCATATCTGACATCCTCTGGATAGCTGTTGGATGGGCACATTTTCATTAGTTCATCTCTTTTCAGACAAAACACTATTAAAAAGAGAGTTTCCGAGACAATTTGCATGGAATACATAAATGGAGACTACACAGGCAATAATAATCTAGATTAAAGACATTTGAAATTGCAACTGGCCAGAGACAGACTTG
Source organism: Oncorhynchus tshawytscha (assembly GCF_018296145.1). Classification (NCBI taxonomy): domain Eukaryota; kingdom Metazoa; phylum Chordata; class Actinopteri; order Salmoniformes; family Salmonidae; genus Oncorhynchus; species Oncorhynchus tshawytscha. The sequence goes on along the minus strand of NC_056446.1, from coordinate 18,782,894 downwards.
GACAGAATGTCATTTAGCTCTAAAGTTTGCTCAGTAAACTGACAATTTGTCAAACATTTAGTGATAATTTGGTGACATTTACCTGGTAGTGGAACACCACTTTTTTGTTTTGGCTGTGAAGCCTTCCTCTTCCTTGGAACATATGATGGTGACATGCTTCCCTGTGTGTGATGATGAAGTTGATGATGATGATGGTGATGATGATCATCCATAATTGCAGCAGACCTCGCCAATCAGTACTGCAACACATAACACAACACCAGGCCTGAATTATTCAAAGACATATAGTGCATGCAAAATACATCATCCCTATCACATCATTGTCAAAAGGGCTTCAATATTATTTAGTCTGGAGAACATCTATTCTGGTAGTAGGCCACTGTATTTTGACGTGCTCATAGAATAAAAAAATGACGTGGCATACCAACCCTTATGAACACAAGATTAGCCCGTGTGTTAATCCAAAGGTAATATGAGCTCCTTGATTCTGTTTGATTCAGCTCAGCAGTGCAACATTGTAGCCTACTCGAGCAGTGTAGCAGTAACAGTGTGTGATCGGAGTCCCAGCCACCATCATTGTCCACCACGGATAGCCACACAAAAAAAGGGAAACGCTTGCCTTGCAGCAAATCTACACTGGATGCTGATACAATGTAAGCATTATAACCGTGCACTACATGCGCTCAAACATCTTGGCTACAATGGCTAGCTACTGATTTTGTTTGATACACTCACATTGTGAAATGTCTACCCGTACAGTACACTCCCATTAGCAAGGTTAGCTGCCATTCCTCCCTGTTTTAGTCCCCCCCTGTCATTTTCCCCGACAACGACCCGCCTAACAAGTCTTTGCATCGACTCGGTTATTCAAATAGATGGCTATGCTGAAAATTTCAATAGGCTATCTACTTGTGAAAAATATTGACTAGACAAACAGTACAGTACAGTATCAATTATCTATATTCCATACCCTACACGAGATTACTTCATTCCCGAAACGCCCTCTTTGCGGAGACAACAAATGAGATTCCCATCTTATTCACCACGACTGGAGCAAAGATTTTTTTATAACTAACCCAAGATAGACCACAGCCTGTCGTTTCCACCGGGAGCAAATTGATCATAGTGGGCAGAACAAGCAATGAGGTGGGCAGTGACAAGCACGAGCTAGCGAGATCCTATTGGCGCGTTTTAGCACGTGTTTGCATATTTCCGTTAGGGAACGTTTGCTATTTGAAGTGCGCATGTGCAATACGTTAACTCGCCCTTGCAGTCCTAAACAAAGCATTTAAAAAAAACTTTGACAAAGGGACGAGTCTACAAAACTTTGTCCATTCTGTTCGTAAGGGACTCTAGTTTTTAAAACAGAAAACTGTATTGAAGAATACGGTATTGAGATCAAATGTTTCATCAATGAGAAAATTAGCTAAATCCATCTCGCTCCATCTTCTCCCACTGCCGGCTACTGAGCTTCCTCTTATCACCATATTTGGTGATGAGTGGAAACGCCAACCGGATGCTTCAGCATTATATATAAAATTAAACATCTGTCTCATTGTTATATCTGCGACTATAGCCTCTGCGGAGTCGGGCCGAGTCCACAACAACCGTATGTTCCGGTTTTCAGGGGAAATGGAAAGAAAGCCTTTGACGCGACTTCCGGGTTTGGACGTCAAAGTTGACCGTCTTCGAGAGGCTCAAAACCCCAATGTATCATGTGTAAATTGTGACTGACTGATCTACAAATAATAAAGAGTCTTTATTTATGATGCAAGGTGATTTGTATATCAGTCAGTCAGCAGTTGCCTGCAGTTGATTTTATTCTCTCGAACATGACCAAGGCAACATCCATCTTAAATCCTCCTCCACATTTACTGGATTGGTTGAACAGCCAGAGGAGAACCTTCCCCAGCATTTTCCCCCTTCTCATCAAGTCCAGTATCTCTAAGACATGGTTCCCCAACTGGCGACCTGCAGGATGAATTTGGCCCAGGGGCAGTGGCGACCTGTCATTCAGGGCAGGTGCAGCAGAGCCCCACATTTTTTGCTTGCCTGTTTTGCATGTTATTTTGGCATTAAATGTGTCACATATCACTTTGCAAACAATGTAAAAATATATATATATATATATATATAACTGAGTTAATAAAGTCGAATACAAACATGGTCTCTTTTTTGTTTTCTTGAGTAAGGGAGCTCCAAAATGCAGGTGTTTCAGCCTAGCTCACATTTCTGTGGTGGTGGGGCAAGCCAGCCGAGAATACGGAGCGTTGCGCCGTGATCGGCTCAGTGTTCTGTTACTCATGGGGACACTACGTCAAGTCAAGTCTAATGGTAGAGCTCGAAGATTCAAGCCCCCTGGATGCTGCCATAGGGTTACATTAGAAGTGCCCATCCAAGAAGGCTCAAGGTCAATGGCCACAGTTAAAATTACATCAAATCACGTTATATCTACAGTAGCTTTGATTGGACTGATCATGTCAACATCATACTTTCAAAATCATAGGTAGCAGTCATCATCATGAATAAAGTTGACAATCTACTGGCAAATCCTTTTTAATCCTTGTTATATGAAGAGAAATAATGAAGAGAAATTCTAGATAAAACGTATCAGTGCTCATCTGCCATTGGACATAAACATTACAAGTTGGAAATCGCAAATTCAACAATTTGGGCTCCTGAGTGGCGTAGCGGTCTAAGGCACTGCATCTCAGTGCAAGAGGCGACACTATAGTACCTCATTTGAAACCAGGCTGTATCACATCTGGCCATGATTGGGAGTCCCATAGGGCAGTGCACAATTGGCCCAGCGTTGTCTGGGTTTGACCGGAGTAGGCCGTCAATGTAAATAAGAATTTGTTCTGAACTGACTTGCTTAGTTAAATAAAAAAATTAAATATAATTAAAACAATGAGTGGTTTGGAAGGAATCATTGGCTAACTGCAAGCATTGAAGGAAATCATTCAGTGGAGTGGCCATGCAGTCCCAAGTCTAAGATTAAGGGTCTCTTTTCCTAGTTTAAAATTATAAACATTCAACATTGGCCATGCTGTCAGTGAAGCATGATTTGTGCCGCGCTCAAAACAGCTGTTAACTTGGAACGGCAAAATCTGACTTTAGTGAGTTTAAGACAACTGGGAACTCGGGAAAAAGGAGTTACAACTGGGAAAATACGTTTTGAACTTTCATCCTACTTTAAATTGTAAACTGGGAACTCAGGCCTCTTTCTAGAGCTACGACCTGAAGATCATTGACGTCAACATGATTCAACTTTTTTTTCAGAGTGCCCAGTTGTCTTGAATGCACCACAAATTCAGAGAATGCCAGACTTTGATGAGAAAGTTTGATGACACAATTTTCCAACGAAGGACTGTCACGCCACCTTCCTGTTAAATTGAGGTGAGTCCAAAAATGTCTTGTATGCTGCTGCATAAATTCTGTAATATTCCAGGGAGATATGTATACTGTAGCTAAGAAAGTAATACTAAGTGTATGTTCTGTAGTAAGCTGTTAGTAGCCCACTACCAGAGTAGTGATGCTAGTTGGGTGGGCGGGTGCGGGCAGCGATCGGTTGAAGAGCATGCATTTAGTTTTACTAGCGTTTAAGAGCGGGCGAGGCAGTCATTTGAGAAACCAAGGCTGTTGAGTCTGCCGACAAGAATACGGAGATTGACAGAGTCGAAAGCCTTGGCCAGGTCGATGAATACAGCTGCACAGTACTGTCTTTTATCAATGGCGGTTATGATATTGTTTAGTACCTTGAGCGTGGCTGAGGTGCACCCGTGACGAGCTCAGAAACCGGATTGCACAGTGGAGAAGGTACGGTGGGATTCAAAATGGTCAGTGATCTATTTGTTAACTTGGCTTTCGAAGACTTTAGAAAGGCAGGGCAGGATGGATATAGGTCTGTAACAGTTTGGGTCTAGAGTGTCACCCCCTTTGAAGAGGGGGATGACCGCGGTAGCTTTCCAATCTTTAGGAATCTCGGACGATACGAAAGAGAGGTTGAACAGACTGGTAATAGGGGTTGCAACAATGGCGGCAGATCATTTTAGAAATAGAGGGTCCAGATTGTCTAGCCCAGCTGATTTGTATGTGTCCAGAGTTTGCAGCTCTTTCAGAACATCTGCTATCTGGATTTGGGTGAAGGAGAAGCTGGGGAGGCTTGGGCAAGAAATTGCAGGGCAAGTAGCTACAGGGGGTGCGGAGCTGTTGGCCGAGGTTGGGCTAGCCAGGAGGAAAGCATGGCCAGCCGTAGAAAAATGCTTATTGAAATTCTCGATTATCGTGGATTTATCGGTGGTGACAGTGTTTCCTAGCCTCATTGCAGTGGGCAGCTGGGAGGAGGTGCTCTTATTCTCCATGGACTTTACAGTGTCCCAAAACCTTTTGGAGTTAGAGCTACAAGATGCAAATTTCTGTTTGAAAAAGCTAGCCTTTGCTTTCCTAACTGACTTTGTGTATTGGTTCCTGACTTCCCTGAAAAGTTGCATATCGCGGGGACTAATCGATGCTAGTGCAGTCCGCCACAGGATGTTTTTGTGCTGGTCGAGGGCAGTCAGGTCTGAAGTGAATCAAGGGCTCTATCTGTTCTTAGTTCTACATTTTTTAAAAGGGGCATGCTTATTTAAGATGGTGAGGAAATTACTTTTAAAGAACAATCAGGCATCCTCTACTGACGGGATGAGGTCAATATCCTTCCAGGATACCCGGGCCAGGTTGATTAAGAAGGCCTGCTCACAGAAGTGTTTTAGGGAACGTTTCACAGTGATGAGGGGTGGTCATTTGACCGCGGACCCATAGCGGCTGCAGGCAATGAGGCAGTGACCACTGAGATCCTGATTGAAAACAGCAGAGGTGAATTTGGAGGGCAGGTTGGTCAGGATAATATCTATGAGGGTGCCAATGTTTATGGATTTAGGGTTGTACCTGGAGTGTTCCTTGATAATTTGTGTGAGATTGAGGGAATCTATCTTAGATTGTAGGACTGCCGGAGTGTTATATCCCAGTTTAGGTCACCTAACAGAACAAACTGAAGATAGATGGGGGGCGATCAGTTCACATATGGTGTCCAGGGCATAGCTGGGAGCTGAGTGGGGTCTGTAACAGTCGGCAACAGTGAGAGCATCGGCATCCTACTCTAGTCATTGGCGACTCCATTACCCGCAGCATTAGACTTAAAGCGAATCATCCAGCGATCATACACTGTTTACCCGGGGGCAGGGCTACCGACGTTAAGGCTAATCTGAAGATGGTGCTGGCTAAAGCTAAAACTGGCGAGTGTAGAGAGTATAGAGATATTGTTATCCACGTCGGCACCAACGATGTTAGGATGAAACAGTCAGAGATCACCAAGCGGCCCCCTCCCAGTTAGGGGGAGTGATGAGCTCTACAGCAGAGTCTCACAACTCAATCGCTGGTTGAAAACTGTTTTCTGCCCCTCCCAAAAGATAGAATTTGTAGATAATTGGCCCTCTTTCTGGGACTCACCCACAAACAGGACCAAGCCTGACCTGCTGAGGAGTGACGGACTCCATCCTAGCTGGAGGGGTGCTCTCATCTTATCTACCAACATAGACAGGGCTCTAACTCCTCTAGCTCCACAATGAAATAGGGTGCAGGCCAGGCAGCAGGCTGTTAGCCAGCCTGCCAGCATAGTGGAGTCTGCCACTAGCACAGTCAGTGTAGTCAGCTCAGCTATCACCATTGAGACCGTGTCTGTGCCTCGACCTAGGTTGGGCAAAACTAAACATGGCGGTGTTCGCCTTAGCAATCTCACTAGGATAAAGACCACCTCCATTCCTGTCATTACTGAAAGAGATCATGATACCTCACATCTCAAAATAGGGCTACTTAATGTTAGATCCCTTACTTCAGTCATACGCTGGACCTAGTTTTGTCCCATGGAATAAATGTGGTGGATCTTAATGTTTTTCCTCATAATCCTGGACTATCGGACCACCATTTTATTACGTTTGCAATTGCAACAAATAATCTGCTCAGACCCCAACCAAGGAACATCAAAAGTCGTGCTATAAATTCACAGACAACACAAAGATTCCTTGATGCCCTTCCAGACTCCCTCTGCCTACCCAAGGACGCCAGAGGACAAAAATCAGTTAACCACCTAACTGAGGATCTCAATTTAACCTTGCGCAATACCCTAGATGCAGTTGCACCCCTAAAAACTAAAAAAATTCTCATAAGAAACTAGCTCCCTGGTACACAGAAAATACCCGAGCTCTGAAGCAAGCTTCCAGAAAATTGGAACGGAAATGGCGCCACACCAAACTGGAAGTCTTCCGACTAGCTTGGAAAGACAGTACCGTGCAGTACCGAAGAGCCCTTACTGCTGCTCGATCATCCTATTTTTCTAACTTAATTGAGGAAAATAAGAACAATCCGAAATTCCTTTTTGATACTGTCGCAAAGCTAACTAAAAAGCAGCATTCCCCAAGAGAGGATGACTTTCACTTTAGCAGTGATAAATTCATGAACTTCTTTGAGGAAAAGATTATGATTATTAGAAAGCAAATTACGGACTCTTCTTTAAACCTGCGTATTCCTCCAAACCTCAGTTGTCCTGAGTCTGCACAACTCTGCCAGGACCTAGGATCAAGAGAGACGCTCAAGTGTTTTAGTACTATATCTCTTGACACAATGATGAAAATAATCATGGCCTCTAAACCTTCAAGCTGCATACTGGACCCTATTCCAACTAAACTACTGAAAGAGCTGCTTCCTGTGCTTGGCCCTCCTATGTTGAACATAATAAACGGCTCTCTATCCACTGGATGTGTACCAAACTCACTAAAAGTGGCAGTAATAAAGCCTCTCTTGAAAAAGCCAAACCTTGACCCAGAAAATATAAAAAACTATCGGCCTATATCGAATCTTCCATTCCTCTCAAAAATTTTAGAGAAGGCTGTTGCTCAGCAACTCACTGCCTTCCTGAAGACAAACAATGTATACGAAATGCTTCAGTCTGGTTTTAGACCCCATCATAGCACTGAGACGGCACTTGTGAAGGTGGTAAATGACATTTTAATGGCATCGGACCGAGGCTCTGCATCTGTCCTCGTGCTCCTAGACCTTAGTGCCGCTTTTGATACCATCGATCACCACATTCTTTTGGAGAGATTGGAAACCCAAATTGGTCTACACGGACAAGTTCTGGCCTGGTTTAGATCTTATCTGTCGGAAAGATATCAGTTTGTCTCTGTGAATGGTTTGTCCTCTGACAAATCAACTGTAAATTTCGGTGTTCCTCAAGGTTCCGTTTTAGGACCACTATTGTTCTCACTATATATTTTACCTCTTGGGGATGTTATTCGAAAACATAATGTAAACTTTCACTGCTATGCGGATGACACACAGCTGTACATTTCAATGAAACATGGTGAAGCCCCAAAATTGCCCTCGCTAGAAGCATGTGTTTCAGACATAAGGAAGTGGATGGCTGCAAACTTTCTACTATTAAACTCGGACAAAACAGAGATGCTTGTTCTAGGTCCCAAGAAACAAAGAGATATTCTGTTGAATCTGACAATTAATCTTAATGGTTGTACAGTCGTCTCAAATAAAACTGTGAAGGACCTCGGCGTTACTCTGGACCCTGATCTCTCTTTTGAAGAACATATCAAGACCATTTCAAGGACATCTATCTTTTTTCCATCTACGTAACATTGCAAAAATCAGAAACTTTCTGTCCAAAAATGATGCAGAAAAATTAATCCATGCTTTTGTCACTTCTAGGTTAGACTACTGCAATGCTCTATTTTCCGGCTACCCGGATAAAGCACTAAATAAACTTCAGTTAGTGCTAAATACGGCTGCTAGAATCCTGACTAGAACCAAAAAATTTGATCATATTACTCCAGTGCTAGCCTCTCTACACTGGCTTCCTGTCAAAGCAAGGGCTGATTTCAAGGTTTTACTGCTAACCTACAAAGCATTACATGGGCTTGCTCCTACCTATCTCTCTGATTTGGTCCTGCCGTACATACCTACACGTACGCTACGGTCACAAGACGCAGGCCTCCTAATTGTCCCTAGAATTTCTAAGCAAACAGCTGGAGGCAGGGCTTTCTCCTATAGAGCTCCATTTTTATGGAACGGTCTGCCTACCCATGTCAGAGACGCAAACTCGGTCTCAACCTTTAAGTCTTTACTGAAGACTCATCTCTTCAGTGGGTCATATGATTGAGTGTAGTCTGGCCCAGGAGTGGGAAGGTGAACGGAAAGGCTCTGGAGCAACGAACCGCCCTTGCTGTCTCTGCCTGGCCGGTTCCCCTCTTTCCACTGGGATTCTCTGCCTCTAACCCTATTACAGGGGCTGGGTCACTGGCTTACTGGGGCTCTCTCATGCTGTCCCTGGAGGGGGTGCGTCACCTGAGTGGGTTGATTCACTGTTGTGGTCATCCTGTCTGGGTTGGCGCCCCCCCCTTGGGTTGTGCCGTGGCGGAGATCTTTGTGGCTATACTCAGCCTTGTCTCAGGATGGTAAGTTGGTGGTTGAAGATATCCCTCTAGTGGTGTGGGGGCTGTGCTTTGGCAAAGTGGGTGGGGTTATATCCTTCCTGTTTGGCCCTGTCCGGGGGTGACCTCGGATGGGGCCACAGTGTCTCCTGACCCCTCCTGTCTCAGCCTCCAGTATTTATGCTGCAGTAGTTTATGTGTCGGGGGCTGGGGTCAGTTTGTTATATCTGGAGTACTTCTCCTGTCCTATTCGGTGTCCTGTGTGAATCTAAGTGTGCATTCTCTAATTCTCTCCTTCTCTCTTTCTTTCTCTCTCTCGGAGGACCTGAGCCCTAGGACCTGAGCTCCAGGACTACCTGACATGATGACTCCTTGCTGTCCCCAGTCCACCTGGCCATGCTGCTGTTCCAGTTTCAACTGACCTGAGCCCTAAGACCATGCCCCAGGACTACCTGACATGATGACTCCTTGCTGTCCCCAGTCCACCTGGCCATGCTGCTGCTCCAGTTTCAACTTCCACCTGACTGTGCTGCTGCTCCAGTTTCAACTGTTCTGCCTTATTATTATTCGACCATGCTGGTCATTTATGAACATTTGAACATCTTGGCCATGTTCTGTTATAATCTCCACCCGGCACAGCCAGAAGAGGACTGGCCACCCCACATAGCCTGGTTCCTCTCTAGGTTTCTTCCTAGGTTTTGGCCTTTCTAGGGAGTTTTTCCTAGCCACCGTGCTTCTACACCTGCATTGCTTGCTGTTTGGGGTTTTAGGCTGGGTTTCTGTACAGCACTTTGAGATATCAGCTGATGTACGAAGGGCTATATAAATAAATTTGATTTGATTTGATTTGAGAGACTTGTTTCTGGAGAGATTCATTTTTAAAATTAGAAGCTCTAACTGTTTGGGCATAGACCTGGAAAATATGACAGAACTTTGCAGGCTATCTCTGCAGTAGATTGCAACTCCTCCCCCTTTGGCAGTTCTATCTTGACGGAAAATGTTGTAGTCGGGGATGGAAGTCTCAACATTTTTGGTGGCCTTCCAAAGCCAGGATTCAGACACGGCTAGGACATTAGGGTTGGCGGAGTGTGCTAAAGCAGTGAGTAAAACAAACTTCGGGAGGAGGTTTCTGATGTTAACATGAATGATACCAAGGCTTTTACGGTTACAGAAGTCACGAATGAGAGCGCCTTGGGACACACAGGGCCTGGGTTAACCTCTACATCACCTGAGGAACAGAGGAGGAGTAGGATGAGGGTATGGCTAAAGGCTATTAAATCTGGTCGTCTAGTGCGTTGGGGACAGAGAATAAAAGGAGCAGATTTCTGGGCATGGTAGATTCATGGCATAATGTACAGACATGGGTATGGTAGGGTGCGGGTACAGTGGAGATAAACCCATGCATTGAGTGACAATAAGAGAGGTTGCATCTCTGGACGCACTACACTAGTTATGCTGGGTGAGGTCACCACATGTGTGGGAGGTGGGACAAAAGAGGAATCTGAGGCATGTTGAGTGGGACTACGGGCTCCACAGTAAACTAAAACAATGATAGCTATCCTAAACAACAGTATGTAAGGCATATTGCCATTAGAGACATAACGCAAGGCATAAAGCAATCACAAGTGTTGATTGGGAGAGCTAGCTAAGACAACATTGGGTAAGACAACAACAGCTAATCAGCTAAGACAACAACAACAGGTAAAATGGCGATGAATGGGCAGAGAGGGTCAGTTAACTTCACACAGGGCCTGAGTTCGAGGCTGAGACCGACAGATAAACAAAATAAACAAAATGGAGTACAGTGATTCATTTACAGTCCAGCAGGCATCAGCTATGTAGCCAAGTGATCATAGGGTCGAGCGAACAGCAATAGATGAAACAGGGAAGCCGCTAGGTAGTCATTACTATGCTAGTAAGCGGGAGAAACGGCGTTCAAGAAAGTTAGCAGGCCGGGGCTAGTAGAAGTGTCTTCACTGAGGTCCGGCAAAGGCCGGTTGAGGGCACAACAGATGGAGTTACGTCGGCAGATCATTCGTGATGGAATCGGCGGGGCTCCGTGTCTACAAAGGGACCAGGCCAGTTGGCAAAATAGGTATTGTAGCTGGAGTCATTTTGTTTGCTAGCCGGGAGATGTGCCTGGCTCGAGGCAACTGGTGCTAGCTTTGGGACAAGGGCGTTAGCCACTATAGCCACTCGGTAGTCGCTAGCTAGCTGCAATGATCCGATGCAAAGGTCCAGAGCTTGCGGCAAGAATCCGGTTATGTAGTGGATTCTAGCCGTGTTAGTGAAGAGTCCGGGAGGCATCAGCTGTGTAGCCGAGTGATCATTGGGTCCACTGAGCAGGCCGGGAGATGGGCCTGGCTCAAGGCTAGCTTCGGGGCTGGGCAACTCGGTAGCAGCTAGCTAGCTGCGATGATCCCGAGTAATGGTCCAGGTCTTACAGCAGGTACCCTGTGTTGTAGTGGAGAAAAACCAGGCAGAAATTGGCAGTAGTCTGTGCTAAAGGTAAAGGCCGCTAGCAGTGGTTAACAATGACTAAATAGCTGGTATCTAGTTAGCTTCTGATGGCTAGCTTCTGATGTTCTGGCTATAAGGTCTAAAAATATCAGATCCATATCACGTTGGGTGACGGTGGGTGTACATGGGAGAACGACAAACAATGTCTGCACTGCTACGCCATTTTGGATTTTATTTTATTTTGAGAAATGTAATCATCAAATATTTTAAGAGCTTTCATTGTCTGTTTATATGCCCCCTTTATTTATTCTAGGGTTCTGACTTGGTGTACAGGGAGAACACTATAAGAACGGCCCCTGTTCTGAATTCTGTCGCTGTACCCGTGCAGAACAAATAGTCATATTGACTACGTCTGTCCTAGCTCGCTCATTAATGTCTTAATCGAAATTACGGATTGCCTCTTATCGTCCCCTTATGCCATAGTTTGTACATCTTAATTGTCAGTAGAAACCACATTTGTTTAAGCAAGTCAGCAATATCAGTTATGTTTTTTAAAAGGCAGTAAATGAGGCTGAATTAATTGTTTTGCTGCCAGACAAGGCTCCGCTGGTAGCCAGGTGTAGCAATGGTAAGATATTGGGACTGCTGTTGGGACTGTTTTATGTAGGCACCAACAGTTTAAGGGCACCGTTTGTCAACATTATAGTGCAATTAATGTATTGTTTAGTGTTGTGTTGTGGCTTTGCTGGCATGCATCCCACTTGTAATTTTTTTTGCTCCACCAAGATTTACATGCTAAAATTGCCGCTGCCCAGGGGTATATACATTTTTTTTGTTGGACATAAAAGACTGTAAAAGCACCAGCAAATCAGCTCCCAGTGATTTTAATTTTGGAAAACTGTTCCAAAGTAATCCCAAGCATAATAGAGAGATTTATCCGTAACCAAATGGAGGCAAGGTTTGAAATGATTATGTTTTAGTCAAATATTATATCTGTTTGGGCTTCTTATGGTCAATTTGCAGTCTACAAATCATTTGTAATTATGCTACGGCCCCCTGACCATTCGGTTAATAAAAAATTGGCCTGAGTGAGAGTGACTAACAAAGTCAATGGGAGCGCACCCGGTCGGTATTTTGACCATGATTACTACATGTTTAGATAGCTGGCCATTAGACTAACTTACCAATCAAACATTTTTTTAGCTGACATGGGCTAATTGAGTGACTATCAGTGACTGACATAACAAGAGAAAAACTGCTGATGGACAACCACATTTCAAAATTGCACCTTGTGTATTCTACTATTCTATTCAGAAAAGAGTTCCTGACTGGGAAATTCAACCGAGGGCCTTTAAAAGGGGGGCCAGATGCCAATCCCATATATACAGCATATGTTCAATATCTACGGTACGTGTGGCAGGAAATCTAGCAGTTAGAAAGGCGAGTTCGAATCCCGGGTCTGATTGGAAAATAATCAATCAAACCTGCCTGCCATTGTGCCCTTGAACAAGGCCCTTAACCCCCCCCACACACTGCAATGTTACCCAGTGTGGCAGCCCCAAGCACCTCTCCAAGAATCTGTGTTCAGTACCAGTCAACATTTTGGACACACCTTTCAAGGGCTTTTCTTTCTTTTACTATTTGCTACACTGTAGCTATGAACTGTGAAATAACAAATATGGAATCATATAGTAACCAAAAAAAAGTGTTAAACAAATCAATATATATTTTATATTTATATTCTTCAAAGTAGCCACCCTGTGCCTTGATGACAGCTTTGCACACTCTTGGCATTCTCTCAATCAGATTCATGAGGCAGTCACTTGGAATGCATTTCAATTAACAGGTGTACCTTGTTAATAGTTAGTTTGTGGAATTTCTTTCCTTCTAAATGCGTTTTAGCCAGTCAGTTGTGTTGTGTGCAATTGACCAATGAAGGGATTTTAATCTTAATCTACATGCTCTTAAAATGGAAGAAAACTGTTATAGGGGATCAATGTTGATGCCTCTAAGAAAAACACACTGTAAACAGAATATGTGTAAGCAGACTTTGACTTCAGTTGCAAAACCACATCCACCCCTTTCTCATTTCAAAAACTATTATGATATTACAAACACATGCTTTATTACTTACTAAAGTCATCAAATACCCTCAGAAGTTTACTGTGGTAGAGTGAGCACTTATGGCCTTCTCTCTGCCTCCAGTGCCATTCGAAAGCAAATGGCAGGCTCCTTCTGGATAAGAGTTTTGGTTTCAATGATTTGACAATGGCTAAAAAGCATAACCTGGTGAAAATAAGTAAGTTGTGGGAGGAAATATGTACACTATATATACAAAACTATGTGGACACCCCTTCAAATTAGTGGATTCGGCTATTTTAGCCACAACCGTTGCTGACAGGTGTATAAAATCGAGCCCCCAGCCGTGCAATCTCCATAGACAAACATTGGCACTAGAATAGCCTTACTGAAGAGCTCAGTGACTTTCAACATGGCACCGTCATAGGATGCCACCTTTCCAACAAGTCAGTTTGTCATATTTTTGCCCTGCTAGAGGTGCCCTGGTCAACTTTAAGGGCTGTTATTGTGAAGTGGAAACATCTAGGAGCAACAACTGCTAAGCCCCTTAGTGGTAGGCCACACAAGCTCACAGAACGGGACTGCCAGTGCTGAAGTGCGTAAAAATCGTTTCTTCTCGCGCCCAGGCTCTGTCGTAACCGGCTGCGACCGGGAGGTCCGTGGGGCTACGCACAATTGGCCTAGCGTCGTCCGGGTTAGGGAGGGCTTGGCCAGTAGGGATGTCCTTGTCTCATGGCGCACCAGCGACTCCTGTGGCGGGCCGGGCGAGGTGCACACTAACCAAGGTTGCCAGGTGCACCGTGTTTCCTCCGACAGATTGGTGCGGCTGGCTTCCGGGTTGGATGCGCACTGTGTTAAGAAGCAGTGCGGCTTGGTTGGGTTGTGTATCGGAGGACGCATGACTTTCAACCTTCGTCTCTCCCAAGCCCGTACGGGAGTTGTAGCGATGAGACAAGATAGTAGCTACTAAAACAGTTCGATACCACGAAATTGGGGAGAAAAAGGGGTAAAAAAAAGGAACATATTAACTCCTAGGTTAGACAAAATACAGAAATAAAATGTTCTTTACACGCAAATTCTTTACACGCAAAGTGACTTCAAGTTCTACTTCAGTAAAGGTTTGGTCAGAGGAACACAAAGAGCTGTAAAGGGTTCAGGGTTGTTTATATGAGTGACAGGTGTAGTGGACTACTAGCTGAACCAGCAAGGATGATGAGGAAAACTATGGCCTTTTTGTTTATCAGTGGAGTGAAGAGTAATGGACCCACCAGAAAAGTCATTAAGGCAGGATACCCAGAAGAAACCACAAAGGTCTGAAACAAAGAATGTGCAATTTCTAATTGTACATCATAGCAGTTATATAGCCCATAGCGTTTCCCGATGCATTCACAGGCAGGTGCTACGACATTGTAGTTCAGCCCCCTCAACCCCTCAGTAATGTAGCTGAAATATGATTTGTCTCAACTGAACATTTGTATCAACAACCCAGTTTTTGTTGTTGCTTCAGGGTCTTCGCTAGTTGTAATGTGGTTGCAGTAACAGTAACCCCTTTATCAAAAGAGCACCTTCTATCTACAAAGATCTATTATTGTGCAGCACTTCCCTTCTTTTTCACACAATAAAATCTCTTGCATAGTTGTTAAGAGTCATTTCGGGGGCTGGGCTGGCTTACAATCTCTATTCAGTCATCTCAAGTAATAATTTAATTGGATATTGGTAAATGTATCAATAACAAGGTAGAATGAGACAAAGACAATTCATTTACAACTACTAATTTCACATTTAAAGTCCACTGCCTTGGCCAGTATGTCTTCCAGTTGTTTGATTCCAAAAGATGACAGTATCTTGATGGTTAACTCATGCCCCAGACATCTAATGATGATGGTCCCCTCCTGAAAAGAACAGTAGGGGAACCAACCCTTGGCACCAGATTCATCTAACAGGGAAGAGTGAGAGAGAGATCTTGGCATGGGTCACCTAGTTAGTTGCACATTCAACTGAAATGTGTCTTCTACATTTAACCCAACCCCTCTGAATCAGAGAGGTGCGGGAGGCTGCCGCAATCAGCACCCAGGGGTGCAATTATTGGGGGTTAACTGCCTTGCCCAAGGGCAGAACAGCAGATTTTTCTACCTTGCCGGCTTCAGGATTCGAACCGGTGACCTTTTGGTTACTGGGCCAACACTCTTACCCACTAGGCTACCTATCGCCATACATACTGTATAAATCAAACGTTACGTACTACATTACAGGTAACACTAAACAACAAATGTACATTTAGTCTGTAATCTATTGATTGTGCATCCATTTCTCTGCTGTTTGCTATTGTGAGAAAGGAAAACACTTTAAACATATCAAATTGAGAATTGAAGACATCTTTAACCTCCTGAATTTGATCTGCTCAGCTCCTCCGACCCTCCTCTGGTCCAGTTGTGTTCACACCTATGAACATTTAAAAGAACATGGTGCAGAATGACATGCAACATAACATACATTAGAACATGTATAAGCACCCACATTATTATTGGCATGTATGGAAAATATGCTTAGGAAAACAAGCAACACAGCAACCACATGGTCTTGCCAACATCTTGTGAAACATGCATTATAATGACTGGCTTGTAATATGCTTTACAATAACACTTTACCTGTTCTCATGACAAACTGTTGCACTCCACTAGTGGCCAGATGCTGCACCTCCTTGTCTTCGCCATGTTTCTTCAAGATGTGGACAACAGCCTCCACCCCAGATCCTCGAAAATCTGACAACTTAATAGGAAATGTATTAAACTACATAAGGAGGAACCAAACATTATTTATTTTATAATAAATAGTCAATTGTACACTTTTTATACTGAAAACAAATTACTAACTTCTGTAACATAATAATTCTGTCTAACTCATCTCTGAACCTATATTTTACTATTCTATTCTTTCATCCTTCCTGCCTTACCCAATGGGAATTTGTAAAACTAACACTTTATTTAAGCCCACACTTATCAGGCACTAATCTGTAGCCGTAAGAGCAAGATCACTGGTTCAATCCCCGGCTGCCAGGCAATGGCAGGAGGGTTGCTGAATACATAACAAGGGTCCAATTAACTACCTATGAAACATTTATAAACTCAAAAGTAGTGCCTAAAAAGTGTGGGCTAAAATATAGTGTTCAGCTGCCATCCTAGCATCTGTTACTCTGACCTGGGCTTTCAATGACTTTATGTAGTCATCAACTCATCTTGCCCTAACGCCTTCAGTCATCTGTCCTTTAACCCTTGACTCTCTGAACTCCTCAGCCATCTTCTGGAATCTCCTCCTCGCCATCTCACCTAAACTCCCCCAACTGCCACTGCGGGTTGTCAGGTCACCTGAGATGACAATATTGTATACTGATGTCAACCATAAAAGAGGATATTGTCAGGTTGACAAGTGTCGTGAGCTAATGGCTTACTTGATCAATACAGGATCACATTCAAACTGCTCATGCTCACCTGCAAAGTAGTCAATGGACTGGCGCCCACACACCTTACACCTCCTGCACCCCTACATACCGACCTGCTCACTGTACTCCTCTGACACTGGTCTCCTCAGCATCACCAGTTTCACCAGACTCCACTCTATGGGAGACAGTGCTTTTAGCCGTGCAAGCCCCCCAAAATAGCACACAAGTAATATAAATTGTCAGATACTTTTAAGCGACTTAGAAGATGCCCAGAAGACTGGCTCCCTGTGCAATCCCCTATTAACTTTAAGATACTGCTCCCCACCTAGAAAGCCCTCCACAACTTGGCCCCCACCTACCTCTCTGACCTCTCTGCCTATGCCCCCTCACACTCCCCCTCTGCTGGTCTCCTTATCACCCCTCATTCTGCCTCGTCACCATAGGTGCCCAGGCTTTTAGCTGCTTGGCACACAGGCTCTGGAATGCACTCCCCCCATACATACAACATCATCTCACTCAAAAACCTGAAAACACACCTCTTCCAGGAAGCCTCAGTTTGGTGGTCCTACCCCCCATTCGGTGTGTTCCCAGTATGCCTATGATCTATCCTATGTGTCCCCCCCAACCCAAACCCGGGTCCGTATCCTATTCCCAACCCCCTAAACAAAACCCTTACCCTAAACCGGGTTTGTATCCTCTTTTTATCTGTCCTGTTTTGTCTGGTTCTTTTTATTTGTGATCGTTTAGATTTTTGCACTGTTGATTAATGCACTTGATTTTACTTTTAATGTAAGATGTCCTTCAGTGTCCTGAAAAGTGTCAGTCAAAAAAAATGTTAAAAGTTAGAATTCAAGCAGGCTTTTATAAGAATCATGCTAAGACGTAATACTATGAAAATAGACTATACTTGCCAATGCCATATTTAAGTTGTTAGAATAACTTTCCTTGCCTGTAAATAGAACACGGTACACTGCCGATCAAAAGCTCAAAAATCTCATTTCTGCGAAACACAGGAATTTGAACTAAAACCTCATGCGAAATACACTGCTCAAAAAGATAAAGGGAACACTAAAATAACACATCCTAGATCTGAATGAATGAAATATTCCTATTAAATACTTTTTTCTTTACATAGTTGAATGTGCTGACAACAAAATCACACAAAAATGATCAATGGAAATCAAATTTATCAACCCATGGAGGTCTGGATTTATTGTCAATCAGTGTTGCTTCCTACGTGGACAGTTTGATTTCACAGAAGTGTGATTGACTTGGAGTTACATTGTGTTGTTGAAGCAAACCAAACGGCACCATGTTCTTATTTGTTTTATTTACAGATAGCCAAGGGCACGCTCCAACACTCAGACATCATTTACAAACGAAGTATGTGTTTGAGTTTGCCAGATCAGAGGCAACTCTAATAGCTACTATAAATTGGACAGTGCAGTTAGATGAACAAGAATTTCAGATATGTCTATGTCCTGGGAAATGTTCTTGTTACTTACAACCTCATGCTAATCACATTAGCCTACGTTAGCTCAACTATCACATGGGGAGCCACCGATCCTGAATAAGTTTTAAATAAAGTTGAAATATAAAAATAAAAAAATAAAGTACCTTTGAACGGGGTATGGTAGTAGGTGCCAGGTGCACCGGTTTGTGTCAAGAACTGCAACGCTTCTGGGTTTTTCACACTCAACAGTTTCCTGTGTGTATCGAGAATGGTGCACCAGCCAACTCGACACAACTGTGGGAAGCATTGGAGTCAACATGGGCCAGCATCCCTGTGGAACATTTTCGACACCTTGTAGAGGCCATATGCCGACGAATTGAGACTGTTCTGAGGGCAAAAGGTGTGGGGGGAGGGGGTGCAACTCAATATTATGAAGGTGTTCCTAATGTTTGGTATACTCAGTGTATATGTCTTTAGGTAATCTACTGGCATTTAAACAAGATGTAAAAGACTGATGACTGGACATACTTAATCAGGAGTGGACAATCTTAGGGGGGGGCGTAGTGCAGTTAATGTGTGTGTTCGTAATGCAGTGTGAGTTGGCTAGGTGTCTGTAGCCAACTCCATTGCTGTCATTGTCAAACCAAACTGTTGGCATCACCGTGAGTGACAAGGAGTTGGCAGGATGGCACAAACAGACTGGGAGTCAGACTAAGGTCTGCAGCAGCAAGGAATGTGTGTGAGAGTGTATGTGTGTGGAAGAGCATGTTGTGGCTAGAACAGAACAGTGGAAGGTATCTCTCCTCCTCTTTGTTGCCATAACTTCTTGCCCCTCAGAGGAAATATTTCGGACCAGATTAATAATTTCTACTCCCCGTCAGTCACATCACTGATTTATTTGACTAACCTCTTATGTTAGAGCAGTGACTCCCAACTCCAGTCCTCCAGTACTCACAACAGCCCAACTCCAGTCCTCCAGTAGTCACAACAGCCCAACTCCAGTCCTCCAGTACTCACAACAGCCCAACTCCAGTCCTCCAGTACCACCAAACAGCACACATTCTTGTTGCCTCGGACAAGCACACCTGACACAACTGGTCAACTGATCATCAAGCCCTCAATGAGTTGAATCAAGTGAGTTTGTCCGGTGCTTCACCAAAAATGTGTGCTGTTGGGGATACTTGAGAACTGGAGTTGGGAAACACTATCATCCAGAAGGTGAGGTCAGTACAGGTGCATGAAAGCTGGGACCGAGAGACTGAAAAATAGCTTCTATCTCAAGGCCATCCGACTGTTAAATAGCCATCACTAACTGGCATTGGCTAGTGATGGAGCAGGTTACGCAACCCTGCCCCATATACATAGACTTGGAATCACTGACCACTTTAATAATGGAACACTAGTCACTTTAATAATGTTCAGATAATGTTTACATACTGTTTTACTCATCTCATGTAAACACTGTATTCTATTCTACTGTATTTTAGTCAATGCCACTCCAACATTGCTCAATCTAATATTCATATATGTCTTATATTTTCCTTTACTTTTAGATGTTTCTGTATTGTTAGATACTACTGCACTGTTGAAGCTAGGAACACAAGCATTTCGCTACACCCACAATAACATCTGCTAAATGTGTGCATGTGACCAATAACATGTTTATTTTGTTTGATACAACAGAGTTAGTGAGAGCCACACATTGGACACAACCACAAAACAAAGCAAGGTGGCTCGCTTGTAGGACTAGGCCTGTACCTTGATTACTGAAGGAGCAGGGAAGGATGGAAAGGTGCCAGCACTGCCACACTCAACTTAGTAGAACAAATGAATCAGCCTGGTCTCATAGACTAGACGTAACATAGTAAACATTGTTGAGGAAATCTCGTATCTAGGACCAGGCAGAGCTCATTATCCAGTTAATAAGAGTTTGTTCAAGCAATTGCAAGGGAGATCACACTCGGGATAAATCGGAGAGGAAACTCAAAGTTCAAGTTGTACACAGTCATTATATACTTCTTCTTACACAAAGAGCTGCTTGCTTCTCCTAAATGGGTGGCAAGCTTACATGAGAGATAATGGATACTTGGCGCCACTTCCTTAAAGCATTGTACCCCAGTTCTCACAGACTATATGTCTAAGAAAGGGGTATGAGTTCCTGAAAACTTATTTAGCTGGAAGAAGATTTCAACCTTGAGCTAGGTCTGGTGCCCGAAGAGATAAGGAGCCAGCACCAAATAACTCCTTTGTGCGCCCTGAGAAAAGGAACACAAGACAGCCATGGAAAATTACCAGTTGAATAGCACTAGACAACTCAACAGTGGCTATTTTAGCATGTAAATCTTTGTGGGGCAAACTCAAAAAATATGTTTTAGATGCATGCCAGCAAAGCCACTACACTGCACAACACTAAACAATACATTCATTGGACTATAAAGGTAAAAAACGGTGCCCACAAACTGTTCAAGCCTACATAAAGCTGCTCCAACAGCAGTGTCCCAACAGCAGTCCCAACACCTTACCACTGTTACACCTGATTGGTGGAGTGCTGCAGATATGGATGTCCTTCTGGAAGTTTCTTCCATCTCCACAGAGGAACTTTAGAGCTCTCAGAGTGACCGTCAGGTTCTTGGTCACCTCCCTGACCAAGGCCCTTCTCCCCCGATTTCTCAGTTTGGCCCTTCGGCCAGCTCTCGGGAAGAGCCTTGGTGGTTCCAAACTTCTTAATTTAATTTAAGAATTATGGAGGCCGCAAGGCACTACAGAGGGTAGTGCTTACGGCCCAGTACATCACTGGGGCCTAGATTCCTGCCATCTAGGACCTCTATACTAGAGGAAGGCCCTAAAAAATGTCAAAGACTACAGCCACCCTAGTCATAGACTGTTCTCTCTGTTACCGCACGGCAAGTGGCGCCGGAGCGCCAAGTCTAGATCCAAATGGCTTCTTAACAGCTTCTACCCCCAAGCCGTAAGACTCTTGAACAGCTGATCAAATGGCTACCCAGACTATTTGCATTGTCCAACCACCCCCCGTCTTTTACGCTGCAGCTACTCTCTATTTATTCTCTATGCAGTGTCACTTTAACTCTACCTACATGTACAGTTGAAATCGGAAGTTTACTTACACCTTAGCCAAATACATTTAAACTCAGTTTTTCACAATTCCTGACATGTAATCCGAGTAAAAATTCCCTGTCTTAGGTCAGTTAGGATCACCACTTTATTTTAAGAATGTGAAAGGACAGAATAATAGTGTAGAGAATGATTTATTATCACATTCCCAGTGGGTCAGAAGTTTACATACACTCAATTTGTTTTTGGTAGCATTGCCTTTAAATTGTTTAACTTGGGTCAAATGTTTTGGGTAGCCTCCCACAAGCTTCCCATAATAAATTGGGTGAACTTTGGCCCATTCCTCCTGACAGAGCTGGTGTAACTGAGTCAGGTTTGTAGGCCTCCTTGCTCGAACATGCTTTTTCATTTCTGCCCACACATTTTCTATAGGATTGAGGTCAGGGCCTTGATGGCCACTCCAATACCTTGACTTAGTTGTCCATTTTGCCACAACTTTGAAGGAAGTATGCTTGTGTTCATTGTCCATTTGGAAGACGCATTTGCGACCAAGCTTTAACTTCCTGACTGATGTCTTGATGTTGCATCAATATATCCATATAATTTCCCATCCTCACGATGCCATCTATTTTGTAAAGTGCACCAGTCCCTCCTGCAGCAAAGCACCCCCACAACATGATGCTGCCACCCCCGTGCTTCACGGTTGGGATGGTGTTCTTCGGCTTGCAAGCCTCCCCTTTTTCCTCCAAACATAACGATGGTCATTATGGCCAAACAGTTCTATTTGTGTTTCATCAGAACAGAGAACATTTCTCCAAAAGGACGATCTTTGTCCCCATGTGCAGTTGCAAACCGTAGTCTGGCTTTTTTATGGCGGTTTTGGAGCAGTGGCTTCTTCCTTGCTGAGCGGAGTTTCAGGTTACTTCAAATATCGGACTCGTTTTATTTACTGTGGATTTAGATACTTTTGTACCTGTTTCCTCCAGCATTTTCACAAGGTCCTTTGCTGTTGTTCTGGGATTGATACGCACTTTTCGCACCAAAGTACAATCATCTCTAGGAGACACAACGCGTCTCCTTTCTGAGCGGTATGACGGCTGCAGGGTCCCATGGTGTTTATACTTGCGTACTATTGTTTGTACAGATGAACGTGGTACCTTCAGGCGTTTGGAAATTGCTCCCAAGGATGAACCAGACTTGTGGAGGTCTACAATTTTTTTTCTGAGATCTTAGCTGATTTCTTGATCTTCCCATGATGTCAAGCAAAGAGGCACTGAGTTTGAAGGTAGGCCTTGAAACATCCACAGGTACACCTCCAATTGGTTCAAATGATGTCAGTTAGCGTATCAGAAGCTTCTAAAGCCATGAAATCGTTTTCTGGATTTTTAAATTTGTTTAAAGGCACAGTCAGCTTAGTGTATGTAAACTTCTCACCCACTGGAATTGTGATACAGTGAATTTTAAGTGAAATAAATAAATAAACATAGAAATAATAAATTGTTGTCACTGACAAAGTAGATGTCCTAACTGACTTGCCAAAACTATCGTTTGTTAACAAGAAATGTGTGGAGTGGTTGAAAAATGAGTTTTAATGACTCCAACCTAAGTGTATGTAAACTTCCGACTTCAACTGAATCTATTTTTTAACTTAACACCTTTTTCTTTTTTTAACTGCATTGTTGGTTAAGGGCTTGTAAGTAAGCATTTCACTGTAAGGTCTACACCTGTTGTGTTCGGGGCATGTGACAAATAACATTTTATTTTATCTGATACAATTTTATTTTATTTGATCATTTGTGTCTGTGTTGGTGGGAAAGATGACACAAAGCAATTCGCTGGTCCTCTATCTTCCTTTTATTCTTTTTCAAGGATATCACATTGGAAAATTGATATCTGATGTGAAATACAACTGGCACTCCTCTTACAGCTGTGTAATTAGCTTAGATTCATGAATAAATTGGAACCGTTTTATTGCAAAAAGTGAAAGCATATTTCTTTAATCCTTCTATAAGAAGTGTATATGCCCCAGGCTACACCAATAACACCGCAGATCCAGAGAATCTTCCTCTGGAGAAAGATAAGAAAATCATGTCTTAGAAAGATGCCAAATAAGTTGAGTTTTATATCTGCACTACTTATCTAGGCTTAAATCTGTATATTACTTTTACTTTCAGTACAAACATTTGTAGGAATCATTAACATACAGAACACATTTCTCAAAGTTAGTTATATGAAAATGGGTGAATACAGTATAATATGTTATTTAGAAATGTGTAATTTACAAAGTATTGGCATACCAGTCTGGCCCACTGATCTTTGTTCTGTAAAAAACAAACAAACACAAAAAGGACATGTTTTCACATTACATCGTCATCTCCTATTTGTTTTCCTTCTTCATTTAGCTTGGTCTGCATAATGGAACCTATGGAAGAGTCCCAAAAGTCTGAACCCCACCCACACAGATTTTCCATCCTCCACAATGAAGGTATTGATTTTTACTTTTATATTATTGAACCCTTATGTTAGAAGGTAAGTTGATACATTGATGCTTTACCTCGGGACCTTTGTCAAGACTCTTTAGAATCTTTTCAATTGCTTCTTCATTGCGAGGACACTCCAGTAGTCCCTTGTTGTCATAGAAGAGACAGTCCACTGTGAGTATTTCATCTCCTCTGGTCACTAGTCTGCTACTGTTAGATACAGTGGAGTCTGGATTGAAGGTGTGATGCAGCACTACCAGGATGACAGGTTTACCAGCTGTCAAGAGAAAGGGGATAACAGTAACAATAATCACGTAAACATACCTGATTAATGAATCATTAACGTTTTGACAATGTTCTTCATGGATATTGATTACCTGGAATCTGCTCCAGTGCTGCTTCAATATCAGTCCCAGCACGAGAGACGATGGGACAGAAAGCCAGGATGACATCACTCTCCTCTAGTGATGTCACTTCAGTTAAGTGTCTTTTGGCAGCGAGATGGTTGATTAATTCCTCATGAGACCCCAGAGTATTCCCAGTCACAACAGTGAAGAATTTGTCCATCGTCGACCCTATAGAGATACAGGAAATGTCTGAGGTAAACTAGAGAGGATTGTCAGATCTTTAAGCCCTGCTCACTCTGATCAACACACAAGTATTCACTTCAGTGGATGAACCCTCAGCTTATTCCATGATAACCAATTTTTACATGGTTTCATGGATATTGATTACCTTGAAGGGAACACCCTGCTTGACAGTAGATGACTGTTTCAAAAGGCCCTATGACACCTATTTATTGTGCAACATATTATATTAATGTTACATTTATAACAGTACTTACTTGTTGGATAGTCCTGCTGCAACAGAAAGAAAAGTTTAGTTTCCGTTTTATAAAATAATAGAAAATACCCTGTGTTAATAATTGGTGGGAAAATATTCATTTCAAAAGTCCAACATAATTGCCATAAGCAGACTGTTATGTGTCATTCAATGTGATTTCTAATGTCGATATGTTATGAGGTAACTCTATTAGTTATCAAATATCAACAGAATGCCTAGAAGAAAATGGACTTTGTGCCAACCTGTTTAGGTTGCTTTGCAATCACAGAGTTCTTGAGACCTGGAGGATGTTCGTCAGCATCGTTAACAGCATGTAAAAAGCAATAGAAAATACAGCAGTGAGTGAGCACTGAAGGACAATGACAAGGAAACGCAGAATTTGGAGTAGAGGACCTTGTGCATTTCAGGTAAAATAACAACTTAATGTTTATATCCCAGTTCAAATTAGCTAGCAACAGCAAGCTAGCTAAATAGGACAAGTTAGCTAGCAAGTGCAAGCTAACTAGTTAAATTGCCAAAAAGGTTTAACGCTTTTCGACCTGTCCCCAAATTAATGGTTCAGAGTTTGTTTTGATATTTAAACCTGCGTGTCGTGATCACATTTGGTGTGGGGGGACAAAATACATTTATACTCGATGGTGCACGATGGCAAATGTGCGTGGCTGGTTTGAGTTCCGTAACACGGTACTTGCTGTTGCTAGCTTGCTGTTGCTAGCTAATTTGTCCTGGGATATAAATATTGAGTTGTTATTTCACCTGAAATGCACAAGGTCCTCTACTCCGACAATTAATCCACACATAAAACGGTCAACTGAATCGTTTGAGTGGTTACTGGGGTAGCAGTAAATGTAAAAGTTGACCAACTGAAGGGGGAAGATTCCTGGTGTTAGTGATGCTCGTCGTTCGGTGCGACGCAGACTGTAACGGTTGTTGTCTTCCTCTTCTGAGGAGGAGTAGGAAATATCGGACCAATATGCAGCGTGGTAAGTGTTGGTCATATTTATTATACTGAACACGGGAAGCAAACTAACAAGTGAATAAAGAAAACTGAAACAGTCCCGAATGGTGAAAAACACTGAAACGGAAAATAACCACCCACAAACAAGAGTGGGAAAACAGGCTACCTAAGTATGGTTCTCAATCAGAGACAACGATTGACAGCTGCCTCTGATTAGGAACCATACCAGGCCAAACACGTAGAATTAAACACAAGAACAAAACAGAATGCCCACCCCAACTCACTCCCTGACCAATCTAAAATAGAGACCAAAGGCACTAAGGTCAGGACGTGACACAGACAGGCTGATGAGAGTGGTGAAACAAAAGAGTCATTTTTAGGGATGCACCGATATTACATTTGACCGTTACCAATATCTGATATTTTCCTTGCCCAAAAAATCGATACCGATAACCGATTATTTACAATTTCTGCGGCCTTAAAAGCATTCAAGTACAGTTAAATAATAGAAGCACACACACACACACACACACACACACACACTGACCAAAAAGTTATTTTGTGATTTGTGGTGCGCCCAACAGGAGGTGATGCAGTTCACTGCGTGGACCACCTCCCCTCAGGAGCTGGCTGAATGATGGCATCAACTCCTCTCGAGCCGGGCAATTCCAGGGAAGGTGCCCCCAGGTGCCACACTCAAAACACCTCCTTTGGTCTCCATCTACCTGGGGTCGTCGGCAGCGGATCGGCTCTCCTTCAGCCATCTCTCCACGGGTCTGCGGCCCTTTGGCCCTGCCGACTGTTGGTTCGGGATATACAGAGGTGAGGCTGTCCTTTCCATCCCCTCGGACGGGTCCCCGACTCGGCCCGGCTCCCCCTCAGTGTTCTGATGCATCTCCACTCCTCCCAGGAGGCCCTCCAAGGTCTGGGGCGAGCATAGACTCACTGCCCTCTTCATGTCATGGGGTAGCGCTCGTAAGAAGCGATCCAGGGCCACTTTGTCTAAGATGGAGAGGGTGGATACATCATTTAGGAGCCATACTCTGGTGATGCGCAGTAGGTCGCTCATATGGGCTCGGGAAGAGACGTCGGCCACGAACCTCCAGTCGTGGAACAGTTGGGTCCGATGGGCCAGGCTGCACCCGTACTGGGTGAGTATCTCCCGTTTGAGACCGTCGTAGTTAGCCACCTGTTCGTCGCTAAGGTCCCAATATCCCTTTTGGGCGTTCCCAGAGAGGAACGGGGCCATCACACTTGTCCACTTCAGCCTTGGCCATCCGTCCCGTAGGTGCTCCTCCTTGTAGCTTCCTGATTTCCTCAACGAGGCGGAAATTTTGTAGCCGCTGTTCCTCCAGCATTCGTTCCTGAACCACCTGTTGTGCTTGTTGGTCCCGGACGAACTGAGCTATCAACTCGTCCATGCTGATGATGCGTAAACGTCAACCTTTACCTGACCATGTTATCTGACTTGCCCACATTCTCCACCACTTGTGGCAGACCAGGGGGTTTGGTCAAGACATTTACACAGATCAGACACCGACAGATTTGGATTAGTTCGGTTTCAAATGTGTTTATTTAAATAACAATCGAAAAGAAAAGGTCTCCTCCAGGATACTGTCTTCTGGGCTCCGGGGTCTTGCTGTATCCTGGGGGGAACAAAAACTGAGCTCCCTCCGTTATCTCTGGGGCTGAACACGACTATACGGGAGTAACCTCTCTGTCCCTTGCCCCATGTGCTGCCCTTCTGGCAGCTTTATGGGACTCGTCCAGCTGGTGAGCAATCAGCCCCTTGATTACTCACCTATCCACATTCGGCCACAATTAGTTCTGGACGGAGAACCTGTCAAGACCTGTCACGTCCAGCAGAGGGAGCCATCGCCTCGTGATGTAGACTCTGTCTGTCACAATGCCTCGACAAGTCTCCCCCTGGTGGCTGACCTGCTGTACGCCACAGTGTTAATTGTAGGGGTGCCCATGGCGCTGTGGATCAGAAATGTCCTGTGCGAAGGAGGCAGGTTGAGGTTTCCAGGGTTAGAGTAGTGCAGAAGTTGTCATATGCTGACGCAGTGAAGAAAGTAGAAGAAGTAGGAGTGTTCTTGAGAGGAGTGGTGTGAGTAGTAGATATGTACCAGTACAGAGGGATAAGCCAACAAATAATATATGTTTCAGTAAGATTGGATTTTTAGCATTTATATTAATGGTTATCAACTTGTACTGCAGGGATGGAACATAAGTCGCAGGAAATTGAGGTTGTGGTGGCAGCAGCAGAGAAGTATTTGGGTGTGCGAGACTTGACTTCAGAAGAGTTACAGGGTGTGTTAAGTGGTGATGTCCCATCCTTTCAGGTTGTTGGCATGAGGTAGGACTAAATAGATTTAAATAGTGGAGTAGGGTGGTATTTTTTTATTTAAAAAAAGGTTTTGTAAGTGTAGTGCTAGATGGTAAGGTATTTGTTTACTTTTTTTCAAGCAAAGTATAAGGGAGCCATACCCCAGTCTTGTATGCCTTTTATACATAACAAGATGGCTGGTGTGGTGATATTGATGGTTTGACAGCACTGGTGGTTTGTTTATATAGCCAGTTAGGATAACTAAAGTAGCAGGTTAGCAGCATGAATGTGGCAGGTTAAGATCATTAACGTTGCAGGTTAGGAGAACTAACGTGGCAGGTTAGGATAATTAATGTAGCAGGTAGGAGAATGAGGTTAAGGTTAGGAAAAGGGTTCGGGTTAAGGCTACTACAAGCTCCACTCTGTTGATCTATGTGCATGTGCATGTGGGTGGAGTGGGATTCTTGGAGTAGTGGACACCTTTTGCTGACATGGGGCAGCAGCGTAGTCTAGTGGTTAGAGTATTGGACTAATAACCGAAAGGTTGCAAGTTCAAATCCCTGAGCTGACAAGGTCAAAATCTGTTGTTCTCCCCCTGAACAAGGCAGTTAACCCACTGTTCCGAGGCTGTCATTGAAATTAAAAAAACATGTTTATAACTGACTTGCCTAGTAAAATAAATAAAAACATGATATGCTCACCGGTCCCATTCACATGGGGGTGACAGCAAAATTTTGTATTTTTCTTTTAATTTTATGAAAATAAGGAAGAGTCACCTTCCTTTGCTAGTAACTAGCTGGCAGCCTGGCTAAAAACATAGCAAGCTAGTTAGCCTTTTTAGCTTCCAACGTCTTAATCAGATTTAGCCAGTGTAACATAAAACATCACAGTTTGATATGCTGCAAGTGTATTCATTTCCATATCAGCTAAAAATAGGACGTTATGTTTTGGTCACAAAGAAAAAAATCACATGGCTAGCTAGTTGGCTACTGCAGGTTCTATCATTTTACAATAGCCTGTAATCACTAGTTATTACTTCTAAACAAAATACCTTTTTGGGTGGATTATTGGGTTTTCTTGTATTCTTCTCATTTTGTGAGGTTCTATGTTATGCACTATAGCCCGTTACCATATCATATGTGATTGAATATTATTTGCTGTTGGCTTGTGTGTGTGTATGTGTTATGCAACATAGCTGAC
This sequence comes from Oncorhynchus tshawytscha, assembly GCF_018296145.1. NCBI lineage: Eukaryota > Metazoa > Chordata > Actinopteri > Salmoniformes > Salmonidae > Oncorhynchus > Oncorhynchus tshawytscha. The sequence continues at coordinate 18,754,104 of NC_056446.1, read as the reverse complement.
TTGAGACATTGTTAACAGTTTCAGGGCCATGGGCCTTTCTCGTGATGGAAAAATACAGAATAACATAAAAACAGGGACGGTGCAATGAGTTGCGGGGGACACATGCAGAACGTAGTGTAAGAAACAAACGGTCTTTTGTTAGATAACAGGAGCCAGGTGTGTGATAACTGTATCGAGTGTATGAGCGCATAGATATTCTACACAACTACAACGACTGAACGCTGAAGCGCCTAGGGGGCTGGGACCAGCTCGTGCGCCAACAATCAACGCCCAGTCTCTACTCTGAGAGGCCAGCTCGGAAGCAGGAACTACTTCTGTCAGAGTATTAAAGAAGATACCGTTAGTGTGTTGGCTAGTTCTCTGTTCTACCCTGCGTGGTGTTACAGCGAACCCGTATATACGAAAATTGCATTTACCACTTATTGCTTAGCTAATAAAAAGTACATAGTATACAATCGGTGACTCAATGTCATATTTATCCTGATACCAGATTCGATTGACGCAACCCTTAACAATTTGTGGTGAAAGAAAAAGAAGAGTCTCTTTTCTTGTCTTCCCTTGCTAGCAAGTGATTAACACTGCAAGCCAGATGGCTTTTAGCTTCCCACATCTCCATGTGGAATAATCAGTTTTATAATGAAATAATATGCCCTGACAAGTATTCTCATACTTGCCAGTGTAACCTACAACATTATCCTAATTAGATATGCTGTATTCGCTCACATATCAGCTAAATATAGAATGTCATAATTTACTTTACTTTTACCTAAAGAAATGCAGGTTACCCGTTCATCCAAAATCATTCCTTCAATTCGCAAGTGGCTGAAACTATCACAGAAGAAAGCATCCAAGTGAGTGAAACAGCGCCCCTCATTCTTACTATATTTAGCCCATGTATCTGATGCTGTCTGGTCAAAAAGAGTATGACATGCCATAATATTTTTTGACCAGACAGTATCAGATACAAGCGCTACACATACATGTCCTCTGTCTCGATGACAATGGCAGATTTATCAACAGCACCTGTCTTTTAACTAAAGAAATGCGTATTGTAACCACCTAGAGCAGCGATGGGCAAAAAATCATGAGGGGCTGCAGTTGAGCCATCACAGCCGAAATACATAGGTCTACTTTAAGTGCTGGTTCGAAACATTATTCAAAGTTAACATTTATCTGGTTATTATTAATGATATATATTTTTTGTCCTATTCTTTACCTTGTTGCTCATTTTCAATTTTAATTGACGCTGCAGAGCCTCACAAAGATCATCTGATCTTCAATGTAATACTAAAGCAGATGCGTGAGAACACAAGCAAGACGCTCAAATGACAGTTTGTCCGATACAGTGTGCACTACTGCAGAACATGAAGGTGCATACTGAACTTCTAAATGCTGTCAATGTCAATGAGCCCTTCAAGATAGACAAAGCAATAACAATTTGAACATTGCATTCATGAAAAGAGATTCAATGAAATAACGAACCTGCTTCTGCACCGTGTCTGTCGAAGCATTTACTTTCACTCTTGAAATATTCTCTGAACTCACTGAATTCTTATAATAAGAAAGTGAAACTAAAAGGGTCAGTATATCACGTGGATTTACATTATACTAACCCAGCAGACTTCTATAAAATAGAGTCCAAACTGTTTCTGACAAAACAGATTGTTTTATGTTCTGTATATATATTGTATATTGCTGTATACACAGCAACTCCCATGGTGACAAAAAAAATCTGCTTAATTTAGTCATTGACCTTGCTATTGCTATTGCCTTACATTAAGAGCAATCATGTTGTGAGAGTTGAGCCCTGCAAGAATATAACTGATATGTCAACATTTCTCATTTTTTTACCTAATTTATGTAATGATTCACAGGTGTCTGATGCCCTCCATGTGCATGTGTAAACAGGTTGCTTTCAAATAGCTTATACTAGCTATTTGATTGTCAATGCAAATATTTTAGAGTTTTTGTGCCCATCAACCCCCCCCACCCACCCAATGTCTCAATGTCCCAAAATATACATATCATATACATATCAAATTCCTTCATTTCAGTTGATATAATATAGCTTCAGTCGATGTCGTGCTCGATGAAATATGTCATTGTCAGGATAGTGTTTAGTATGTGTTCAACTGCAGTCCAAACTGTAGTGTAAACGATATGTATACAGTGGCGGCTCCTCAGACAAGGAAGGGGAGGACTATCCTCCCGAGTGAATTTGTTTTTTTTTAAATGATCAGACATTTAAGTTATCCTTTTTAGAAAACGAAAGTAAATATATTCCCGTCACCAAAAAATGTATTTAAACACACTGTTTTGCAATGAAGGTTGACAGTAGCCTCAACAGCACTCTGCAGGGTAGCAGCATGGTGTAGCCGGAGGACAGCTAGCTTCCGTCCTCCTCTTGGTACATTGACTTCAATAGAAAACCTAGGTGGCTCTTGGTTCTCACCCCCTTCAATAGACTTCCACAGTAATTATGACAACTTCCGGAGGACGTGCTCCAACCTACCAGAGCTCTTGCAACATGAACTGACATGTTGTCCACCCAATCAAAGGAGCAGAGAATGAATCTAGTACTGAAAGCATAAGCTAACATGTGGTGAGTAGTTGACTCAAAGAGAGAGAAAGACAATAGTTGAACAGTTTTGAACAAATTAATTTCTTCAAAAATGAAGGAGAAGAGAGAGAGAGTGTTTTTTTTTTTCACTTTCAGTTTCACTTAGCTAGCGAATTAGCCTAATCAAAACACCCGGCTCAAACAGAGGGTTAGCTCGCTGGCTATCCAACACAACACTGGAACTCTTCCAATTCAAGGTAAGCTTTTGGTTTTATTCATTTATTTCCACCGGGGTCTGCTGGTGTAACTGCTATACTGCTTAATGACTGTAACGATATTGCATTAGCTATGTTGACTAGGACGTTACTTTTGCTAATATGCTAACAACGATGTAGTATTACTGTGCTGCCATCCTGTTAGAAGGTAACAGATTATTTTATTACAATGGTTAAATTGGATTTTCATTGTGTTCAATGGTGTTATTTGCCCCCTAGTGGATGTTTCTGGTACTTAGAAAGACTACGCAAACAGGAAGTAGAGAATTTGTTCTGCACGCATAGAAGCAGCTACAAACAACGCTACGTTGCAGGGGCCTGCAGCACAAAAGTAGAATTAAGACATCCGGGATAAATGACTTAGCTGAGCTCAATGAAGCCAAAACATGTGCGTCCAGGCTTAATTGGTTGCACAAAGACCAAGCCAGGATGAGCAGACACGGATTCATTAAGCCAGGTGAAACCAATCCTGGATAGGTGCGCGCTCACGGCTCACTCAAATAGACCCCGCCACACTTCACAGATTAACTGATTTACCATGGCAACTAGAGCCGCGTACTTTTCCCCGTCGGAAGCACAAATCCTCATGGAGGCATACGAGGAGGTAAAAGATATAATTAAGAAGAAAGGCAACACCGCCACAGTGATAAAGCAAAGAGAAAAAGCGTGGCAAAGTATTGCAGACCGCCTGAATGCGTAAGTAGTGCACAATTACACACTCACCGCTCCGCTGAAACATCACAATTACAATTCAAATATTTAATTCACATCTCCAAAAAATGCAGTTGTACTGTAATTATGAAACGGTTAAATTTTTTTATTGAAATGCACTGCAGATATGAGTGAAATTGTGTAAAGTAACTCCATCACACTGTATAAAGCTATGATAAATTTTTTGATATTTTTACTGAAAACAAGACAAAAATACCAAGTAATTTTTTGCAGTGTGACTCCATTAAGTGTGTGTGTGTGTGTGTGTGTGTGTGTGTGTGTGTGTGTGTGTGTGTGTGTGTGTGTGTGTAGATTAAACATGAACGGGCCAAAACGGACATGGCAGCAGGTCAAAATCAAATACAAGAACATTCTGCAGAATGGTATGGTCCCTGACTAATATTTAACAAAGCACAAGCATATATTGTACCCAGAAGGTGCCTGCTCACACATTGTCTGTACTGTTTTAGCAGTGAAAAAGAATACCCACAGACAAGGCACGGGTGGTGGGTCACCAAAGGCTGACCTTACCCCAGCAGAGGACATGGCCTTGGAGCTAAATAAAGGCAGGCCCGTCTTAGAGGGGATCCCTGGGGGAAAGAGACGAGCATAGGTTCCTCCCAAGATGCCACCCGCTTCATTCAAGGTATGTCCTTCCATCTCTACATGGGATACAACCACATTCATATTGAATCAATTTGGACTGTCTGACTTTGGTTTACCTATTGCCTTGCAGTGTCTGGCAGCACTGTGTTCCTGTTAGAGCCACCAGCACAAGCACCAGACGATGCTGATCCAGTGAGTACTCCATCAAAGGCATACTGTAGGCCTGGCATGTCTTGTCTACTAGCTTCAATATGAATCCGATTAAATGTGATAGGGTGAAGGCCCCAGTGCAGCAGCAACAGCACATGATGGAGACGATGATGAGGAGGAGACCATCTCTCTGGATTCCAGAAGGCATGAGGTATCATGTTAAGACTGTGAAAGTACTATTTACTCTACAATGGTGAGGAGTCCTCATCAAAATCAAAAAATTTAATTTCTTTTACAGGACCCAGATGCTATACAGTGGGAAAACCAGCCTGGCAACATAGTGCGTATTAATAAAAGGACACCACATCCTGCCAAATTCCAGCTGCGCTAATTGTATTGTGTTCACAGAGCTCACAAGCTATCAGAAAGTTGTATGGCAACCACCTCCGGCGCCAAATAGAACTGGCAGACATAGACATTCAGTACAAGAAGAAAAAGATGGAAAATCTTGCACTGGAGTTCGAAATAAAAAAGAGGACAATTAGGAAACTGGACCTTGAAATAAAAAAACTTGAGAGGGAGGTGAGATATGCCTTCAATGTACACTGTATGCTAACTGTAACACAAATGTATTAATCATTATTTTTCTTTCCTCCCCCAGCTCCAAGAAGATGACACAGCTCAAAATAAAAATTAGGTATATTCTCGTAAAGTCAAGTGAGCAATGACATATGAGCTCTTATTGTGAGCACACAGGACGGTGGCATCTTTCTAAGGTTTTTTTTATTTTCCCAGCAATCAGTACAACCAAGTCATCGTTATAAGGCATCGCCCTCTTTTGCCCACCCCCCCAGCACCAGGTGTGGCCACTAGCCTATATGAAGGCCCAAAATTGTGTGTTCCTTTCTGCTCTGACAATGGCATGCCCATTCGTGCGAGATGTGGTGGATGAAGAAGCACTTGTGCTGAGGAGAGCCTTCAGGCGAGAAAGGGTCTTCAGGGACCGGTTGGACCCACTGGCCTTCCCTGATGACCATCTATATGAAAGATACAGGTTTTCTGCAGATGGCATCAGGTATCTATGCAGACTACTGGGTCCCAGGATTAAGCACCGCACTGCACGGAGCCATGCACTGAGTGTGGAGCAAATGGTTTGTGTGGCCTTGCACTTTTTGCTAGTGGAGCCTTCCTGTACTCAGTGGGGGATGCAGAACAGCTGAACAAGGCCACAATTTGCCGCACAATAAGGAGTGTGTGTCTGGCTATCAAAGCATTAGCAGATGTCTTCATCTCCTTCCCTGGCCACAGAAGACTCTGTGACATCAAAGAGGAGTTCTATAGGATTGCAGGTAAGAGGATCTACAAATTACAGGACAACTGTTAACACATAGTAGGATACTCATTACTTTGTGTGACAGGTTTCCCCAATGTCATTGGTGCAGTGGACTGCACACACATAAGGATAAAAGCCCCCTCAGGTGCCCATGAGGCCGATTTTGTGAATAGGAAATCCTTTCACAGCATTAATGTTCAGGTGAACATAACTTTTGATATTGTCCATTGACGAACACTCTGCATTGCCAGTGATGTGCATTGATTGGTGTAATATTCCTCATCTTATGATTTCAGATGGTCTGCAATGCTGACTGTGTGATCAGCAATGTTGTGGCAAAATGGCCTGGCTCAGTCCATGACTCCAGAATCTTTCGGGCCTCTGAAATCTATCACAAGGTAAGCCACACAACCCCTATTTATAACCATCATGGCTGTGTCAAGAATATCACTGTGTTTATGAGGTAGTAATGATGAGATTTTGTGTTGACAGGTGAATTCTCTGGTGTGTTGCTGGGAGACAGGGGGTATGGCTGCCAGCCTTTTCTCCTGACACCATTCACAGACCCCAGGAAGCACAGCAGGCCTACAACCATGCCCATGCCAGGACCAGGGCCAGAGTTGAAATGACCTTTGGCCTCCTGAAGGCACGCTTTCACTGCCTTCACAAATTAAGGGTCAGCCCTGTTAGGGCATGTGATATTACTGTGGCTTGTGCTGTCCTCCACAATGTGGCCTGCCTGAGGAAGGAGAGGGCCCCCAGAGTGCCACCAGCCATGGACTGGGACAATCCGGCAATCTTCCCTGATGACGACAGTGGTCGGCTGCTGAGGGACCAATATGTGTTGAATTATTTTAGTTAGTATGTGTGCTTTCAATTTTGGTTAAATATGTCCTGCGGTGGCAGAGGAATTTGGGTTTTTTTTGGGTTCGTTTTTGACGAATTTGGCCTCTTATGATGTTTGTGCGGTATACTGTGTGTAATACAAGGCTGCAGGGAGGCTACTGCATCCATTCATTTGTCTGTTCAGTTGATGTGTATGGATTTGTCCTGCATTTATTTTAGTGTGCAGACATGCAGGGTGTGTTATATACAGACCTTTGAATGTGTATGTATCATTTTGTATAATATGCTTGGATTCTGTGCTTTCCATCTTGTAGAGTCACTGTGACTTCAGTTTCGAAAGGAGCTGATGGTTTACCTGCTTTGTTTTGTCCTTATTCAATAAAGGAACATAATGTTACACATTGTGTTTTTATATTCATATGGAATGTGTATTTGTTTATATGACAGAGTACTAGGGCCACACTGAAGAAAAAGGATAAAGTCATAAATTTATGAGGCTGGTTCTTTCTGCAGAAAAGCTACATATTGTTTTTACAGTTTTGATACTTATGACAATGTGATACTTAATATTCTGGCACATCAGCATGTCTTTGTTTATGAAACCATACTGAAGTACAATTTCACGAAATGCCCCACATCTGTCATTTTAACAACTGTCCTCCTTTAAAACAACTGGTTACAATATTATGACTTTTTTTTCCCCTCTGTGGCCCTAATATTCTATCATTTTATATATAGCCTTATAGTCTATGGGAAACTGTAAATTATCTAATGATAGCAACATCTAAAAATCATTTATCCAAAATCATTGAAATTAATGATCACAAACGTTTAAATAATAACAGTGGGTCTAGTTATATGTGATAACAATGTATAGTGAGCAGTGAAATAACTATTAGTTTCCATTTGTGGTGACTGCTGACTGACATTAGGGATGAGATTAAATAGATCCTGGAATTTAGCCTGGTCTGGAGCAGGCTAGCTCCACAGAATAAATCTCCATGGTAATTTATACCATAACATATCCTCCTGCCCCCTATCCATCTTTAGTGCAACCGGATTACGGATCAATTGAGCCAGGATCACCAAGATATCCTGGCTTAATCCCTTATCTAGTTTTGTGCAACAGGCCCCAGGTCTTTCAATTTAGTTATTTCTTGTCACGCTTCAGCCTTGGAAAATATTTGTTTGTAAGTTCGATTCAAGCATTTAGCTAATGATGATAATCTTGTTATTGATAGAGTTGCTTACATATCAATGTTGGTTGGTTGCATTTACTCACAAATTGTAATGCCTTTCATGTATGTCGTTAGCTGTATTACTTTGTTCGTGCGTCATGCAAACGAATTGTAAAATATACAATACTGTAGTTTTGTTACTGTTCCTAGTGTAATATGCTTTGTTATTCTACATAAATGGCTGTACATTATTAGAGTAATGAAAGGAGCCAATTACCATATGGTTAACAATTAGCTATATGGTTTGGCATCATGCCAGATGCATGGTACCTTAGCGCGTGCTTTGTATTTATGCAACTTCAAATGTTTAATGTACAGCTACAGTATGTCAGTGTGAATTGAATACTAAAGTATATTCTTTTCTGTATTTTGCAGTTTCACAACATAAACGTTTTCAATATATTCATTCAAGAAAAGTCACGCTAGTTTTGCATGGGAACGCAACTCAAGGGCAGAATAATCACGTTTCACGTAAGACCCAGATGCAGACAACATCAAAATAACAACAGTTTATTGATCCAACAGGGGCAGGCAAAAGACAGGTCAAGGGCAGGCAGGGGTCAGTAATCCAGATAGGTGGGGCAAAGGTACAGGACAGCAGGCAGTCTCAGGGTCAGGGCAGGCAGAAAAGGTCAAAACTGGGAAAACTAGAAAACAGGAACAATCGAGAGACAGGAACAGAGTGAAAACTACTGGTCGGCTTGACAAAACAAGATGAACTGGTGTAACGGATGTGAAACGGCTAGCTTAGTTAGCGGTGTGCGCTAAATAGCGTTTCAATCGGTGACGTCACTTGCTCTGAGACCTTGAAGTAGTGGTTCCCCTTGCTCTGCAAGGGCCGCGGCTTTTGTGGGTAACGATGCTTCGTTGGTGACTGTTGTTGATGAGGGGACGGTCTAAAATTATACTGTTACACTGGCAACAGATAAACACAGAACACAGGTATAAATACACAAGGGGATAATGGGGAAGATGGACGACACCTGGAGGAGGGTGGAGACAGTTGAATTAGATCAGGGTGTGACATGTAGACTGTGTGTAGCGCTTAGGATATGGTTTGGGTTGAACTTTTATTTTGCCTAGTCACATACTGCTGATGCATTGAAGTCCACAAATTAAGAGAAAGGGTGAGTGAACTGTTTACACGTGATTAGGGGTGTATTCATTCCGCCGACTCTGTTGAAAAACACTTCTTAAATAGAAGCAAATGGGGCGGCAGCGTAGCCTAGTGGTTAGTGTTGTTCAAACCCCCCGAGCTGACAAGGTACAAATCTGTCATTCTGCCCCTGAACAGGCAGTTAACCCACTGTTCCTAGGCAGTCATTGTAAATAAGAATTTGTTCTTAACTGACTTGCCTAGTAAAATAAAGGTAAAAAAAAAAAAAAATGGAATGAGGGATAGGGATACAGGGAAAACATACCTGAATTTGTCCAATAAAAACTAGTTTACAGATGCAGGAAAAAGTGTGCACGGTGGTATTGAATATGTCACTGTCTGTCACATTTTCTCTTGACCTGTGTGCAGCTACGTTGTAAACTTTCATTCATTCAGGCTTGGTTGTAACAACCTCATGATGGGTATATGGAAAATTTGAGGATAATGTTGTAGCCTAATCCTATCGACGTTACATTGAGCTGGGTGAATGGAATATGCTGTAATAGAAATAAGGCCATGCTCATTACAACAACAAAATCCTCCTCCCTCATAAACAGCTCTGACCGCAACCAGTGTCAGTCATCTTGATTCACAAGGCGAGTGATTATATCATTGTCAGTGGAACAGCAACATTAACAGGCACAGCAGCTGAGCAACAGATTCTTCTGAAAAGAGGGTAACATATGTCAATGTTTGTATGGAAAACAATGAGAATGTGTCTCTTGTGTCAACAATAAGTATACAAGAGTATTCAACTCTATCGCCATCATGTGGAATACAAGTGAAATGGCTTACCTTTGGTTATATGTTGAACCTCTTCAGAATCTTTTTGACTACTTTTCAATGCAATGACACTCTTGTAGTCCCTGGCTCTCATGAAAGAGACAGTCCACTGTGAGTATTACATCACCTCTGGTCACTAGTCTGCTACTGTTAGATACAGTGGAGTCTGGATTAAAGATATGATGCAGCACTACCAGGATGACAGGTTTACCAGCTGTCAAGAGTGAGGGACAGACAAGAACAATAAATCATTCAGGAAAACAGATAATTACAATATATTTAGGTACAGAATTTTTGTGGTAAGGAGTGCAGTACATGTGGTTTGAAAGGAGTGTAGGTTGCAGTACATGTTGTTTGAAAGGAGTAAGTATCAGCTCCTTAAATCTAGGGCAAGCATTCATATTGAAATCCTGGAATCTGCTGCAGTGCTACTTCAATATCAGTCCCAGCACGAGAGACGATGGAACAGAAAGCCAGGATAACATCATTCTCTTCCTTCACTTCAGTGAAACCTCTAAACCTTCCTGTAATGAGACACCCTGTAAAGTCCTCATGAGACGTCCCAGTATTCCCTGTTGTTACAGTGATGAATTTCAGAGTAGTACTTATACTGTATCATGTATTACATCTGTTCACATTGTACACAAAACTATGATGTTAATGTCATCTGGTCTCTTTCCCAGAAACACAAGTGTTCTCTCACGTTGGACCTCTGGGCAACATCCTCTCCAGAATCGCTTCTTTGTGTTGTGAGTGTCGAGCACGGTATATATCAACCTCAAATATATGCCTCTGTTTTATGTAATAGGAACATTTGTTATTTACTTAATATACTGTATAACATAAACCATTTGGAAATATGGAGCAATCTAAAATGTTCACTTTCGTGCAACTACAATAATAAGCAGTAGCCCACAGTAGAATAATTTTACTACAGCTCGGCATTCAACACCATAGTACCCTCCAAGCTCGTCATCAAGCTCGAGACCCTGGGTCTCGACCCCGCCCTGTGCAACTGGGTACTGGACTTCCTGACGGGCCGCCCCCAGGTGGTGAGGGTAGGCAACAACATCTCCACCCCACTGATCCTCAACACTGGGGCCCCACAAGGGCGCGTTCTGAGCCCTCTCCTGTACTCCCTGTTCACCCACGACTGCGTGGCCACGCACGCCTCCAACTCAATCATCAAGTTTGCGGACGACACAACAATGGTAGGCTTGATTACCAACAACGACAAGACGGCCTACAGGGAGGAGGTGAGGGCCCTCGGAGTGTGGTGTCAGGAAAATAACCTCACACTCAACGTCAACAATACTAAGGAGATGATTGTGGACTTCAGGAAACAGCAGAGGGAACACCCCCCTATCCACATCGATGGAACAGTAGTGGAGAGGGTAGTAAGTTTTAAGTTCCTCGGCATACACATCACAGACAAACTGAATTGGTCCACTCACACAGACAGCATCGTGAAGAAGGCGCAGCAGCGCCTCTTCAACCTCAGGAGGCTGAAGAAATTCAGCTTGTCACCAAAAGCACTCACAAACTTCTACAGATGCACAATCGAGAGCATCCTGGCGGGCTGTATCACCGCCTGGTACGGCAACTGCTCCGCCCACAACCGTAAGGCTCTACAGAGGGTAGTGAGGTCTGCACAACGCATCACCGGGGCAAACTACTTGCCCTCCAGGACACCTACACCACCCGATGTTACGGGAAGGCCATAAAGATCATCAAGGACAACAACCACCCGAGCCACTGCCTGTTCACCCTGCTATCATCCAGAAGGCGAGGTCAGTACAGGTGCATCAAAGCTGGGACCGAGAGACTGAAAAACAGCTTCTATCTCAAGGCCATCAGACTGTTAAACAGCCACCACTAACATTGAGTGGCTGCTGCCAACACACTGACTCAACTCCAGCCACTTTAATAATGGGAATTGATGGGAAATGATGTAAAATATATCACTAGCCACTTTAAACAATGCTACCTAATATAATGTTTACATACCCTACATTATTCATCTCATATGTATACGTATATACTGTACTCTATATCATCTACTGCATCCTTATGTAATACATGTATCACTAGCCACTTTAACTATGCCACTTTGTTTACATACTCATCTCATATGTATATACTGTACTCGATACCATCTACTGTATCTTGCCTAAGCTGCTCTGTACCATCACTCATTCATATATCTTTATGTACATATTCTTTATCCCCTTACACTGTGTATAAGACAGTAGTTTTTTTTTTGGAATTGTTAGTTAGATTACTTGTTGGATTATTACTGCATTGTCGGAACTAGAAGCACAAGCATTTCGCTACACTCGCATTAACATCTGCTAACCATGTGTATGTGACAAATAAAATTTGATTTGATTTATTTTGATTTGAATAATTTAAATGTAAGCCTACATATTTCATTATATTTACCCTGTCGCTTATTTTCTTTTGGCTTAGATGGGGGTTGTTTTCAATGATGTTGCAGAGCAGGATGTCGAGTAGGCAATTATTTATCACCCCGCCCTGATCTATGGATCACCCCTGGCCTGTCAATAAAATACAAATACACATCAGTGCAATACCCTCCTTCATATCTCAACCGTTTGTAGCAGGACGTTTGAATCCAAGCAGAGATACCAACCAGTCAATTGCAACATTTGGAAAAAGAGAAAAATTAGGGAGGTTAAACTACAATAGTCCATATATGTTGCAGTAAAACTACAGTAGTCCATAAATGTTGCAGTAAAACTACAATAGTCAGCAGTCATTTTAGCCAATGTGTCAGCAGGTCTAAACCAGTGGCAATTAAATACCCCTAGTCGATCTTCTGTCAGTGTCACTTGAATCCCAGCAGCGATACATTGGGTTTGGATTATTTTACAATGTAGAAAATTGTAAAAATAAAGAAAAACAAGTAGGTGTGTCCAAACTTTTGACTGGTACTGTATGTACTGTATAACATAATTGGATTGGGTCAAAGCAAGGTGTACATTTCATGGCTTACACCAGTAAACCCACCAGTAAACTCATGTCAGATCAGTGATTACATTAAAAAAAAGGAGAATGATGGGATTCATTTTGTACAAAATAATTCAAACACGTCACATCTCATAGGATGCCTCTGTGCTCTTGCCCTACCACAGTTTGTGTTTACCAACTCAGATACGGCAGTCCTCCACTCTCAGATGAAAGAGACATAAATCCAGTTAATTTCAATATATATTACATTATGTTGCCAGTATTACTCCACTTTGTCAGTGATTTCGTATTATTGGAAATGGCTACCTGGGATTGGTGTTTCTTTGAGCGTGTGCCAAACTGTCAGTGTGTGTATGGGATTAGTCATTATACACTGACTGGCCAAGGAACAGATTCACTGTGTGTGAGATCATTACTTAGAGAGCACCAGGGATCATGGTACACAGAGAACTTAGAGACCTGCAGGATTGGTTCGAAGTCTAGCCAATGCCAGGCTGGAGTCTGGCCAGTGTTTTTTTACTGCAGTGAAGTTCCTTGTTGGTGCCTGGGTTGAAGTGATAGTTTAGCTCTCCTTTGGCAAACTTTTGAGATATGGAACTACACTTTAAAAACACCTGCTCTTTCCATGACATAGAGTCACTAGGTGAATCCAGGTGACAGCTATGATCCCTTATTGATGTCGCTTGTTAAACTACTTCAATCAGTGTAGATGAATGGGAGGAAACAGGTTAAATAAGGATTTTTAATCCTTGAGACATGGATTGTGTGTGTGCCATTCAGAGAGTGAATGGGCAAGACAAAAGATTTAGAGCTGAAATACACTACATTACCAAAAGTATGTGGACACCTGCTCGTCAAACATCTCATTCCAAATCATGGACATTAAGCAAGGATATGCATATTCTTGGTACCATTTTCAAAGGAAACACTTTGAAGTTTGTGGAAATGTGAAATGAATGTTGGAGAATATAACACATTAGATCTGGTAAAGGTGCAATTTAGATTCTGGCCATTAGATGGCAGCAGTGTATGTGCAACGTTTAAGACTGATCCAATGAACCATTGCATTTCTGTTCAAGATTTTGTATCAAGACTGCCCAAATGTGCCTAATTTGTTTAATAACTTTTCAAGTTCAAAATTGTGCACTCTCCTCAAACAATAGCATGGTATTATTTCACTGTAATTGCTACTATAAATTTGACAGTGCAGTTAGATTAACAAGAATTTCAGATATGTCTATGTCCTGGGAAATGTTCTTGTTACTTACAACCTCATGCTAATCGCATTAGCCTACATTAGCTCAACCATCACATGGGGAGCCACCGATCCTGAATAAGTTTTAAATAAAGTTTAAATATATATATATATATTTTAAATAAAGTACCTTTGAACAGGGTATGGTAGTAGGTGCCAAGCGCACCGGTTTGTGTCAAGAACTGCAACGCTTCTGGATTTTTCACACTCAACAGTTTCCTGTGTGTATCAAGAATGGTGCACCAGCCAACTCGACATAACTGTGGGAAGCATTGGAGTCAACATGGGCCAGCATCCCTGTGGAACATTTTAGACACCTTGTAGAGGCCATATGCCGACGAATTGAGGCTGTTCCGAGGGCGAAAGGTGTGGGGGGAGGGGGTGCAACTCAATATTATGAAGATGTTCCTAATGTTTGGTATACTCAGTGTATATGTCATTAGGTAATCTACTGGCATTTAAACAAGATGTAAAAGACTGATGACTGGACATACTTAATCAGGAGTGGACAATCTTAGGGGGGGCGTAGTACAGTTAATGTGTGTGTTCATAATGCAGTGTGAGTTGGCTAGGTGTCTGTAGCCAACTCCATTGCTGTCATTGTCAAGCCAAACCGTTGGCATCACCGTGAGTGACAAGGAGTTGGCAGGATGGCACAAACAGACTGGGAGTCAGACTAAGGTCTGCAGCAGCAAGGAATGTGTGTGAGAGTGTGTGTGTGTGTGTGTGTGTGGAAGAGCATGTTGTGGCTAGAACAGAACAGTGGAAGGTATCTCTCCTCCTCTTTGTTGCCATAACTTCTTGCCCCTCAGAGGAAATATTTCGGACCAGATTAATAATTTATACTCCCCGTCAGTCACATCACTGATTTATTTGACTAACCTCTTATGTTAGAGCAGTGACTCCCAACTCCAGTCCTCCAGTACTCACAACAGCCCAACTCCAGTCCTCCAGTACTCACAACAGCCCAACTCCAGTCCACCAGTACTCACAACAGCCCAACTCCAGTCCTCCAGTACCACCAAACAGCACACATTCTTGTTGCCTCGGACAAGCACACCTGACACAACTGGTCAACTGATCATCAAGCCCTCAATGAGTTGAATCAAGTGAGTTTGTCCGGTGCTTCACCAAAAATGTGTGCTGTTGGGGATACTTGAGAACTGGAGTTGGGAAACACTATCATCCAGAAGGTGAGGTCAGTACAGGTGCATGAAAGCTGGGACCGAGAGACTGAAAAATAGCTTCTATCTCAAGGCCATCCGACTGTTAAATAGCCATCACTAACTGGCATTGGCTAGTGATGGAGCAGGTTACGCAACCCTGCCCCATATACATAGACTTGGAATCACTGACCACTTTAATAATGGAACACTAGTCACTTTAATAATGTTCAGATAATGTTTACATACTGTTTTACTCATCTCATGTAAACACTGTATTCTATTCTACTGTATTTTAGTCAATGCCACTCCAACATTGCTCAATCTAATATTCATATATGTCTTATATTTTCCTTTACTTTTAGATGTTTCTGTATTGTTAGATACTACTGCACTGTTGAAGCTAGGAACACAAGCATTTCGCTACACCCACAATAGCATCTGCTAAATGTGTGCATGTGACCAATAACATGTTTATTTTGTTTGATACAACAGAGTTAGTGAGAGCCACACATTGGACACAACCACAAAACAAAGCAAGGTGGCTCGCTTGTAGGACTAGGCCTGTACCTTGATTACTGAAGGAGCAAGGAAGGATGGAAAGGTGCCAGCACTGCCACACTCAACTTAGTAGAACAAATGAATCAGCCTGGTCTCATAGACTAGACGTAACATAGTAAACATTGTTGAGGAAATCTCGTATCAAGGACCAGGCAGAGCTCATTATCCAGTTAATAAGAGTTTGTTCAAGCAATTGCAAGGGAGATCACACTCGGGATAAATCGGAGAGGAAACTCGTCATTATATACTTCTTCTTACACAAAGAGCTGCTTGCTTCTCCTAAATGGGTGGCAAGCTTACATGAGAGATAATGGATACTTGGCTACACTTCCTTAAAGCATTGTACACCAGTTTTCACAGACTATATGTCTAAGAGAGGGGACTGATGAGTTCCTAAAAACTTATTTAGCTGGAAGAAGATTTCAACCTTGAGCTAGGCCTCTGGTGCCCGAAGAGATAAGGAGCCAGCACCAAATAACTCCTTTGTGCGCCGTGAGAAGAGGAACACCAGACAGCCATGGAAAATTACCAGTTGAATAGCACTAGACAACTCAACAGTGGCTATTTTAGCATGTAAATCTTGGGAGGGCAAACTAAAAAAAAAATGTTTTAGATGCGTGCCAGCAAAGCCACTACACAACACTAAACAATACATTCATTGGACTATAAAAGGTTAAAAAAACAGTGCCCACAAACTGTTCAAGCCTACATAAAGATGCCCCAACAGCAGTGTCCCAACAGCAGTCCCAACACCTTACCACTGTTACACCTGATTGGTGGAGTGCTGCAGATATGGTTGTCATTCTGGAAGTTTCTCCATCACTACAGAGGAACTTTAGAGCTCTCAGAGTGACCGTCAGGTTTTTGGTCACCTCCTTGACCAAGGCCCTTCTCCCCCGATTCCTCAGTTTGGCCGAGCGGCCAGCTCTAGGAAGAGCCTTGGTGGTTATTAACTTCTTAATTTTATTTAAGAACTATGGTGGCCATTGTGTTCTTGGGGACCTTCAATGCTGCAGAAATTCTTTGATACCCTTCCCCAGATGTTTTATATCAATTCATAATTCGTGAGCATGGTTTATAATTTTTGAGCTTGTTTTATAAATCATGAGCACATTTTATAATTTGTGAGCTTGTTTAAAAAAAACATCTTGGTCAATGTCACCTCCAGGGTGTAGTACAGCTCTCATTTATTAAATTATGTGTCTAATAAATGCTTCGTCGGTGAGTAAACTACTTGAAAGTAAACAACTTGGGAAAATATCACTGTGGTAATTTCTGCTATTTGAGATGAATATGTTCATAGACAAAGTAATATACATTCAAACAAGAAATTACTGGAAAATGTACTTCCTACCATTGATTTAATTCAGAATCTCTTCCAAAAAGCCAATGTGTGAATTATTGCATCATACAATGATTACAGTGGTGTTAATGTATTACTGCTGATCACACTGTCTCACACACTTCTAAAGACAGGTTGGTCTCGTCATCTTTTCATCTTCAGGTGTGAGTGTGCACTGCCTCGTTTCTTGGGCCTTTCATCAGCAAATGCCGCAGCAACTGACCTTCCCCCCTGTTTCTTGTCTCACCTTAGAAGAGAGGATATAGGTCAACCTTATTTGGAAAGCATTCATTGACCAACAGAAATCAACTTTGACAAACACTAATAGTACATGACTATTCTGTCATGTCACTCATGTACGCCTTCAGTCTCCTACCTAAAAATATATATTAGTTGATTACACTGTCTCTTTTTGCAAAGCCCAGAAGAAGTCAATAATTTATGTATATTTAAAGTAAACCATATAAAATGAGAATACACACACATGTAGGATCTTAATTGGATCACCATGTTGTAGGAGAACGTGTAGTGTATTTTAGGTTTAAAAAGCCTTTCAGACTTTCCCTTACAAAAAAACATATCAACCCCTACAAAAATGTCCATGAATTATAATCCAAATAATAATTCACATTTCCTGTCGCTGCAGGATTATTTTCCTGCTGTAGCAAACTGGCTCAAATTAAGATCCTACATCTGTACCATCCCAAAGGTCCTTGGCTCAGCTGTTTCCATGGTATCATTTACCTATGAAAGTTATTTGTAAACCCTTCGGGCTGTTTTCCCACATCCAGATTAAGCTTTCTGGACTAAAAAGCATGCTGAAGAATCTATTGAAAGTGGTTTTTAGTCCAGGAACAGTGTTCATATGGAAGCCCAGTCTTTAGATGCCAATGATCACTGTAGATATTGTAGAATTGTTGGTCATCTCATCAGATTGATGAGAAGTAAAAGTAAAGTTGTAAAATATAAATACATATATTGTCATTTTTGACATTCACCTGTGAATGCATTTTGAATAAAAACACAGCCATGTATGACTGTTACAACATAACAAGGCTTCTGTAAGTGGTTTCATTCTGTGTCGACAAAACAGACTAACTTCAACTGTAGGCATGTATGTCATTTATGACCAAACATGATAATTAAACTAAGAATAAACTACCTTTGGCCATTTGTTTAGCCTCTCTTGAATCTTTTTGATTGCTTTCCTATTGCGTTGACACTTCAGTAGTCCTTTGCTCTCATGGAAGAGACAGTCCACTGTGAGTATTTCATCTCCTCTGGTCACTAGTCTGCTACTGTTAGGTACAGTGTAGTCTGGATCGAAGGTGTGATGCAGCACTACCAGGATGACAGGTTTACCAGCTGTCAAGAGAAAGGGGATAACAGTAACAATAATCACGTAAACATACCTGATTAATGAATCATTAACGTTTTGACAATGTTCTTCATGGATATTTATTACCTGGAATCTGCTGCAGTGCTGCTTCAACATCAGTCCCAGCACGAGAGACGATGGGACAGAAAGCCAGGATGACATCACTCTCCTCTAGTGACGTCACTTCAGTTAAGTGTCTTTTGGCAGCGAGACGATGAATGAATTCCTCATGAGACCCCAGGGTATTCCCAGTCAAAATAGAGAAGAATTTCTTCATCCTTGGTTCTACAGAAATAAAGGAAATGTCCATATTTTAGCTCAGTGGCTAATAAGAACATAGACTGGATATTTTTGGGTGGGGACCCTCGATAGCAACTTTATAGCTTTGACACTCACACAAAGCCATGTATTGAATTGTCTAATTGTATTACTTTTTTCAACTTGGGTAACAAATGTATACATTTCAAAAGAATAATCACATAGAAAGTGAAAATAAAGACCTCACAGTGTATTATGTTG
Organism: Oncorhynchus tshawytscha; assembly: GCF_018296145.1. Taxonomy (NCBI): domain Eukaryota; kingdom Metazoa; phylum Chordata; class Actinopteri; order Salmoniformes; family Salmonidae; genus Oncorhynchus; species Oncorhynchus tshawytscha. The sequence continues at coordinate 18,735,237 of NC_056446.1, read as the reverse complement.
TTACATAACTAATACTTTAGTAATTGCATTGTAATGGAGTTCTTACACAAGTATTGTTCCTTACGCCACTTGTTTAACAACATAAACCCCTCAACTCCGTTACTATGCAATAACAAAGTTATTGTAAAGAGAAAAAACAATTATTTTTGAGTATGCAAGATTCAGCGAGTCATTCAGACCAATAACGCAACTTTCATTCTTGCATATAAATGCAAAACTAATGCAGTTGTATTGGAGCTGGTGGGCAGGCCCGTGTACTCTAGCCCCAGCCATATCTCTAACTCTGAGTTTTCCATAATCCTGGTCCAAGCCTCATCTGATTTTGATTGAACATTTTATGAATGCTAACTGCCTGTTTTGATAGAAAACATGTGGAACAACAACTTTATAGCTAGCTAGCGGTAACTGTGGTTAGAGGTTAAATTTTGTCTTTTGAATTGGAAATCATTTCACGTATATCCTACCAACGGGACGTTAAAAACTGTAATATCTTATGTTTCACTGACTCGTTACTGAATGACGACATGGATAACATACAGCTGGCGGGTTTTATGCTGCATCGGCATGATAGAACAGCTGCCTCCGGTAAGACAAGGGGTGGCGGTCTGTGTATATTTGTAAACAACAGCTGGTGCACGAAATCTAATAGTAAGGAAGTCTTGAGGTTTTGCTTGCCTGAGGTAGAGTATCTCATGATAAGCTGTAAACTACTATTTACCAAGAGTTTTTAGCTATCTATTTACCACCACAAACCAATGCTGGCACTAAGACCGCACACAATGAGCTGCATACGGCCATAAGCAAACAGGAAAACGCTCATCCAGAGGCGGCGCTCCTAGAGGGCGGGGACTTTAATGCATGGAAATAAATCAGTTTTACCTCATTTCTACCAACATGTTAAATGTGCAACCAGAGGGGGGAAAAAAACACTAGACCATCTTTACTCCACATACAGAGATGTGTACAAAGCTCTCCCTCACCTTCCATCTGGCAAATCTGACCATAATTCTGTCCTTCTGATTCTTGCTTACAAGCAAAAACTAAAGCAGGAAGCACCAGTGACTCTGTCAATAAAGAAGTGGTCAGATGACGCAGATGCTAAGCTACAGGACTGTTTTGCTAGCAGACTGGAATATGTTACGGGATTCTCCCGATGGCATTGAGGAGTACACCACATCAGTCACAGGCTTCATCAATAAGTGCATCGATGACGTCGTCCCCACAGTGACTGTACGTACAAACCCCAACCAGAAGCCATGGATTACAGGAAACATCTGCACAGAGCTAAAGGGTAGAGCTGACGCTTTCAAGGAGAGGGACTCTAACCCGGAAGCTTATAAGAAATCCTGCTATGCCCTCCGACGAACCATCCAACAGACAAAGCGTCAATACAGGGCTAAGATTGAATCGTACTACACCCGCTGTTCCAGACGACTGTGTGATCGCGCTCTCCATAGCCGATGTGAGTAAGACCTTTAAACAGGTCAACATTCACAAGGCTGCAGCGCCAGATGGATTACCAGGACGTGTACTCCGAGCATGTGCTGACCAACTGGCAAGTGTCTTCACTGACATTTTCAACCTGTCCCTGACTGAGTCTGTAATATGAACTTTCACACCTACTCCCGCTCTCCCTCGCTGGTGCCAGGCTGCCCTTCATTACACACACCTGTCACCATCATTGGACTCACCTGGACTCCTTCCCTTTGTTGATTGCCCTCATCCATTACTGTCTGCTCCCCCGTTTGTTCCCTGTGTCAGCATGACGTCGTTATTTTTCCCCTGTCCAGATGCTGTTCCTGTCATGTTTCATGTCCGTGTTTCATTAAATGTTCACTCCCTGTACCGGTTTCTCGTCTCCAGCGTCAATCCTCACAGCAACATGTTTCAAGCAGACCACCATAGTCCCTGTGCCCAAGAACATTAAGGTAACCCGCTTAAATGACTACCGACCCATAGCACTTACATCTGTAACCATGAAGTGTTTTGAAAGGCTGGTCAGGGCTCACATCAACACCATTATCCCAGAAACCCTAGACTCACTACAATTTGCATACCGCCCCAACAGAGCCACAGATGATGCAATCTCTACTGCACTCCACACTGCCCTTTCCCACACCTATGTGAGAATGCTGTTCATTGACTACAGTTAGCGTTCAACACCATAGTGCCCACAAAGCTCATCACTAAGCTAAGGACCATGGGACTAAACAACTGGATCCTGGACTTCCTGACGGGCCGTCCCCAGGTGGTAAGGGTAGATGACAACACATCCGCCATGCTGATCCTCAACACAGGGCCCCCTCAGGGGTGCGTGCTCAGTCCCCTCCTGTACTCGCTGTTCACTCATGACTGCATGACCAGGCACGACTCCCACACCATCATTAAGTTTGCCGATGACACAACAGTGATCATCGACAATGATGAGAGAGCCTACAGGGAGGTCAGAGACCTGGCCATGAGGTGCCAGGATAACAACCTCTCCCTCAACGTGATCAAGACAAAGGAGATGATTGTGGACTACGGGGAAAAGAGGACAGAGCATGCCCCCATTCTCATCAACGGGGCCGTAGTGGAGCAGGTTGAGAGCTTCAAGTTCTTTGGTGTGCACATCACCAACAAACTAACAATCTTGTGAAGAGGGCACAACAAAGCCTATTTGAAATGGGTCCTCAGATCCTCAAAACGTTCTACAACTGCTCAGCCTCCATCCGAGGGTAGAGAGAGTAGTGCGTACGGACCAGTACATCCATGGGACCAAGCTTCCTGCCACGCAGGACCTCTATACTAGGCATGTCAGAGGAAGGCCCTAAAAATTGTCAGACTACAGTCGGTGACTGTTCTCTCTGCTACCGCACGGCAAGCGGCACCGGAGCGCCAAGTCGAGATCCAAATGGCTTCTTAACAGCTTCTACCCGCAAGCCATAAGACTCCTGAACAGCTGATCAAATGGCTGCCCAGACTATTTGCATTGTCCAACCACCCCCCGTCTTTTACGCTGCTGATACTCTCTATTTATTCTCTATGCATAGTCAGTCACTTTAAAACTTCTAAGAGAGAGTGGAAAAATTTGCCAGAATTTGTAGTTTTTCTATGTGGCTCCCATTTTGGCTGTAGTGTTTCCAAGCGCGTCAATGAGAGCGCATTCTCTGGTATTTTTCTCCGGTAAAGACAACGATTCTCCGTCTTAAATTGTATCATTTATTTGCATATTAGGGTACCTAAGGTTTGATTATAAACGTTGATTGACTTGTTTGGATAAGTTTATTGGTAACGTTTGGGATTAATTTTGTATGCATTTTGAAGGAGGGACAATGAGTGGAATATTGACTGAAGCGCGCCAGCTAAACTAGGTTTTTATGGAAATAAAGGAGGAGTTTATCGAACGAAAGTTTACAATTGGTATATGTAAACTTCTGACCCACTGGGAATGTGATGAAAGAAATAAAAACTGAAATAAATCATTCGCTCTACTATTATTCTGTCACAGACTTAAAATAAAGTGGTGATCCTAACTGACGTGGACAGGGTATTTTTACTAGGATTAATTGTCAGGAATTGTGAAACTGAGTTTAAATGTATTTGGCTAAGGTGTATGTAAACTTCTGACTTCAACGGTATTGGTTAGTAGTATAAATGACTGAATTATTACATTAAATGATATACTGTTAAATTACCTCTGTTTCATTGTGGTCGTGTAGGGAAAAATAAACAAATAGAAATAAAGTGTTCGTTTTTGCATAACAACCAGTGATTGTTTCTGTGTGACTGTTTCCAACTAGAATCTTTCACTTTCACTTTTAGGACTAATCGTAAAAGCAATATCAGTTTAGATCCAATTTAGCCTCTTATCAAGGAATTAATGTATTTATATTTCAACGCCAAACTTCAACATTACTTCTTTACACATGTTTAATTTATGGAACAGTTCCACGAATAAAAAAAATGAATGTTGGATGTTTGAAGGATGTCCACCCGCTAAAAAAATGTATAAATATTGAACCATAGTCTAATTGAATCGACATTTCCCGGGCCAGGATAAACTGCCAACAACCCTAGACACAGCCTAATTTTTAATAATTGCAGTAACTTTTATATTAATCACTTAGCTAAATATAAATTGGCGGAGTGTTTGAGAAAATAAACATCACTTGCCTTGCAGCTGTTCTTGCCAGTTGATCTGTTTGATAATAAGCGAAACCAACAGCAAGCGTGAGTGAGGAGTGAGGAGGGAGGAGCTGAGTATCCGGGGCGACGTTTATTTCATTGCATTCGGAGTCATCTCAAACACACGATTAGACTACAATCAACCCATTAAAAGGTGGAAATAATTTTACCAATCAAACCATTCATATGTGTGGTCTTCCTCTAACCGCATATGTGGTACGTCATTCATTTTGAATGGCGATTCTGAACCACACGCCATACTGTGATTTTTTTTTTTTTACTGAGTGCGCATGTTCACCATAGAAGCCAAAACCAAAATACACTGCTCAAAAAAATAAAGGGAACACTTAATATAAGGAATTTGAATTGATTTATACTTTCACTTTTGATACTTAAGTATATTTTAGCAATTACATTTACTTTTGATATATTTAAAACCAAATACTTTTAGACTTTGACTCATGTAGGATTTTACTGTGTGACTTTCACTTTTACTTGAGTCATTTTCTATTAATGTCTCTTTATTTTTGCTCAAGTATGACAATTGGGTACTTTTTTCAATGCTGCATTTAGTTCCAGTGAATTCTGTGCTTCCAACTTTATGGCAACAAAAGGCCCTCTCCTGTTTCAGCATGACAATGCCCCGCTACAAGTCCATACAGAAAATGACATTGGCCCAAAGGTGTTCAACCCCAGAAAACGATTCTGTGCCCAACATCAGTGCCCGACCTCACAACTTGTGGCTTGAGTTGCAATGCCCTAGTGGAATCCTTCCCATAGGCTGTTATAATGTCCATGATTTTGGAATGAGATGTTTGACGAGCAGGTGTCCACATACTTTTGGTAATGTAGTGTATTTCAGCTCTAAATCTTTTGTCTTGCCCATTCACTCTCTGAATGGCACACACACAATCCATGTCTCAAGGATTAAAAATCCTTATTTAACCTGTTTCCTCCCATTCATCTACACTGATTGAAGTAGTTTAACAAGCGACATCAATAAGGGATCATAGCTGTCACCTGGATTCACCTAGTGACTCTATGTCATGGAAAGAGCAGGTGTTTTTAAAGTGTAGTTCCATATCTCAAATGTTTGCCAAATGAGAGCTAAACTATCACTTCAATCCAGGCACCAACAAGGAGCTTCACTGCAGTAAAAAACACTGGCCAGACTCCAGCCTGGCATTGGCTGGACTTCTAACCAGTCCTGCAGGTCTCTAAGTTCTCTGTGTACCATGCTCCCTGGTGCTCTCTAAGTAATGATCTCACACACAGTGAATCTGTTCCTTGGCCAGTCAGTGTATAATGACTAATCCCATACACACACTGACAGTTTGGCACACGCTCAAAGAAACACCAATCCCAGGTAGCCATTTCCAATAATACGAAATCACTGACAAAGTGGAGTAATACTGGCAACATAATGTAATATATATTGAAATGGACTGGATTTATGTCTCTTTCATCTGAGAGTGGAGGACTACCATACCTGAGTTGGAGATAGGGCCCCTTTGATTGAGTGGACAACATGTCAGTTCATGCTGCAAGAGCTCTGATAGGTTGGAGCACGTCCTCCGGAAGTTGTCATAATCACTGTGGAAGTCTATTGAAGGGGGTGAGAACCAAGAGCCTCCTAGGTTTTGTATTGAAGTCAATGTGCCAACAGGAGGACGGAAGCCATCTGTCCTCCGGCTACACCATGATGCTACCCTGCAGAGTGCTGTCGAGGCTACTGTAGACATTCATTGCAAAACAATGTGTTTTATTCAATTATTTTGAGACGTGAATATATTTAGTTTCGTTTTCTAAAAAGGATAACTTAAATGTCTGACCATTTAAAAAAAATGAAATTCACTAGGGAGTATAGTCCTCCCCTTCCTTCTATGAGGAGCCTCCATTGCATACATATACAATTTACAATTTGGACTGCAGTTGTACACATACTAAACACTATCCTGACAATGACATGTTTCATCGAGCACCACATCAACTGAAGCTAAATTATATCAACTGAAATTAAGGAATTTGATATGTATATGATATGTATATTTTGTGACATTGAGATGGGCACAAAAACTCTAAAATATTTGCATTGACAATCAAATAGCTAGTATAACCTATTTGAAAGCAACCTGTTTACACATGCACATGGAGGGCATCAGACACCTGTGAATCATTACATAAATTAGGTAAAAAAATGAGAAATGTTGACATATCAGTTATATTCTTGCAGGGCTCAACTCTCACAACATGATTGCTCTTAATGTAAGGCAATAGCATTGTAAGGTCAATGACTAAATTAAGCAGATTTTTTTTGTCACCATGGGAGTTGCTGTGTATACAGCAATATACAATATATATACAGAACATAAAACAATCTGTTTTATCAGAAGCAGTTTGGACTTATCCTATTTTATAGAAGTCTGCTGGGTTACTATAATGTAAATCCACGTGATATACTGACCCTTTTAGTTTCACTTTCTTATTATAAGAATTCAGTGAGTTCAGAGAATATTTCAAGAGTGAAAGTAGATGCTTCGACAGACACGGTACAGAAGCAGGTTCGTTATTTTATTGAATCTCTTTTCATGAATGCAATGTTCAAATTGTTATTGCTTTGTCTATCTTGAAGGGCTCATTGACATTGACAGCATTTAGAAGTTCAGTATGCACCTTGATGTTCTGCGGTAATGCACACTGTATCGGACAAACTGTCATTTGAGCGTCTTGCTTGTGTTCTCACGCATCTGCTTTCGAATTACATTGAAGATCAGATGATCTTTGTGAGGCTCTGCAGCGTCAATTAAAATTGAAAATGAGCAACAAGGTAAAGAATAGGACAAAAAAATTCAATCATTAATAGTAACCAGATACATGTTTACTTTGAATAATGTTTCGAACCAGCACTTAAAGTAGACCTATGTATTTCTCTTTCCAAGGTAAACTGTCTGCCACCTGCAGATGCAGATGCACCCCAAGGTAAGCTGAAGGACTATGCATGTGACACCTTCACAATCTTACCTTATTAATGCAATGAGGAAATCCAGAAACACTTGGAGGATAGTGGAAGTTGATAAAAGTGTTTATTTTCTGTTTCAGCACATAGCCTTCCACAGGAATTTACAAATGGATTTTATATCCTATTTAAAAATGGGTGGCCAATGGGGTGATACTGATGGTTTACTGGCACGGGTGGTTTGTTTACATAGCAGGTTATAATGACTAAAGTAGCAGGTTAGGAGAATTAACGTGGCAGCAGTGGCGGACTTACCACTACATGCTGACCAAACCTGAGGTGCTCGTGGGTATATGAGCTTAAAAACCAATGAGAAGATGGGAGAGGCCGGACTTGCAGCGGGATGAGCGTCACAAATATAACCTACTTCTTAGCCTGGCCACGCAGACGCTCGCGTGCAGTGTGGGTGCAAGGACTGAATAACATGTCTGTGTACATTTATTTTGCAACGCTCACGCATGCGATGTGAGCAGTGTGATCAGCTTTTTAGGCAGAAGAGGCATTTGCCTCAGGCTTCACATCATCAGTGGGCCTCATGAGGGATATTTAAGATACATATTTTTAAAATAAATGTCAAATTTTACTTTTCGTAGCAGGTTAGGAGAATTAACGTAGAATGTTAGGAATATTGGGTTAATGTTAGGGTTAGCTAAAATGACAAAAGCTGGATCCCTTCTACCGTACTGCAGGCCCGTGCATTGTTTCACACAATATGATTGCAAACGTGACGTTCATTGAAAGTCAGCTGCAGCAAAAAAGGAAAGATTACATTTTTACAGAAAAATTGTCCCGTCGATGTGGATAGGGGGGTGCTCCCTCTGCTGTCTCCTGAAGTCCACATTCATCTCCTTTGTTTTGTTGACGTTGAGTGTGAGGTTATTTTCCTGACACCACACTCAGAGGGCCCTCACCTCCTCCCTGTAGGCCGTCTCGTCGTTGTTGGTAATCAAGCCTACCACTGTAGTGTCGTCCGCAAACTTGATGATTGAGTTGGAGGCGTGCATGGCCACGCAGTCGTGGGTGAACAGGGAGTACAGGAGAGGGCTACATTTCAAAATCTATGTTATTCAATTATTGCACCCACAACACTGCTCGCACGCGCCAACGAGCGCCTGCATCGCCAAGGGCTAAAATAGAAGTCAGTTCTATTTCTGACACAGATCACGCTGCAAGTTCTGCCTCTCCCATCTCCTCATTGGTTTATAGAAGCAGGTACCCACTTGCCATCTCCTCATACCCACATGGGTGACTAAAATATGAACAAGGTCGGTGGCGGTAATGCACCTAATTTATGAAAGTTGCCAATCGCAATATTAAGTCAAGAGAAGGCAAGAGGCCTCCTGGGTGGCGCAGTGGTTAAGGGCGCTGTACTGCCAGCTGTGCCACCAGAGACTCTGGGTTCACGCCCAGGCTCTGTCGTAACCGTCCGCGACCGGGAGGTCCGTGGGGCGACGCACAATTGGCCTAGCGTCGTCCGGGTTAGGGAGGGTTTGGCCGGTAGGGAAATCCTTGTCTCATTGCACACCAGTGACTCCCTTGGCGGGCTGGGCGCAGTGCGCGCTAACCAAGGTTGCCAGGTGCACAGTGTTTCCTCCGACACATTGGTGCGGCTGGCTTCCGGGTTGGATGGCGCTGTGTTAAAGAAGCAGTGCGGCTTGGTTGGGTTGTGACGCATGACTTTCAACCTTTGTCTCTCCCAAGCCCGTACGGGAGTTGTAGCGATGAGACAAGATAGTAGCTACTAAAAAAAACAATTGGATACCACGAAAAAGGGGTAAAAAAAGAGAAGAAAAAGCATAGAAGGAGGAGAGATGACTAGAAACGATTCAGTTGACCGTTTTATGTGTGGATTAATTGTCGGAGTAGAGGACCTTGTGCATTTCAGGTGAAATAACAACTCAATGTTTATATCCCAGGACAAATTAGCTAGCAACAGCAAGCTAGCAACAGCAAGTACCGTGTTACGGAACCCAAACCGGCTGCGCACATTCTCCATCGTGCGCCATCGAGCATTATTTATTTTGTCCCCCCACACCAAATGTGATCACGACACGCAGGTTAAAATATCAAAACAAACTCTGAACCAATTACATTAATTTGGGGACAGGTCGAAAAGCGTGAAACCTTTTTGGCAATTTAACTAGCTAGCTTGCACTTGCTAGCTAATTTGTCCTATTTAGCTAGCTTGCTGTTGCTAGCTAATTTGTAGTCAGACTAGTCAGCCCCCCCCAGGAGCTGCAACACTTGAAGGTACAGTGACCATGTAGAGGATACATTTTCAATCTTTATTTATGCTTGCAAACCAAGTGGTCCACAGACTCCGGATTACTAACTATTGTTTTTAGATGCGACTAACGAGGCTACTGATGAGGCTAGTAACGACGACACTGAATTTAACAACCTTACAAGAGCAGATGGAAACCATCCCACAGCCCCCAAGAATGTTGAACATGAAAGCAAAACTGAAGAGGTAGGTTACAGGCTAGAGCTAATGATTAAGATTTTCTAAGAGGTGCTGTAGATATTTGCTATTGGAGTTATATCATTAACAGATTTTCCATAGGTAATGAAGTCTGACAATGTGCCTTCACATTGGACATTGACATAGGAAAACATGTAGAATGTTCTGGACCAATCAAGTCTCAACCTCTCCTTTCTAGAAAAATAGGACTACTGCTCCAGAGATGACCAACCAGCCATGCCCATCTGCAGCACAAACACCTGCAGGTATCTAAAGGGATTTATAGGGACACTTTATTCAGACTATGCATTGTCATCCAATCCCTGTTAAATTCTGCATTTCCTTGTCATTGTCCTTCAGTGCTCACTCACTGCTGTATTTTTCTTTTCTTATTTAGATGCTGTTAACGATGCTGACGAACGTCCTCCAGGTCTCAAGAACTCTGGGATTACAAAGCAACCTAAACAGGTTGGCATGAAGGCTACAGCTATGTCCAGGCTACAGCTATGTCCATTTTCTTCTAGGCATTCTATATTTGATAACTAATAGTTACCTCATAACATATCACATTAGAAATCACATTGAATGACACATAACAGTCTGCTTATGGCAATTATGTTGTACTTTTGAAATGAATATTTCAACCCCAACAATTAACACAGGGTCTTTTCTATTATTTTTTAAAGGGAAACTAAACTTTTCTCTCTGTTGCAGCAGGACTATCCAAAAAGTAAGTACTGTTATAAATGTAACATTAATATAATATGTTGCACAATAAATAGGTGTCGTAGGGCCTTTTGAAACGGTTATCTACTCTCAAGCAGGATGTTCCCTTCAAGGTAATCAATATCCATGAAACCATGTTAAAAGTGGTTATCATGGAACAGGCTGAGGGTTCATCCACTGAAGTGAATACTTGTGTGTTGATCAGAGTGAGCAGGGCTTAAAGATCTGACAATCCTCTCTAGTTTACCTCAGACATTTCCTGTATCTCTATAGGGTCGACGATGGAGAAATTCTTCACTGTTGTGACTGGGAATACTCTGGGGTCTCATGATAAATTAATTAACCGTCTCGCTGCCAAAAAACACTTAACCGAAGTGACGTCACTAGAGGAGTGTGATGTCATCCTGGCTTTCTGTCCCATCGTCTCTCGTGCTGGGACTGATATTGAAGCAGCACTGGAGCAGATTCCAGGTAATCAATATCCATGAAGAACATTGTCAAAACGTTAATGATTCATTAATCAGGTATGTTTACGTGATTATTGTTACTGTTATCCCCTTTCTCTTGACAGCTGGTAAACCTGTCATCCTGGTAGTGCTGCATCACACCTTCGATCCAGACTACACTGTACCTGACAGTAGCAGACTAGTGACCAGAGGTGATGAAATACTCACAGTGGACTGTCTCTTCCATGAGAACCAGGGACTACTGGAGTGTCCTCGCAATGAATCAGTGTTAAAAGACATTTTGAAGAAGCTTGACATACTTCCTGAGGTATTGTATGATTTCAAATCACTATTGTAAGTGTTTTAATTCAATACTGTGTCACTTTGTAGTAATGTACCAGAGAAACTAATACAGTATATATATTTTTTCAGACTAAAAAGAAAGCAGTAGCCAATAGGGCTCAGGAGAGGCAAACTGTACAGCCAATGGTAGTTTATTTTATATTCTACATTCACTCTACACTTGTATGTTTATTAGTAATATGAAGATGATATTTTTCAAGTTATAAACTAGAAATCAAATCAAATATTTGTGTTACTCTAAACAGATATCTATTTCTTTCCAAATGAAGTTGAGATGCAGTATGTTATTCTCTTCTCAGGAGACAGGCCTTTGGGACATTTTCCTCAACAACTACTGTTGCTGTTTTCTACCCTCAAGATTATGTCCTACAGAGGGCCAGAACACTCCCCTTATCCAAGATGAGAGGACAGGGGCCTATGATACAATTGAAAAGTTATAAGATAAAGAAGTGTATAAGTATATTTACTTTATGTGTAGGCCGCGGATACAGCATCAAACAAAAACAAGAAATGTGTGCTTAAAATACAATTTATACATTGATAATGACTGAGATGGTTATACCTGTGATAAAACAATATATTCAATAGTATAAACTGGGTAGTTTAGCTCCTGGATGAAGATTAGCTGAAAACTGTTGTATATGAGACATTTGTGCCACGTTCACGTGCTGGTCGGAACTCGGAAATGTCCGTTTGCTAACTGGTTGAATGCGGCACGTGTACAACCAGTTAGCAAGTCGAAAATGTCCAAGTTTCTTGGTTCCGAACACTGCCTATAAACCTGGTAGTCTGGGTCCTGGATGCTGATTTGTTGAAAGCTGCGGTATATCGGACAATATACCATGGGTATGACATAGAATTACTTGTTTACTGTTCTAATTATGTCGGTAACCAGTTTATAATGGCAATATTGCACCTTGAGGGTTTGTGGTATATGGCCAATATACCACGGCTAAGGGCTGTATCCAGGCACTCCACTTTGCTCTGTGTCTAAAAACAGCCCTCATGCTTTGTTCGTGACCAAGTTGGAATTGACCACATACGACTGGGAAAAATCCACCTGAACGGCCCTCCAACTGATCATTACTAGTGGGAAACTCGTCCATCATCCTGATCTCCCACTTCTCCCACATGCTGAACTCAGACATCACCTATTATGGAAATTACCTCTGTAACAGCATTTTCAACAGTTAAATGCAAAAAACAAAACAATTCATAAAAGCTTAATAGTAACATGTTTTTAAACTATACTTTGTTTACAAGCATGATAGCTGTACTTTTAGTTGATGGTTTACGCAGCTCGTTGGCCATTAGCCAATCAGCGTTTCTAAACGAGTTCAAAGCGCGTGAATGCGTCCACTGGTAAATTCCCACCTCCCACTTGGTTATGAAGGCAGCATCAGCTGTGGTATACTGGACACATGCCACACCCTCTTGGGCTTTAATTGCTTAAATATTACTATGCCTAATTTATGAGCCGCTTATTATTTTTTTCTTTAACCAAATCAATATTGACATTGTGTAATGCTATTTGACCTTTATTTTGTCAGAAAATGGTGTATTGTTGTGAAAATAATGACCTTTTGTGCAAGAAACTAATAAAAACAAATAGATAAAGGAGGCTATTTATTTTGTTAGAGCCATAGAGACGGTAGCTGATTGTGAGTTGAATGTTATCCCTGACCGATCAAATCAGGAGGACGTTTCAAGAGTGAAAATACCGACACAGAAGTGTTTACATAAATTAAGATAATGTTACTTTTGATCTGGTATTTGACGACCCTCTCGGCCAACCCTGATTGGGACTAGTTTGTTTATTATCTGTGTTGGTTGACGTCGTGACAGTATTGTGTGGTAAGTAGACCACGAATTGGTCATCTTAATTTGTGTATATTTGTCTAGTTTGACAGAGAGGAACTGGTCTGCATCATTACAGCTCACTCTCGGCCAGAAATGGTTTGTGCAGCTAAAACAGAATAATAAAAGACAATAATGCCAGTTTGATACAGGTGCAACATGTAGTGAGTAGGAGAGTGAAAGAGAATATCACCAAATACCCCACTACAGGCAAGTAACACACAACTGAAGCTGTACTCAGGAGAGCTAATTTGATCAATGGGGTGAAATCACACAGACTGTGCCATTAAGGGGGTTAAGCACAAGCTAGTCTTTGAAGTTGTTTAGTCAGACTTAAACCCACTACTCTCTGGTTCTACATGTGAACACTTAGGACTAACGACTGTCACAATTCCAGCCAAGCTAAACAAAGTGGAGCAGTGTCCCAAATACAGTTGAAGTCGGAAGTTTACATACACCTTAGAAAAATACATTTAAAATCAGTTTTTCACAATTTCTGACATTTAATCCTAGTAAAAATTCAGGGTCTTAGGTCAGTTAGGATCACCACTTTATTTTAAGAATGTGAAATGTCAGAATAATAGTAGAGAGAATGATTTATTTCAGATTTTATTTATTTCATCACATTCCCAGTGGGTCAGAAGTTTACATACACTCAATCAGTATTTGGTAGCATTGCCTTTAAATGGTTTAACCTTGGTCAAACGTTTCGGGTAGCCTTCCACAAGCTTCCCACAATAAGTTGGGTGAATTTTGGCCCATTCCTCCTGACAGAGCTGGTGTATCTGAATCAGGTTTTTAGGCCTCCTTCCTCGAACACACCTTTTCAGTTCTGCCCACAAATTTTCTATGGGATTGAGGTCAGGGCTTTGTGATGGCCACTCCAATACCTTAACTTTGTTGTCCTTAAGCCATTTTGCCACAACTTTGGAAGTATGCTTGGGGTCATTGTCCATTTGGAAGACCCATTTGCAACCAAGCTTTAACTTCCTGACTGATGTTTTGAGATGTTGCTTCAATATATCCACATAATTTTCCATCCTCATGATGCCGTCTATTTTGTGAAGTGCACCAGTCCCTCCTGCAGCAAAGCAACCCCGCAACATGATGCTGCCAACCCCGTGCTTCACGGTTGGGATGGTGTTCTTCGGCTTGCAGGCCTCCCCTTTTTCTTCCAAACATAACGATGGTCATTATGGCCAAAAAATTATATTTTTGTTTCATCAGACCAGAGGATACTTTTGTACCTGTTTCCTCCAGCATCGTCACAAGATCCTTTGCAATTGTTCTGGGATTGACTTGCACTTTTCGCACCAAAGTACATTCATCTCTAGGAAACAGAATGCGTCTCCTTGCTGAGTGGTATGATGGCTGCTTGGTCCCATGGTGTTTATACTTGCGTACTATTGTTTGTACAGATGAACGTGGTATCTTCAGGCATTTGAAAATTGCTCCCAATGATGAACCAGACTTGTGGAGGTCTACAATTGTTTTTCTGAGGTCTTGGCTGATTTCTTATGATTTTCCCATGATGTCAAGCAAAGATGCACTGAGTTTGAAGGTAGGCCTTGAAACATCCACAGGTACACCTCCAATTGACTCAAATGATGTCAATTAGCCTATCAGAAGCTTCTAAAGCCATGACATCATTTTCTGGAATTTTCCAAGCTGTTTAAAGGCACAGTCAACTTAGTGTATGTAAACCTCTGACCCACTGGAATTGTGAATTATAAATGAAATAATCTGTCTGTAAACAATTGTTGGAAGAATTACTTGTGTCATGCACAAAGTAGATGTCCTAACCGACTTGCCAAAACTATAGTTTGTTAACAAGAATTTTGTGGAGTGGTTGAAAAACTAATTTTAATGACTCACACATAAGTGTATGTAAACTTCCGACTTCAACTGTAGCTGCTAAGCTAATATCATGACGTGTTCAATAATCCAGTAAAGTCTGTGCCAGGAGGTATAGAGTAGACGTAACATAGTAAATGTAAATCCGAGATACTCAAATTACTATATGTTATGTTTGGTATGGTTATGTAAGACAGATGGTTACTTACGGTGGTTTGTCGGGGTGGGTGTATAAGTCAGATGTCTAGCAACTCAAAGGCTGCAAGTTCAAATCTCATCAGGGACAACTTTAATATTTTAGCAACTTTTCAACTACTTACTACTTTTTAGCTATTTTGCAACTCCTTAGCATGTTAGCTAACCATCTCCTAACCATAACCTTAACCCTTACCCTAACCTTAACCCTTTAACCTGACTCCTATATTTAACCCTAACCTTGGGGTGGCAGGGTAGTGTAGGGGGAAGAGCGCAAGTTCAAACCCCCGAGCTGACAAGGTACAAATCTGTCGTTCTGCCCCTGAACAGGCAGTTAACCCACTGTTCCTAGGCCGTCATTGAAAATAAGAATTTGTTCTTAACTGACTTGCCTAGTTAAATAAAGGTTAAAAAAATATATTTAAACAAAACTAACCCCTAGCCTAGCTAACGTTAGCCAACTAGCTAAAGTTATCCACCTAGCTAGAATTCGTAACGTATCATGTGATTTTCAAATTCAGAACATAGTATGTTTTGCAATTTGTTACATATTGTACATTTAGTAAAGTTGTAACTATAATACAAATTGTAATTCGTAACATCATGCGAAAATGGATGATGGACATCCACAAATTAATACATACCATATGAAACGTAATATATCAGTGTCTCGGATAAATCCAAAATAATACGAAATGCTCTGAGACCAGGTTGCCACTTTGTACTGGACCCGAGGTCGCCCCTGTGCAAAATGCACAATGGAATGTAGCTATAGCCTTGAAGGCATGAGTGAAAGCCCAGCTAGATAAATATGAGCGTGATGAACATGTCACCCCAGTGACTGATCCGATGCCCTGGCTAAGCAACCACAAAACGCGGCAGTGGTTCTCAATCCTGATCCCGGGGACCCAAAAGGGGTGCACATGTTAGTTTTATGGTTAGTATAATGTAAATCCACGTGATATACTGACCCTTTTAGTTTCACTTTCTTATTACAAGAATTCAGTGAGTTCAGAGAATATTTCAAGAGTGAAAGTAGATGCTTCGACAGACACGGTACAGAAGCAGGTTCGTTATTTCATTGAATCTCTTTTCATGAATGCAATGTTCAAATTGTTATTGCTTTGTCTATCTTGGTGGGCTCATTGACATTGACAGCATTTTGAAGTTCAGTATGCACCTTGATGTTCTGCGGTAATGCACACTGTATCGGACAAACTGTCATTTGAGCGTCTTGCTTGTGTTCTCACGCATGTGCTTTCGAATTACATTGAAGATCAGATGATCTTTGTGAGGCTCTGCAGCGTCAATTAAAATGTAAAATGAGCAACAAGGTAAAGAATAGGACAAAAAAATTCAATCAT